>NC_132845.1:54923504-55226534 GCF_048164855.1 Canis lupus baileyi | reverse complement strand
TGTGTTTATTTTGACTTTTTTTTTTTTAGATTTGGTTCTTATTTTTGAGCACACTATTCTGACATTTTAAACTGTGGTCTTTAATACTTAAGACATTCCTGACATATCTGTCTTCATTGTGGATGGCAGACTGGTGCCAGTTTCCCCTTGCTGAGAGAATAGAGGCACAAGTGGCCATGACCCTGCCAAAGGGGAGCTGATTTCTCAGGGCAGCTCTCAACATCTTGCTTGCCAAACGCAGGGTCACCTGCCATAGGCCAGGCCCTATGCTCAGTGCTAAGAATTCGGAGGGGAAGAACACCCTGTTTGGCCCTCACGAAGAGTGAACAGTTGAAAGTAAGGGTGTCAGGAACAGGCCACAGTTTGGCAGACAAAAGACATAGCCGGAAGTCACCTGGAGGCTTAAGCGACAGGGAAGAGCGTAACTTGCTTAGTGGCAGAGGCAGGTGGCTGCTTGTGTCAGCAGTGGTTCCTGGGGAAGGCCCTGTCCCCACGGTTTACAGGTAACATACATTCCTTGATAGGCTCACTAGACTTTTTTTTGTTTTGAAAGAGTGAGTTCAGCCTAAAAGCTGCCAAGTCCAAGGCAATTCTTTTTCTTTCTTTATTTTATTTTATTTTTTAAAGATTTTATTTATTTATTCATGAGAGAGAGGCAGAGACACAGGCAGAGGGAGAAGCAGGCTCTATGTAGGGAGCCTGATGTGGGGCTCGATCCCAGGACTCCAGGGTCATACTGTGAGCCGAAGGCAGTTGCTTAACTGCTGAGGCACACAGGCGTCCCAAAGCAATTATTTTTCATGAGAAATTCTGGTAAAGGAGGGGCCAAGGAGTCAGCCACTCTTGGGATAGAATATGATGTCTGTCCTCCTGGTTGCATATGTTCATACAGTTCTGTGCACAGTCAAATGTGTACTCTGGGTGGTCCAGCTGGGCTCAGGGAAAACAGCAGAGGATTTGCAGCATCCATCAGGGAAGGATAGAGATTCAACCCCTTAGAGATCAGTCTTCATCTAGAACCTTCTCTAGGCGTTTTTCCTCCTCAGAGAAATTGGAAAGTGCCTGCTTCTCTCAGTAGCTCTCTCTGTGGCACCTCAACCACAAAAGTAGCCTTTCTCGGGTGAGTGAACACAAATACCACAGCGGCCCAGTTGTGTGACAGGGAGTCTCGTGGCTAGAGGCTGTGCTTCCAGGCTGCCATGGCTCTCCCAGGGCTGGCTGTCCCACCGCCACATCTAGCACCACTGGGGCTGAGGGGCTGGGGGCCCCCCATGGCTCTGTTCCCAATAGTGATGCGCACAGAGCGAGAAAGGACTACAGAGAAAAGACACAGTATCCCAGACAGGAGCAAACTGACAGCTGCCCTGTGTAGGCTGTGTGTCTTATCAGGAAGGGGGCCTATTCTGGTGGACCTGGAGTTAAATAGGAATTAAAACCACCTGGCATCTGTTGTCCGCCTGAGGTCCAAGCCCAGTGATGAAGGGTGTCTTCCTTTCCCTATAAATGGACTCAAAGTAATCTGCCTCATAAGGGTATCCTGGGATTTGGTAAGGAGCAAACAGAATGCTCCCAGAGGAAAGTTCTGTGCAAACAGCTCAGGGCATAATGCTCGCTTTCATTTTTCAGGATTTTGTCCACAGCTGGCAAATATCTCTCTGACTCCTACAGTCCTCGAAGCCTGGCTGGTTTTCAGGACAGTATCTTGACAGACAAGAAGAGCTCTGCCAAGAACCCATGGCAAGAATATAATTATCTCCAGAAAGATAACCCGGCCGAATATGCCAGTTTAATGGAAATACTTTACACCCTTAAGGTATGAGAGCAGACTGGTAGCATTCTTGCAAATGGAAGCTTCTTGCTTGTCACCCTTTCCCTGATCCAGGCTTTTTGGTTCAGTGTATGGGCCACAGTGTGCCCCACTGCCACTTCTCTGATTTACCTTGCATTTTAAGGAATTAGTAAACTACCCTGGATTGGAACAAATGGAAATAAAGGTGTAGGAGTTGGGACAGTGGAGCTTTGTTAATGGTGAAAGGCAAATTGGATGAGAGGCCAGACGGGCTTGTTGTACTTCCCTCCAGAGTTAGACTTGCCCGGAGGACCTCTGGCCCCACTGCAGGGATAGGCCCCTGTTACTAACTGGCAGAGAGGGGACCAGAATGTGTACTGCCTGCTGGTGGACAGAACCCACAGAGAAGGCCCCCCACCTTGCCACGGGGGAAGTGGATTCCCCCCCTGACAGCAGGAGGACCTGAGGATAAGCATTCCCTTCTGGCTGCCCCTTTAGCATAAGCTCTTAGTGTACCTACCACTGTGCTGCCCTTTGAGCTTTGGGCCCCTTGGGATCCAGGGGACAGAAGAGCCTCCCAACAAATGGAACGAGCCACCAAGCAACCTGTGAATGGCCCCAGGATCCTAAGAGTGCTGTAGCATCCTTTCTAGAACCATCCCTCTGCCCCTGGTCAGGTTTGAATGTTGCCGTCTTGGTGATAGGCAGAGGAGACTTTACTGTTCCTATGGCACCAAATGCAGTGTCAGGGTGTCCTGATGGGCCTCAAGCTTCGGGGATGACTTCAAGGTAAGCCTCTGGATGTGTCTGAGGCTCCATCATTGCCCTCACATGGCCCACCTGCTGGCTGCGCTGGAGCTTGACAAATAATTCTTAAAACAGTTGTGCAGGTTCATTCATCCATGCTTCTGTGATTAGGTTAAAGCAACTCTTGTTTATCTTTATTGCTGATCTGATTTAGTTTGTTATTGTAATCAGTCCATTTATAATAGCAAAACTAAGGTTACATTTTCCATCTCTGTGCTTTCTCAGGCTGTTTGGAATTCCTTGAGACTCGTTTAGGTTTTCGCACTCTTCTGTACAGCCAGGTGTAACTGACTTGACCTCTCTGGGAATCAGACTCCTGTCCCTCACTCTTGTTCTTACCTGGCACTTGAGATCATTTTCTCCCCCTTCCTCTATCCCTGAAGGACAGTCCCCACTTAATTGTTGCTAAACCACCAGCCCAGGAGCTTGCATCAGAATCAGTTAATAGATGCATCAGAATTGCCTGGAAAAGGAGTTAAAGACATGGCTTCCTGGGCTCCAGACCCCCTGCTGGTCTCTGATTCAGCAGCTCCGAGGTGGAGCCTGTGCACCTGTAATCCAGCATGTTCTGCAGGGGGTACCAGAGCATAGCCCTGCTTGGGAGACACTATCATACGGACCCACCCCCTCACTGTCTTCCTTTCAGCAGCTTTTGAAAATATTGAACTAGCTAATAACCTTGGGTAGAGCCGGGCCCTAACGGCCTTTTGTATTTTTTCATCTTAGGAAAAAGGGTCTAGTAACCACAACCTGCTGTCTGCGTCTCGCATAGCGCTGACTCGGCTTAACCAGCAGGCCCACCAGCTGGCTTTCGATTCCGTTTTCCTGCGCATCAAACAGCAGCTGCTTCTCGTTTCCAAGATGGACGTGAGTTTCCCATTGACCATAGATCTCCCTCTGGGTGCTGCCTCCTTCTTGAGCACTTTTGAGCATGGGTACCCGCCACCCTGACCCCCCAGGAGCTTTAAGAGGAACAGCTCTAACTCTCCAGGCTGGAAGTCCCACCATACAGTTCCCTTGCAACTTACTGCTTAGCAAGAATTTCTTATCTTAATTGGAGTCACCGTGATGCTTTACTTTCATCCTACTTCTTGGGATTATTATTATTGCTTGATTAACTTTCACCACTTGGAGCAGCTGTGCCTTCTCAGGGAGAAGTGAGGGAGATTATGTGCCACCGGATAGGTTGGGGCGGGTTGGGGCATTCTTTCCATGAGCATTGGTTTTGGAATTGGAACTTCACCAGGGAGAGTAGCTTACCAGATCTGATTTGGTGATTTTGATGGGGGTTTGAGGGGTTCTGCTGTGTTCTGTCCTTGATGCCTTTACTCTGGCTATTCCTGGGGTGCCTCCCTTCCCTCACCTTGCACCCTTTGCTGCTTGTCCTGACTCCTTTCAAGGGATTACCCATCAGTCACTTCTCTGCTGGCTCTGACTTCCACAGGTCTGGTCTCCTCACCACCATTTAGATTTCTGGGGCAAAATTTTGAGAAAGACCCAGTTATGGGCCTTTAATAGCCAGGAGATCCTTTTCGGAAGCACCAAGAGCTCGTGGAGCATGATTACATGTTGTTTGCCTCCTGTTGTCCTCTAGAAAGCATATGAGACCAGGGCTCGAGGGCCACTTACTCCTTCACTGTATGACCTGAGACCTCAGAGTCTGCAGATCTCTCTGGATCTCAGAAGCCCCATCCATGAAACAATGGGTTGGACTAATGATTTCAGAGTTCCTTCTACCCCCCAAATTCCGGGATTTTCATTCATTATAATTTTCCTGCAGAATGCCATGGGGCTACTGCAGTCAGATTCTGCATTTCTGTTGTAGAGGTGGTGGTGGTGGTGGGGGAGCTAGAGGAGAGCCACTTCTGTCACAGCGCAGCAGAAGGGATGTCCCTGACATGGTCCCATCGCATCACGCGGCTTCCCATGAAGGCCTCATCTCATTAGATGGGGACACACTGATTCTGACCATGCAGATGTGAAGATTACATGACATTTCATAGATGATAGAACTTAGCCTTGCAGCAGCCACGGAGCAGATGCTTTATAAGGGCTGGCTTTCTTCTCTGTGAGTCTCATTTTTTAAGAGGAATGACAGTTTTTTAAAATAAAAATTGCACATATTCGTTTTCAGAAATTCAGGCAGTCCGGGATATTACAGTGAAAAAAGCAATAGATCTTTTCAGAATCCCACAATATAGAAATCTGTGCGAACATGTGGTGCTCACCCCCCAGACACCTCTTCCTGCCCTGTGCCAGAGGTTGGAGGGGCACCAGGGGATAGATCCATAGAAGAAGTGGAACTGTCCTATACATGCTGGTTTTTTTTTTTAAAAAAAAAACAAAACAAAATGTATACAATATAACATTTATTTGAACTTGACTAGAAAAGGAAGAGAAAGGAAGTGAAACCAAAGGGATGGTGGAACCTGGGATAATAGGTTCTTCCCTACAAAAGAGCAGCACCCAGAAGATCTCTCCGAAGTTGCACAAGAAGGATTATGAAAACCATTAAGAGCCTGGGGTCATTGTTTTTGGTTGGTCACACTTCCATTTTACATAGCTGCTGGTACTGATTGAGCAGCTTTGAAAGATGTGAGGGGATTAGCATTCTTTATATTTCCTGTCCCCATTCCCCCACCTCTAGAACTGGTTGCTTTTATTATTTTTCTTCTCTTAGAGCTTAAAAAAATTTTTTTTTGAACTCCATCCAGCAATTTTATTGCCAGTAGTAATATCAGTGTAGCTGTTTTCAAAATATTTCATGTGTATTATAGGATAACACAAGTGATTTGTGGGAATGTTTATAATCAGGATCTTTTTTTTAACCTCTTTTTTTTATTCCAGTATAATTCACATACACTGTGAGTGTCAGGTGTACAATATAGTATGCTTGTCATGACAAGTGTACTCCTGATCCCCTTCACTGGTTTCCTACATCCCCTCCCTCCCCCCCCTGCAAATCCTAACATCTTGACCTTCTGTTCTGGAAGCTCAGTTCTTACCACTGCTCTTCCAGCCCCACTTCTGCGTTTCAGAGCTCACTGATTGGTTGGACTCTTGTTGCTAGAATCCCTAGACCTCCCCAGGCCTCGCCATGACACCGAGGGGGGGCCCTGGGAATGGAGGCGGGCAGCTCAGAGATTAGGAGGAGCTCT
The DNA here is from genome assembly GCF_048164855.1 of Canis lupus baileyi. Lineage (NCBI taxonomy): Eukaryota > Metazoa > Chordata > Mammalia > Carnivora > Canidae > Canis > Canis lupus. The sequence continues at coordinate 55,220,780 of NC_132845.1, read as the reverse complement.
CCCAGAGTTGCCAGCAGGAAAGCACACAACACAAAGGCAAGCACTTTAGCCTTACGGATTTGAAAAATTAAACCCTGGTCATTCAGTGTTTGCTTTTAATGTTTGCCAGTGAATTGTATTCCCCTTTCACATTTCAAGAATATCAACCAACACTATATTCCATTTCAAAATTGACTGTTGACGTTTGCCCACATTATCTGGTGACAGATGGGATAGAAAAGCCCATATGAAGGAAATTTTAAATACATTTTAAACAATTAAAACATAACCTGCAACATTTCCCTGTTACCCTGCTTGCTAATAAGCATCTCCCTAGTTTGTCCCACCATCCACCGTCCCTTGTTCCAAACTGTGTTCCACTGTGGCCGTTCTCCCCCTCTGCCCTCTGCTTGACCACTCTCCTCCTGCTCCCCATGGAGCCTTCCCAGGGCCTCTAGCCCCGCAGTGCTCATTCCCTGTATGTGCTGGGGGACACTGATCTTTCCCTGCCGCTCAGCCCTTCAGTGTTACTCCCATTCTTCTGGGCATCGTCCCTCTCCCACCAGTCTGCCTCCTTGGCCTGCGAGTCTCTGCCCTGTCACCACAGCTCTCTTTGGCAATGATCACTATTGCATTGTTCCTTCTTCTTAAAGAGGTCTCCCATCCATTTCCATGGCCCTGTTCTCGTTGAGGCGTCTCCTCCTCTCCCAGCTGTTCCTGGAACTTTTTATTTGTTTCCTCTCCCTCAATCCTCCCAAGTTGCTTCATTAATCTTTATAAAGCACCACTCTGATTTTGTCCCCCCCTCCCCCCATGTAGGACCTTGCCTGGCTCCTCAGGTCCAGTATAATAGTCTATCTTTAAAAACTTTATTAGGGAAGTTTCTGTACATATGCAGGAGTAGAGAGAAGAGTATGATGAACCCCATGTTCTCATCACTTCTCTTCAACATGATCAACTCCTGGCCATCTGTCTTGTATATATCCCATCTCTAAAGTATAACAACTCTAAAAATAATCATAGTACCCAAATCACCCATGAGTTAGAAATGATTCCTTAATATCATTAATCAGTGTTCAAATTTCCAGTTGTCATAAAAGTCATAATTTCACTGTTGCAGTCAAGATTCAGGTTCATTCTGCATGCTAGGATTGGTCAATGTGTCTTTTTATGAGCCACAGGTCACCGTTCTATCCCTTTCCCTCCATTTCCCTCTCTTCTTCTCTCTTCCCCTTCTCTCACTCTCTTACGATTTATTTGTTGAAAATAAAGCCCTTTCTTAGCCCACTGTTGAGAGATATGCATTCCCCTTCTGGTCTTCCCTCTCTGCACCTCAGGCATCCTGCAGCCCACTCCTGTAATCACCCTGAGCCCTCCCTCCTCTGAACTCTTATGGTATCAAACTCTGCCTTTGTCTCAATCTCCCAAGTAGTAGCCTGTGCACAGTGCATGGTGGGGAGGGACCCGTGTTGGGGTATATAGCAGGGGAGTGTGTCAGGGGATCTTGGTTTGCCTTGCTCTGGAGAGCAAGGATTGAGTCTTACATTTCTTTTCTTTTTTTCTTTTTAAAGAATTTATTTATTTATTCATGAGAGACATGGAGAGACAGAGGCAGAGACACAGGCAGAGGGAGAAGCAGGCTCCAATGCAGGGAGCCTGATGTGGGACTCGATCCCTGGACTCCAGGATGACGACTTGGGCTGAAGGCAGGCGCTCAACTGCTAAGCCACTCAAGTGTCCCAAGTCTTATATTTCTTTGTCTCCTCTCTACCAAGCGGGACACGAGGCTCTGTACATCATGGGCACACAGTACATGTGGGTGATCACAATGTTTCTTCTCCATGGGGTGGGAGGTAACTGAAGAAAATTAGGCTATTTTGAAGCAGAGGAGGATTCTCAAGCAAGAACAGGAGTTTAGAAAACCAAAGGTGGAGGTGGGGAAGAAAAGAACTTGTCTCAAGCAAAGAATATTAGAATTGAGCCGGTGCTGGGGAAGATGGGGAGGGCAGCTGAGGCTTAGGCTGGGCCGGGAGCCCAGAGGTGGACGTGGTCATTACATTCCCGGAACGTTGCTTAAAGGATCAAGCAACCAGATGGCATCAGGTGGCTGCAGAGAACAGCTACAACGTGACCTGGGAGTCACTCCAGGAGTACAGCCAGAAAGAGCCTTGTTTTCCAGGCTGGCTCTAGGGTGACTCAAGTTGGAATTAAGAAACTAGATTCGTGCATGAAGGTGTGCCAAGCTGAACTCCGTAACCATGCACGTGCTGGTAATTTGCCTGACTCTTGAGAGACTGCTGGGAAAGCTCACACAGTGATACCATAGACATTCCCATTTTATTTTTTTAATTTTATTTTTAATTTTTTAAAGATTATACTTATGCATTTGAGACAGAGATACAGAGAGAGAGAACACAAGCAGGGAGATAGGCAGGGGGAGAAGCAGACTCCTCACTGAGCTGGGAGCCTGATGTGGGACTCGATCCCAGGACCCTGAGATCATGACCCAAGCTGAAGTCAGATGCTTAACCATTTGAGCCACCCAGGTGCACCGACGTTCTCATTTTAAATGTCAGAAGGAAGAGCATCTCCCCAGACAGAGGGATCACAGGGGACAGAGGGTCACTGGTGAGGTCTGGAGGTTCCTTCCCTTCCCTTTCCCTATGAGCTCTGAATCAGTTGAGAAATAGGTGCAGAAATCAGAAAGAAATAAAAGCAGTAAATAGTATGAGTGAATATGGTTTGGATATTCCTGCAGCCAGAAAGGGCTGCCCAGGCCTCCCTCCCAACGTAGGTATTTACATGGGGCCTCTGGAGGATTCGGGGCGGTCCTAGTCTCTAGAGTGCTGAAGACCCAGGAGTTAGGCTAGCTGTGCCCAGCAGCTCTTAAGCCCGTGTGCCCTCCAGACTGAAGAAACTCAGACCATGGAACATCCTCTTCACAGACCGAGTGGGAACAACAATTCTCAGCAAATAGTTCTATTAAGAAGGCAGGAGCTCCTGTTTAATGTATCTGCAGAAATCCAGAGAGAGAAAGAACTATTTTCTATGTGGCAGGCTTCAGGGTGATGACTTGAGAAATACCTCGTCTGTTGAATAGTGACGATTCCCAAGGCTGTCTCCAACCAAAGACACCTGTAGGAATGCTACATTCTCTGAGTATTTTCCTGTGTGTGGCACTTTCCGGGGCCCCCTGGCTTCTGTGACCTTGATTGCTTTCTCTCCTTTCTGCCCTAGAGCTGGAACACAGCAGGCATTGGCGATACCCTGACCGACGACCTGCCTACCTTCAGTCTCACTCCCCTGGAGTACATCAGCAATGTAAGGGCTTCTGGGGGCTTTTCTCTGGGGTGGTTGTAGCAGTGTCCACCGTGCCTTGCCTTTTGATTCTGGCCCTTCTGGGAAAGTAGTCATTACCACGTTTGTGCTGTCTGAACCTTTGCTTTTGGGTAGCTGTCTTCTGTTACCAGGGCTTTAAGCAAAGGCAGCTGATGCCCTTATTAAATCAACTGACAACACAAACTAATTTTAAAACCTTAACACATTCATACCCCTCCCCCATCTCTCCGGATGGGAGGTGTGACCCCCACCTAAGAGCATCACAGCCTGAGTGCACATAGGAAATTCCGATTTGGAAGGACAGGAAGCAGGGGGCCAAATTCTTCTTAATGACTTTTCAGAGGAACACTGTAGATGTAGTTCTGAATTCAAATTCAGCCAATGTTTTAGTAACACCTACCCTGCCTGCCCCAGGCCCTGTGTGATGTTTTCATGTGTAATTTCACAGCAGGAAAGAAATCCCTTAAGGACTGTAGTTACAGAGTCTCCATATTAAAGAACAGAATTAACCCTGCTGGGGAACAGAGAACTTGGAGTCTTTTTTGCCTTCTCCATTCACCCCTGGGAGTGGACAGTTCCCCAGACGCCCGCATGTGGCCTTTCTTTTCACTCCTGCCTGCAGTCTAGCTCCTTTGCCCTTAGATGTCAGTGTGCATGACAGGCACCAGGAAGGAGTAATGTACTCCAAACAGGTACCTCACACTGCGGGAGATTTCTGGCATTCTCTAGGGTGATTCTGAGATAAGCAATTTTTGCCTAAGGCTGTCACTTTAGAACCCACGGCTTTGTAAGTTATGAGTCTATTGTAAGAGATACAAAGGAATTTTAAAAGTAACTAGTGTACAGCTAGAAGTGTCCAGTGATCCCACTGGCGGCAGCAAGGAGGATGGCATTGTTCTCTCTGTTCGTTGGGAGCAGTGTCAAGTTCAAAATGGCAATCACTTTCCTTCTGTTTTCCAAGGCAGTACCTGAGAACCTGTACTTATGAAGCTATTAAGATGTAGGTTGGGGATCCCTGGGTGGCGCAGCGGTTTGGCGCCTGCCTTTGGCCCGGAGCACGGTCCTGGAGACCCGGGATCGAATCCCACGTCGGGCTCCCGGTGCATGGAGCCGGCTTCTCCCTCTGCCTGTGTCTCTGCCTCTCTCTCTCTCTCTCTCTCTCTCTCTCATTCTCTCTCTGTGACTATCATAAATAAATAAAAAATTTAAAAAAAATTAAAAAAAAAAAGATGTAGGTTGGTTCTTACAACCAATGGGAATAATCTTATTTTTAGAACTGAAACATTGTAGTATAATCTAAATTGATTCAGGAAACGATGTTGCTGAAGGGACCTGAGAGGTTATTGAATGATTTCACAGTTGAGGTAATTGAGATGTGGAAGAGTAGGGGAGGCCCAGATTTGTTTCCAGGCCCTTTCCCACCTACCATGGCAGCCCCCACCCCCAACCAGTTAGGGATTGTGCCTGGGGGCTGATGACCTGAACTCAGGAAATGAGCACTTATCAGACACACACTGTGTGTAAGGACAGTGTGAGGCTTTTATCAGTGTCGTGAGATAGTGCGTGGCCTAGACAGAATTTTATCTTGATAGCAACAACGTGAGCTGGTTGGTGGTAGCATTTCACAGGCAAGCAGCAAGGCTGTGGGGGGTGGTAGAGGGACCATTTATCCCGCAACCGCTCTGTTAGGACACCAGGTCCTTTATGCGTGTATCATATGACATTAATTTCATCCTTGGCACAGCCCTTTAAAGTGAGTATGAGGTCGGTCATCCTTCTGTCAGAGATGGTGACACCAGGAAGATCCCACAGTGGTAGAGCCGGAACTCAAACCCAAGTCCATCTGACCACAAAGCTCTTCATTTTTCCTGTGTCACTGAGCTTACCCAAACAGGATATCAAGGAGTATCTATTGAATATGTGGGAATAGTAGACAAATAGCCTCAGGCGCGATGGTAAGCATCCCTTTCCACATCGATTTCCAAAAGATGAACATAGAACTCCCGAGAAAGACCAGCGGTCATGGAATCTGTCTAGGAACCACAGCAGTCTCCACAGGCTCCACCAACTAGCTGAAGTCCAAGATATCAGATGATTGAAATTTTGCACTTAAATGACCCTGCACCTCTTTGGTGAATGCCCTCTCCCACACAGAGCCTCGTGGGCATTTTATAGAAGGGCGAAATAGGAGAAAATGCTTTGGAAAAAAAAAAGAAAGAAAACTGAAAAAACAACATAGTTGCAAGGTATAATGATCCTGACGCTTCATTTCAGGCAAAACTGGGTGAGTGGATTTAGCTAGAATGTTATGACTACAGTCATGAAAGTTGTACCAAATAGGAGTATACCTGGGGTCCTTGCACAGAGTAGGTATTCAGGAAGTACCTGCCATGTGGAATTAGAAGGGAGAGATCCCAAGCCCAGAAGCCAGCTCCTTCTCTTTCTCTGGTCTTTTGGAAAAATGATGCATTTGTTGCCATTTTTAAGCTGAATTGTACAGTGGCGTTTGTTACTAGTGAGGAAAGCAGCCCATGTGCCTAATTTGAGTAAGAGATTATACCAAGTTAAATGCAAAGAAAAGAATGCTGATTTCATTTATTTTACTATCTGTGTACCTCCTTAAAGGGAGAGCAAACTAACCGTTTTGTTAGCATGATGGATCAGAGGATGTTGAGACTTACTACAACCAGCCCACATCCAATGTTTGGAAATGTTTGGAATCTCCTTCTGTGCTGGGAGATTTGGGGAGTCTGCCACCATGTAGGTGTGTATGAGGCCAGGAGGGGAAGATCTTACTTGGATAATCTTTGGACTTTCAGTTTGCAGAATCAGTATCAACTCTAAGTTCAAACATATGGAACAAATATAGAACCAAAAAAAAGCAGCAATAGGCTCAAAGACCTTTTTAAAAAACAAAACCAAAAACTAAAGCAGTATGTTGTTGTAACCTGAAAATCAATTTTATTTTGAAACAAAAATGTACACTTAAAATGCAAAAGTTATGAATTTTAATAGAAACTGGCATCTAAAGTATACCCATAATGGCCAAGTCATGTGCATCTGATAAATACGTGACAAGCATTGTATTATTTGTGGGCTCATCCCAAATGTTTTGTAATCCTGTCTTTTCCAATTCCCCATTAGCCAAGAAGGTGTTGTCGATCTCTATTTCTTGAGTTTGTATTATGAAAACAATACAGTTTTCCATACAAATTAATTTATAATTATTAATGGCTTTTTTTTCCCAACAAAATTCCTTCCTTCTCTTAGTTAGATCACTTCTAAAGGAGAGACCCACAGCCAAACCCAGAAGACAGGATTTGGATTCTTAGTTGGCCCTGCACTTGTCAATGTTAGCATCCTACTGGTTTTGCATCTATGAATAGTAATAATTTATATTTATTTGCGCAAGTGCTTATTGGTGTCCATTACCTCATTTGAAGTAAAGATTGCACTGAATGCATTCCAAGAATAGTGGAGCCATTAGTGTGAGGATGAATCTGTGATACACATGCAAATTGCCATTGATTTTTTGAAGGTCCCGTCATAGCAGTATTAGCACACATGGGAAAGATCAGAGTTGGGATCGTTCCAGGTCACGTGCTTTTGTTTGTCCTCTGTTTGCCTTTTTTTTTTTTTTTTTTTTTTAAGATTTTACCTATTTATTCATGAGAGACACACAGAAAGAGGGAGAAGCAGACTCAGTGCAGGGAGCCTGATGTGGGACTCGATCCTAGGACTCCAGAATCACGCCCTGGGCTGAAGGCAGGTGCTAAACCACTGAGCCACCTGGGCTGCCCCTCTGTTTGTCTTCACATGAATATACTGCAGAAATAATTAGCTGTGTGTGGCAATGTGGACTGAAAGTGCTTTCCTGTGTTTCAGATTGGGCAGTATATCATGTCCCTCCCCCTGAATCTTGAGCCTTTTGTGACTCAGGAGGACTCTGCCTTGGAGCTGGCTCTGCACGCTGGGAAGCTGCCCTTTCCTCCTGAGCAAGGTGAGAGAGGCTTGCCTGAAAGCCAGGAGGGGTTTAGCTGGAGCTCCCTGATCCTCAGCACACACGCTTCTCTCCAGACTCCCACTGAGGGAATCGTTGAACATCTAAAATAGGGACAGGAAAGATGGGGTCCACCTTTTATACCCCCTGAGGAACTTTTGCAGGACAGAGCAGATTAGAGAGAGGGCCTCTGGACCCTCTCACTGTATGCGGAGCATCCCTGGGGAGGAACTCAGCTGGGGAGGCAGTGGCAGGAGGGCCCAGGGTTACACAAGCTCTGGGGGCAAGAATCCCACCAGGCCAGTGCGAGCTCCCTCTGTGGACCACGTGCCAAGTAACGCAGCATCCAAAAGAAGAGTTTTGCTTGTTAGGACAAACATAAGCTCATCACCATGGAGGTGACGTTTCCTATCCAGATGCCTCTGGCCACAGCTTGTTCTCAGCTCCCTAATGCTTCTCAGTCTCTAAACTGACAGGGTGAAGATATAACAGATTAAAACTTTTCCTTTTTCTCATTATCTGGGCCCAGGTTTGAATAGGGACCACATACTTTCTGATCCAAAGTCATCTTATTCCTAATATGGGATATTCTAGGCCTTCCTTCTTAAGGCTGAGCAAACAGAAGAATCACATGGTATATAAAAGATTTCAGCAGCTTACTAAAAGGTGCCACACTGAAAATAAAATCACATTGGCTAAAAATAAAGGGATGTGAAAAGGCATCCCATGTAAATCCAAAAAAAGAAAGCAAGGTGATGAAGTTGAATAGGTGATGAAGTTGAATCAGAGCAAAAGATAAAAAGCCAGGCCAAAGTGACCCGTTATGTTGATAAAAGGCAGGTTCCGCAGCAAGCTTCTGACAGATATACTTACATGTCAGATAACACAGCATAGCTTCTGAACAAGAAGCTGCCAGACATAGACTGAGAATTCTCTTGCCAGATAATTGTGCAAGTAAAATAATCATGAGTATAACTCTATGAATGTCCATCCCAGCATTGTTTATAAAAGCAAAACATTGAAAAGAAAAATAAATCTGAAATTGTAGAGATTGGTTAAAAATTTTTGATATCCATATAGTGAAATGGATAAAAGAATATTATAAAATTGTAAAAGAATATTGTAAAATTTATTTAATGACTTATACAGAGAATCTCTTCTGTATGTGCCCCCACATATAAGGATATTCACGGTGACTTGCAAATAGCCCCAATCTAGCAGCAACTCAAGCGTCTGTCCACAGTAAAATGGATATGTGCTTTATGATGCACTCAATGAAATGCAGCATTAAGACTGAATGAGGTGCGGTGACACATGAATGATTCTCACCCTTTCATTATTGAACAAAGAAATAAGAAAGAATACTTATAGCCAAGCCAGAGGACAAGGTGGGTGATGCAGACATGGCGAGAAGCTTCAGAGCAGGGCAAGAGAGGGCTCCCCGGGACCAGGCTGGTGGCTGCCTGCTGCATATGCATGGGGGGCAGGTGGCAGGCAGCCTCGGGGTTCTTGACCAGGGAGGTGGGTATATGCCACTGACTTTCTAGTTGTTCTCCAAAACATAGCATGTTGTATGCATTCTACCAGATGTGTGATAGCTCGCACTATTTAAACAAAGAAAACCAAAGATTGGACCTGGGGATGGGAGAATAAATTGTTAAAGACAGTGTGTGCATCAGTCTGTATCAATATCAAGAGTCAAAGTAAACCCAACATCTTGACTCAGCAGTCCCTCTTCCAGATGTCCATTCTAGAGAAATCCATGTTTATGTGCCCATGGAGGTTATTATTGCAGAACTGTTTGTGACAGCAAAAGATTGGAAACAACTCAAATATCTGCTTCTCAGGAAGTAGTTAAGTATATTGTGACATATACATGACATACGTATTTTCTTTAAAATCTTCTCTATAAGAAGAGAGGTAGACCTATCTGTACTTAGAGATGACATCTTCAAAAAAAATATTGCTCTCTTACTAAGACAAGAAAGATCTTTCATTGTTAAGACAAAAAAGGCAAGACACAAAGTAACATATACAACATGGCTTCTGTTTTGTAAAAACCCAACCCTGTGTATTTCTACATGTACATATGTCTGTAAAAGCATAGAAAACAGGTTTGGAAGGATGTATCTGAAGCTGGTCACAGTGGCTCTGTCTGGGCAGGGCGTGGGAGGTACAGTGGGAACGATGTTTACTTTTTATTCACTATAGTTCTGTATCGTCTGAAAAATTTTTATAAGACTCTATATTGTGTGTAAAAAGTATATGTATCCTGAAATGTTGACAGTAGTTATCATAAAAAATCTTCCATCTATTTGCTAATATACTTTCTAAATTCTAAAAAAAAGTTTCTTTTTTTTCATAGACATTTCCTGCATGTACATATGCATGCGCGCGCGCACACACATGCACACATGGGGTGTGAGACCAGTACAATCAAGCCCCACGTACTCCTCCTTGTCTGGCATCCAGAATGGCTTCTTGTTTTATATGTTCCTCTCATATATTTTTTTTGAGAATATTTAAATCAAATCCTAGGCATCATATTATTTCACACATAAATACACCAATAGGTATCCAAGTGTCTACTCAACCAACTTGGAGCCACCCAGGCGCCCTAACGTCATGTATCTCTTATTGATGCGGATTAAATTCAAGCTCAAACTCTTTGGCAAGAAAACAGTGGTGCCGTGTCTCTATCTGTTGCATCACACCAGGAAGAGCATAAAGTCTTATTGTCCCACTGCAAATAAATACATACAGGTTTAGTTAAACTGTAATTGTTTTCAGTCATTCATTCACTTAAGAGAGTTTTATTAATTGCTTACTCTGTGCTAGGCCGTTGCTTTGGGCATTGTTAAGAGGGAAAAAACTCCAGCCATAAAGTAAAATTGTAACAGTGGTAGAAAACAACAACAAGTCCATCTGGGTCTTTTTCTTTTCTTTTCTTTTCTTTTCTTTTCTTTTCTTTTCTTTTCTTTTCTTTTCTTTTCTTTTCTTTTCTTTTCCTTTCTCTTTTCTTTTCCTTTCTTTTTTCTTTTCTTTTCTACCCCCTCCCTTTCAACATGATATTACAAAAAATCTCAAACATACAGAAAACTGGGAAGAATTACCCAGGAGATTTCTAGCAAGTTAACATTTGCAAGTTTTAAGAACTTTAAAGTTTAAGACAGTGAGCAGCCAGTAGGAACTTTTAGGCTTAGATAAATGAGTTTTCCTAAGCCGTGTGGTTTACAAGGGAGTTTTAAAAAATCTCTGCGTAGTTTTTTCCCAGAAGGAAATTGAATGTTGGGAACTCAGAAGTGGTATGTCCAGAGGTCACCCATAGGATGTGTGTTACAGCAGGGGCATTTGCAAGAGAACTATAATCTCTGTGCTTACCACATCCCCTCCCTCAGTGGGGATGCCGAGTTTGGGCCGCAGTGGGGCGGGCTCCCCCAGGGGCAGACTGGGCTGGGTGCTGGACTGGCCTGCTGCCTAGATGTGGTGCTGGGCCCTGCGGAGGCTCCCTTCTCTGTGGCTGGGTTTATGGGCAAAGGGGACAGCCTGGTGGGCCCAGGCACAGAGTGGCCCTGTGGAGGGTGTGGCCCAGGTAAGACATTCCCATAGTAAGACTCATGCAGTAAGCTGATGCGCTGCTGAGCCCACTTCATTGGGCTGGCCTTTTAACATCCTTCCTTCTTGAGATTTCTTTTCTGTCCTACATTTTGTATATTTTGCTCCCATCTCTTGGTTCTTGCCCTTGCCCTCTAATTATTCCTGGCCTGCTTAAGAACCCCCAGGGCCCCTGGAACCTATGAGATGAGATCCAGCTCCACCCTGGCCTGGGATTGGAGACCCTTCTGGATCCCACCCAGTTAGGGCACACAGTCCTGTCTCCTGCCCCCACATGCTCACACTCTAGCTGCTCTGAAGGATTTTTTTCTCAGTTTTTAAAAATTATAAACTTTTCTGAGTAGAAATCTACTACCCTGAGTTCCTTAGCATCTAAGGAACTACTACTGTCCAGTGCGCCTTTCTCCACAGATTTGCCTGCACACGCACTCCATAAGCAGGACCATCTCACATGTGCTGTTTACCCTGGCCATTTCTTTCAAACAGTGTTGGTGATGTCTGTCCAGAATGCTCTTTCTCCTCGCGTGTACTCAGCAAACAGTCCATTGGTGCACTCAAAGCCTGGGTGTGAACTCTCAATTCTGGGCTCTTGTCAATCTTTGGCAATGCCCTTGCTGCAGCACCAGCTTCACTGTGTGGAGGGTCTTGTTTGAGCCCTGGCCTGCGAGGTTCATCCCTTTCTGGGCCAGAGTTCTCCGGGAATGAGGTTTATCCCCCAGACCCTGCCTTGCTGCGTTTTTGGCCACGCTACTACCAGGCCAGCAGTCCGTTTCCAGGTGGAGGCCCTAGATCACACTTTCTTATCCTCATGCTCATTTATGCTCATCCTGTTTTCGTGTTTTACTTTTTTAGTTTGTGTGTGTTGTACAGATGCTGCATGTAAAACAAGGTCACAATTTTAAAAACAATAAATAATGGCATCCCACCCTTGAACTCAGTGGTATTTCCATTTTCCCGAGTGCAGATGGTATTTGACCAGATGGTAGCTTTATGTTCTGTATTATTATTAGCGGTCGTGGTATAGTAGCATTTTGCTTATCTTCTCCTAAATGTATTATTCACTGCTCGTCCCTATACTTTTTTTGTTGTTTTAATGTCCGGTGTCCCCCTCCTTGCCTAGAGTTCAGGCCTGTCTGGCCAGAGTGGCCGCTTCATCTCTGCGTCACCCCACCCCAGCCTGATGGGCTCTCCCTGCATGGGCCTGTCACATCAAAACCTTGCTGGGGACCTACAGTCATTGCCTGTTTGCCCTGACATGGGGTCCACGTGATTCTCAGGGTGCCCTCCGTGGCCCAGCCCTGTTACCCCAACGTTGCCCCCTCCTACTCTGCATACATATTCCTTCTGCCTCCCCATGAGTGATATGGCACTGAGAGTCACCGTGTGTGTGGCTTTACAAGTGTGCCACACTCTTGGCGCTTGAGGCCCAATCGAGGCCTCAAGTGATTCCCGCCACAGTCCCACAAAGTTGGGCTCTGAGAGATTGGGGAACACCCCGCTCATCAGTGCTGAATGGCCCTGGGCCAGGTCTCAGTTCTGATGTGCTGCCCGTGTGTTGACCATTGCCATCTGTCTGTCCCCTGTAGGCCACACCAGCTCACCCGCCTTCTCAGCTGGTGTGGGCTGCCTTCTCACAGGATCCCCCTCCTGCCTTTCCTCCCAGTCTGCACTGGCCTGAACTGAGTTCCCATCTTTGAGAACACAGAGATCGCTGTCCCCCACCTGACTGTCTCCTCTCCTGAATCTTCTCTGTGCTCCATCCATACCAGTTGGCCTAAAATATAATTGCTCTCTGTTCCGTGTATTGCCCACTGAGACTGTAGCTTCCTGGCATATTTGGGCATATGGCACCTGTCGTGGGCCTAGTCTCCTGGGGGTAAAAGCTGCTGGTGGTGGGTAAAAGCTCCCGAGGTTGGTTTCCTCTGGTGACCTTCTCTCCTTCTGCAGGGGACGAATTGCCCGAGTTGGACAACATGGCTGACAACTGGCTGGGCTCCATTGCTAGAGCCACAATGCAAACCTACTGTGATGTGATCCTGCAGATCCCCGAGCTGACCCCGCACTCCACCAAGCAGCTGGCCACCGACATCGGTGGGTGCCCCTGGGACAGGTTGTGGGAGGGATAGCTGTGACCCATTGCATCTGGTGGTGCCCCCCACCCTCCAGCTCTCCCCTTGACTTCACCTCTGGGTTTGGCTGTGGAATTGGTTAAAAATGCAGATTCTCTAGGCCTCACCCCAGAGATTCTGGCCTAGTAAGTCTGGGTTGAAGGATGGACATCTGTATTTTGAAAAATATCATGGGGAATTCTGATAGGCCATGGCAGCCAAGAGTCATTGAGGGGGGCTTCTCTGAGGTGAGTTGAAGTGAGGGACACAGACTCATGTTTGCTCCCTTGCCTTCTGCTGCATCTGTATCGTCACCTGAACCCAAGCTGATTAAGCTGTCACCATGCACCAGACATACCAGGCGTTGAGCCAAGCCCTTATACTCACATCTTAGGCCACCTCGAGAGCTCCCCTGTGAGGTCAGTGCACAGTGCAGGTCTCCCATCCCCCGTCATGGTAAGGACTCGGAGGCACAGGGCAGTTGGATAACTAGGCCACCTACGATACCTGCATGCCTCCCAGGGCAGAGGGGCATGTGCCTACCTGCTCCTGTTGCCACCTGTCTCCATAGGCAGTGCTCTGAGATTGTGGGTGCTGCAAGCAGGTGCAAGGGAGTCTCTCTACTTTCTTGGTATCATTCCATTGACCTTCCTGCTCCTTAGCTGAAGAAGCTCTTGGGGTGGTTCGGGGAGAGGTTGGTAGGAGCCTCAAAGATCAGCTCCCTGGAGACCCAGACAGAGCTATGACCTGGATGACCACTTTGCTACAGAACTAGAAATAAGGTACCTCTGTCTGGGTCCCAGGGCCGCTAGCGAGCCAGGCCTAGAATCCAGGTGTCCTGACTTCACTCTGCAGTCAGCTCTCAGCACATACAGAGGAACGGCCATGCTCAGGAAGGAAGGGTGAGGAGATTTGTGGGTTCATAGGTGGTGCCTGTTAATACAGGCAGGAGCATGGAGGACAGAACCACTCGACATGGGTGGGATGCGGATAGTGCCCCTCGATTTCAGCTGTCCATGTTATTTCTCCCTCTGTTCCACTGCCCTTCACATCTGTTCCCCATTCCGCACTGACCGAGCAGCCTTTATGTGCCAGCCATGGTGCTTGGAGGTTTAGACCATCTCTGGGCCTACTGAGCTGACACTGTTGGCCATGTGGTCAGGAGCCAGGAGACTAACACTGGCACATGAAGCTACCAGGTGGTTACACTAAAGAGAGAGCAGGAGGTCAGTGGCCTCCTTAAAGACAAATCCAAAACAAAACTGTGCTGGCCAAACAGAAGATGTCACGGTAGACCATGGGCTGTCACAGTGCAGCTCCTGGCTCCCGGTCGAGTGGAGCTCAGTGTCATGGATACACTTGCGCAGGCGACAGGTGCCTGGCCGCCTGCTGGCGCCTTTCCTGGGAAGCTGCTCACCCTGAGTTGGATATGAGTCAGCCCGCCCGCCAGGGCAGAGCAGGCACCTTTTGTGGAACCTGCCCTATGCTGGGCCCTCCAGAAGACCTGAGAAAAGATGTTAGCCATGCCTGGAGCTGCAGTCCAGTCCACCAGAAGAGTGTAACTTGTCAGTGGACAGAAAATGAGCAGGGGCCTGCGGGGTCTGCCATCTGCCACCCGTTAGAGCAGGACGATGGAGGAACCAGAGGACGCTGCGGAGTGCTCCCCTCAGGGCTGACTTGGACCTGCCCCGGAAGGAGGAAGTCAGGGCTGCACTCATTTATCACCTGTGACACATCAGCTGTTCCCGTGGCCTTTGGCCCATTTCATCCTCTCGTCAGTGCAGCATCGGGGATGGATGCAGGGACTCAGAGAGGAAAGGCTTCACCGAGCTCACCCCCACCTTGGAAACTACTTTTCTCCCTCCCCATTCTGCCGGTGTTGCCCAGGCTTGCCTAGTGGTTAGCGTCATGGGGCTACTTTTCAGGACACAGTCCCTGAGCCCTCTCTTAGAGATTCTCACTGACATGGTCTGGGGTGGGCTCAGGAATCTGTCTCTAACTAGGACCCCAAGGGGTAAAGTGAGAAGTATGGGAACTGTACCAGGCCACTGCCTCAGACACTGTCCTTGTCTTCATAGTGGGGCTTGTGCTGGGAAGCTGTTGTCACTGCTCATATAAGCCCATGTGTCCCCGGACTCCTTCGGTTCTCCATGTGGTCAGTGGGCCCGCTAGGGAGTGTGGCCAGTAACTCAGGAGTCCCAGCATAGGTCATAGATCCAGCTGGAGCGTTGAGTGTGCAGTAGGTAGTAGGGCATGGCCATGGGGTTGGCTACTCCCTTATTCAACTAGAATTCCTGCATTTGGGCCAGGCTGACAGTAGGTTTTGTTTTTTTGGAGGGATTTTATGTATTTATTTGAAAGAGAGTATGCACGCATGTGAGCAGGGAGGAGGGGCAGAGGGAGAGGAAGAGAGAGAAAATCCCAAGCTGACTGTGCTGAGCGCAGAGCCTGATGATGCAGGGACAGATCCCACAACCCTGAGATCATGACCTGAAATCAAGAGTTGGACCCTCAACCAAGTGCCCCCAAGCTGACAGTAGGTTTAATCCTCTTGGAAAACCCCTCAGAGTAAAGACCGGGCTGCTGGGGGCAGAGCAGACACCTGGAATTGGGGGGGTTTGGGGTGGATGTCTGTATCTCCCTCATGGAGGCTATTAGGGCTCCATCTTACCTGGTACAAAACCTGTTGAGCTGTGTGTGTCTGCTCCTCCTTCCCACAGACTATCTGATCAATGTGATGGATGCCCTGGGCTTGCAGCCATCCCGCACACTCCAGAACATCGTGACGCTCTTGAAGACCAAACCTGAGGATTACAGGCAGGTCAGCAAAGGCCTGCCCCGTCGCCTTGCCACCACGGTGGCTGCCATGCGGAATGTGGATTACTGACCACCCCCTGCACCTGGTTGAGAAGAGGCCCAAAGCTGGGGTTTTGGGGTCACAGCAACTCTTCAGAATGGATTTGCTCAAAAATTCTGCCTGGTACTGGGCAGGATTTCAAAACGACTTGCTTCATTTGTATAATCCAAAAAAAAAAAAGTTGTAAATTAGAAGCATATTATTCATTAGAGTTTTCAGATGATTTTCTAAATGATCTGATCTTGAAAACAGAATTGATAAATACTGTGAAATGAAAGAAGGCTGTTTTTCTCCCTTTGCTCAGTGAATATTTGGTGCCTCCCATGTGCCATCTCTATACACGGGACACCGGCCGGGAAGGAGGGAGAGAATCCCCAGATAAACCAACAAAGAAGATGATGTCAGTTAGTGGTGCCAGGGAAAAAAAGTGCGTCCGGGTGGAGGACAGCCCCCAGATCAGAGCTGTGCATGGCAGTGAGGGACCAGTGCCTACCAGGCCCTGGGGCATGTCCAAAAGGTCAGCGGCTTGGAAGTAAGAAGTCACATCAGAGGGGAGGTGGGGGCCAGATCACAGACCGACCTGTAGGCCGAGTTGAGGACTTGGGCTTTTACTTTGTCTTGTTTTACAACTCACAGGATGATGTGGACTCTATCAGATTTTTTTTTTTTTTTTGCCAGTAGCTTTAATTGGCCACAGGGAACAGAATAATATAATTTGAGTGACTCAAGCAAATAGGAGTTGAGTTTTTTCAAGATTGAGAAGTCCCACTGCACAGGCGTGTGCCCTGACCCAGTGGCTGTATGGGGTCAGGACCAGGACCGGCTTCCCTGTAATCCTGACCTCTTCCTTATGTGCTGGCTGCCTCCTCCCAGTGGGGCAACTCCTGCAGCTGCAGACATCACATGGCATTTAGTGGGGACAAAGGCAGAGCAGGTGCTGTCCCTTCCACCCTGGAGGCAAAGGCCTTCCTAGCGGCCTCCATGGCTTTCTCCTCCATCTCCCTGGCCGGTTCTTGATCACCAGACATCCTCCTGGCTGCCAGCGAGGCTGGGAGCGAGGGGAACAGGACTGCCTCTGGCCAGGATTCTCAGTCTCTGCACTCCTGTTGCTTTCTGTCGTCTTGGGAATGGTGGGTTTTTGTTGTGAGGCTGCCCTATGTGTCCTAGGATGTTCAGCAGCATCCCTGAGCTCTGTCCACTAGGTGCTGGTGGCCCTCCCCAGCTGTGACAGCCAGAAAGGTCCCCAGACCTTGCCCGAGGACCGGACTCTCCCCTGCCACGGAAACCCTGGCTGGAACCAAGCAGGACTGGTTGGCCCCAAGCAGTGCTGGGAGCACTGGTGCCGTGAACAAGCTGGGTTTCTGTTAGCAAGCGAGACAGGGGATGCCACCCTGTCTGTGGGGTCCTTTATTGGAATTGATGTGTAGTGTGTTTCTGCTTCTGTGTAAACTTTACTTTTCTTTCTTTCTCTCTCTCTCTCTGACGCCTCTGCAGCCTCAGGGAATATTAGCCCCAGCTCACACACAAAGGAACTGAGGTGTGGGAGGTTTATAGGGCTTGCCTGAAGTCACTGGGGTGCCCCCAGCACCTATACTCCTGACCACGGGACCCACAGACTCCCGTGAACCAGCCCCTGCAGGCTGCTGACACACCACTGCCACGCTGGCTCTGGCATCCAGGGGTTCCCAAATGTTCTGTCCCCACATCCCAGGAATCAGTTTTGCTGGCCCTGAAAGAACCCGCACCAAGAAAAATATTTTGGTTTCTCATGTGGTAGATCACAGACTGTCCCTGGCAGAGATCAAGCCTGGCTCCTGCCTTAAAGAAGTGAGAGCCGGAAACCAGGAAGGCAGAATGTGCTATGGAAAGTGGAAACCTCTTTGGGATGACCTTTGTGCCAGTGTCCAGGAGAGCTCCTTGATTCCTGGCTTTGCCACCTCCTAGCTGTGTGACCTTGAGGAAGTCACTTCACTTCTCTGAGCCTCGTTTCTTTTGTGATAAATAGGAGCCACAGTGATACCTAACCAGCGTTACTTGAAGAGCCAGTGAGGTACGGTGGGGGTAAGCACATAGGAAGTGTACAGTAAATGTTCATTTCATAGTCTCCAGCGTCTGTAACCTACCCTCCCTTTTGTGGGTAAGACATGGGAGTTACAGAATGCTTTTTTTTCTGGGCAGTTAGCCCCTCAAGCTTGGTTCTTCAGTGCTAAAAGGCCCTGATGGCCCTACGGTCGGAACAGGACAGAGCTCTTCTCCATATCTGTCTGACTCAGAGCCTGCTTTCAGAGAGCTTCACATGCTCTGAAATGTTCCCCTGAGAGCAGGGAGGGCAGCCGATGCCTACTGTTGGCCTGGAACCGGTCTCACACATCCGCACACAGCTCTGGCAGCAGGGAGCACCCTTCCCACTCCTGCTTCAAAATGTCTCTGACCAGAAGCTCTCAGAGCTCAGGATGACTATGTGGCCCAGGCTGATTCAGTGACCCTCATTCTCGGGGCTTTTGCGGGGACACTATGAGGGAGGAGCTTCCTTCCTGCTATTTAGTTGCTGAGCTGAGGAGATAGAGCCTGGAACGGTGCAGGGAAGAGCAGCACTGGAGAGAACTTATTTGAGGGGGACAGCAACGTGGAAGAAAAGAAAGCCGGGGAGATGGAGAAATCACCATATCTAGGTGAACCCCTGGATAAAGCCATACATGAAATCCTTCGACTCTTATTACAAGGACCAATGGATTCCCTTTTCTTAGTTTAAGTCAGCTTGAATTAGTGTGACCGAAGAGCTGGTAAAGGGAGCTCAATAATAATCATTGCTTTGCCTGCCCCACAGCGTCAGATGAGACTGCAAATACGAAAGCTCTGGGCTCCTATAAGGGACTAGTGTTCTCATGACTACTGGCCGCGAGGGGCTGAGGCTGGAATTTTGCCTTCGCCTCTTACTGGAAGAGCGATCTGGGGCATCCGACTTTACCCCTCGGAGTCTCCATCTACGTATGCATACGATGGGATGGCAATACTTCTCAGTCATGAGAATTAATTGGAAAAAGACCTACTAAGTACTTGGCCTGGCGCCTTGCCTGTGGTAAGTGTCTGATACAATGTTGCCATTGTTTGATAACGACAACAAATAATAGTGTGATGACAACTATCACTCATATAAAAGTAGTAGTCATGGGAGTCAGCGTGGTAACCACCAAGAGCTGGCCTCCAGCCTGCAGACCTGCCTGGCCCCAAGCTGGGAAACACTCTTCCTCCAGGCCCTCCCCACACCGTCGCTCACAGCGCTGCCTTTGGCTGGAGTGGCTCCAAGTCTGTGGCACCACCTTCCCCCACAGGTGCCACTGTGGGCACTTAATGGGAGGCCTGCTTGTTTGCCTTCCCCGCCAAGGACACAGGTGTTTGGGACCAGCAGGGTTGGGCCCTCTGATGCCCAGGCTCTAAAGCCAGAGCTCCTCATTACTGGGGCTGGCACTGGTCAGCTGTGCCAGACCCCGTTCTTCTTTGGCAATGGCTCCCTGATCTCTCTTTGGAGAGCCATCCGGGTTCCCTTCTTGAACAGTTAAAAATACAGGACACTCAGTTAAATCTGAATTTCAGAAAAACAACAAATGATTTTATTTGATTTTTAATATGTCCGAAATATCTTTTTTTTTTAATTTTTAAAACATTTTTATTAAAACAGCAAGAAAGCAAGTGTGTGTGCACATGCACGAGTGGGGGAGGGGCAGATGGAGGAGAGAGAATCTGAAGCAGGCCCCACACTGAGCACAGAGCCTCACATGGGGCTCTATCTCACCCCCTGAGATCATGACCTAAGCAGAAATCGAGTCAGAGGCCAAACCTACTGAGCTTCCCAGGCACCCCTGTCCCAAATATTACATGGATGTATTTATACTAAGAAATCAATTCGTTGTTTATCTGAAATTCAGATTTACCGTGGGGGTCTGTATTTTATCTGGCAATCCTTGGAGCCATGTCCCCACCATCCGGGACCACATGATTCTGCTGGGGACCACCTGGCCTCAGGTATGGGCAGGGTCTGCCCAACCCAAGCAGCCTATCCAGCCGGTCACACAGATTGTTCAGAGATGAGCATGTGACCCAGTCAGTTACCAACGACAGTCAGCCTGAGACCTTGCTGAGACAATTGAGAACGAGGTATTCTCCTAGCTGTTGGCTGAGCTGGAGAGAGGGTGAGTTTGGACTTGCCCATGGGCTTTCAATGTGAGGGGAGCCCGCCTGGGACAGACTGGGTGACCGGGAGACATCATTTGAGCTGGTTGAGGTTCTTTCACTTGAAAGAATCTTGGGTATTACTCTCTTTCTCTCTTTCCTTGCAACCCAAAGAAGTATGGTGGATGGCATTAAGTCCTAAGACCACTGCTTTGGGGACAACTCGAAAGGGACTTTAAAAATCACCTGCTTGGGAGCCTTTCCTTGGCCAGGCCCTGGCTTTCAAGCCAGTAGGAATGCTGTCCCACCCCTGGAGATGCATCAGGGCACTCCAGCTGCCCAGTCCGACAAAGAACAAAGCTCAGCTGCATGTTTTCTACTTTTATTTTCTAGAACAAAATATATGCCACCTGGTAGTAGCCCCCCTCCTCCACCCCACCCCTGGGCCTCATGCTCTTTCTGCTTTCCACAATTGCTGCCCTTACCAAACCCATTCGCAGAGGTCAGCCAAGGCCAGGACAGAAAAGATTCTGGGGACAGGCAGCACAGCATGTCTGCCTGTTTGTCCCTGGAGCAGATGGTGGTGGCACTGGGAAGAAACTAGCCAGCCTGCAGGTGAGGGTATTCTAGGGTCTCTGGAGCCTGGCTGCGGACATCCCGGCCAAGGATTGGGTCAGGTTGGAGGTGTGAGCAGGAAACCAAAGGAGTATGCACTTCCCACATCTATACCAGCACCATGACCCTACAGAGCCCTCTACCTGGGACTGGCCAGGAGCTGCTGGTCTCTCTGTAGAGGGAAACAAGACTCTGGCCTCAGATCCTGGCTGTTTGGAGAGAGCACCCAGAAGGGAAGCCTTCGGGCAACGATCTCAGCTTCTCGGGTTTGAGTTCTGAGCTCCCTGGGTCTAGATGGCATCGCCCTCACTGTCAGACTCGATGACATCCAGTGGCTGCAGACGGAGGGAGTCATAGTTGGGGGGTGGGGTGCCTGGGATGGGCAGAGTCTGCTCATCAGGGTAAGTCCCAGGATCGGGGCCAGGCCTGGCCACATCAGGCTGGAAGCCAAAGTTGGTGTGAGCCTCCACCAGCTCAGCCACGGTGGGCGGCGGGCCAGCATAGCGAGCCTGGGCTCGCTTCTGCCGCAGACTCTTGGCGAAGGCCACCAGCTTGATGATGGTGATCCACACAAAGTCGATGAGAATCTCTCCAAATTCAATGAGGCACAGCACTGAGCCTCCCATCCAGAAGCCAAACTGGCCACCCAGGTTTGAGAGCAACCAAACGATCTGTAGGGAGCAGGGGTTTGACAGCCTGGTGGGGTTAGGGGTCAGGCTGCACATTCCTGCCCTAAGCCTCCCCTTACAGCTTCCTGTGAGGTGGGCTATTGGCCAGGAAGGGGGATGGGGTGACCATCTCGGCACAGGGAAACCAGTTGGGACTCCTTTAGGGACTCCCCACCCTCAGGATGCAGGGGGGAGGGGCAGCAGAACAGGGTTGAAGCGTTGGGAGCCCCCAGACTCACATTATTGGCTGCCGACTCCTCAATGGTGCGATAGTTGAATTCTTGGAAGTAGATGTTGAGCTTGACAACTCCCTTCCTGTAGGGGCAGCAAGAAGGGCTGGTGCCCCCTCTCCAAGACACACAAACACACATATACAAGCACCCACGCTCACAGGAAAGGCAGCCAAGGGGCTGCCCCAGTCCTCTGGCTGGGCTTCTTGCATGTCCACAACCAGGGGCGGTGAGGTCCAAGCAAGAACCCAAAGTGCTGCCCCTCCTGGGCCCTCTGGACCTTGGAGGGCCACAAAGAGCATCTCTGCCCAGCATCCTTCCTGTGGGCCCCAAGGAACAGCTCTGAGCTCCCCTCTCCCACCTCAGGGGGCCCCAGCCTGTACTCAGTAGGCTCTGCATAGAGTCCTAAGCCTTGCTCTTTATCAGGGGACAAATAGCTCCTTCCCTGCTGTGCTCCCCAAGGAAGGGTCTTCTGCAGACTCTCATCACTGCTGGCATACTCCTGTCCTCTACACTGGAGCTTCCCGAGGGTATGAACCTGTGTCTTTCCTGTGCTCAATTTGTGTTTGTGTTTGATGGATGAAAGGATGGAGAAATGGGTGAAGGATAAGTGGGTGGATGGATGAGTGGAAGAATGGATGACTGGATGATGGGGGGATGAATGGCTGGATAGATGAATGGGAGAAAGATTAGATGGATGAATGAATGATGGATGGGTGGAAGACTGGAAGGATAGGTGGATGGGGGAATGAGTAGGATAGATAGGTGGGTAGAGGAGCAAATGGATAGATGGATGGATGGATAATGGAGGGATGAATGGATGGGTGGGTGGATGGATGTATGAGTGGGTGGATGGATGGATGGATGGATGAACAGGTGACCTAAGGAGGAACAGCCTCTCCTTTGGGAGGTGGTAGACCCTGAATTCCATTGGCTGGCTTCTCTCTCATTCCCCAGTCCTCCTCCTCCAGGGTTCCTCCTGGATCTGACCAGTTTGAGAAGGTGTCTGAGTAGCTGCCCTATATCCCAACCCCTCCCCTGAGGCTCAGGTTCCTCCCATTTTCTGCATTTCCCCAGCCCCACCCAGACTCTAGGCTCACCTGCTCAAGGTGATATTGGTGCTTTGGTCCCGCTCCTGAGACAGGACGTGGAAAATCCAATCCTGGGATCCAAGAGGGCAGCTGAAAACTATGGCACCTGCAGCATCCCCTCCCAACCAGGGGCCCTGCTGTGGGGCAGGGGCCTGTAGACCACAGCCCCGAAGCTTCCGAAGGCCCCCTGGGACCATGTGTTGGCACCAAGAGGAGGAAGGTAAGAGTGCACGCTGGCTGCTGTTACAGGGAGGAAGCTCTCTGGGTTCCAGAAGCTTTCCCCAGAGGCCTTGCCATCCTGCACCGGCTCTTTCCCACCTGGGGCCCTGGCATGGGCTGTTCCTCTGCCCAGGCTGCCTCAGCCCCTCTAGCTTTAACTCAAATGCCACCTTTGCAGGGAGGTCTTCCCCGACCCCTCTGTCTAAAGCGCTTTCCCCTGGTTACTCCGCACGCATCCTCTTTACCTGCTCCCATGATCACACTTGGAAATGGTCTGATTTCCGTACGTTGTCTATCTCCCCCACTAGAACGCAAGCTCCCTAAGAGCAAAGGACTGTGCCCTTCTCGTTCCGTGCTGTGTCCCCGGCACAGTGCCTTGGGGGACCCTGGTGGAAGGACCAATAGCCTACAGACCTAGGCCCAGACCTGTCCCCAGCCCAAAGATGGGTGGCCAGGAGCCGGGCCACCCCAGTGCCTCACCTCAGAGGCCTCAGAAGGCCAGTCGGCCATGGAGATGGTCATCTTGTACTGGGTGTCACTGGAAGAGAGAAGGCAGCTCCGTGGCTGTCGCTGTCCCTGCCAGCACCACCCCTCCCCCAGGCTCCCCAATCTCCATGTCCCCACCCCTAGCCCCTGGTCTCTGTGCCCCCCACCCCCGCCCCCCTAGTCTCTGTACCCCTATCCCTGTCCCCCAGTCTTTGCACCCCCATCCCTGCCCCCCGAGTCTCTGTGTCCTCCCCCTGGTCTCCATGCCTCCCACCCCTGCCTGCCCTGGTCTCTATACCCCCAACCCTGCCCTCCAAGTCTCCACGGCGCCTATCGCTGCCCCCTGAGTCTCTGCACCCCTCACCCTTGCCCCACCATGCCTTCCCCTCAGGTCTCTGCACCCACACTTACTTGCAGGACTCCTTGCACATGTTGATGCACGTCTCCCTCTGGGCCACGCTCATGCGCAGGTGTGAGTAACAATAGGCTGAGCAGGACGGGGTGGGGGGTGAGAGACTTAGATGAGGGTTTCTAGAGGTCTTCCTCTCTCCCTTTGAGCCTCTGGTTCCCCCTGCCCTCCTGGCCATGGCCCATGGCCCCCAAGGCCCATGATTTGGTGGTAGGAGGGGAGCTGTCTGTCCAAGTTCTCCTGCCATAGAGGGTCAGCCCTTCCCTCCCTGTCTCCATGTCCAGCTGTTTCACCCCAGTCTGGCCTGGAGGAGCCTCTCCCCAAACATCCCAGACTCAGCCCAGCAGGGTGTGAGCAGCTTCCCCTCTGCCGGGGGGCTGGGTGCTGGGGTCCTGCACCTTGTGCATGAAGAGATGGGAGGTTGAAACGGAGAGGCTCCCCCTCTTGGCTGCATATTTCATTGGTTTTAAGCGGGGCTGGGCCTCTCTCTGCCTCTGACAACATCCATTAAATTTGGACAACACCAGGGCTCCTGCTTCTGTGGCTTTGGGCCTCAAACTCTTGGGGGCCACTTCAGTCTCCCTTCCCACCCAGCACCCCACAGAGAGACCCGGTGAGCCCACAAAGACACAGACAGCATGCTGTGGCCATGTGGGTGCATGCACGCACACATCTATGTGGGCACACGAACCAGCGTACACAGATGCAAACGCTGGAAACAATCCATACACGAGCATGAACACACGTACAAATGCATTGCAGTCCCGAGTGCTCCTGTGCATTAAGACTCAAACATACAGATGCCCTCTCCTGTGTGCATGAGGAAATGTCAACACACACACGTGCCCTCGCCAGCAGCTGCACACCCAGCTCACGTGTGTGTAGGCATTTACGTGGCACACATAAAGCAGGAGGGAGGGGGGCTGCGGGCCATGGAGGCTCAGGCCTGGCCACACCCCTGGCCCTGCTGAGGACACACAGCTCTGTCCCCTGCTCTGTGGTCACAGCCCGGGCAAGCAGGGGCACAGCTGGCCAGCTGCCCTGGCCCCCGACTCACCCCAGTCTGGAAACTCCCGGTTGTTGCAGTATCTCTCCCCACGGGGCAGCGGGTATAGGTAGTGGGCACAGCTGCAGTTCTGGATCATGTGGTCTTGGAAGCAGGAGCGAATACAGGCCTGTGGTGGGAGGGCGGGAGAGCACGGATGTGACTGTGATGTCCCCAACCCAGCCCCAGGGGGAGGGCATCCCTGGAGCCAAGGAGCCAGGGGAGGGGTCCCTCTGGCTGAGGAGCTGCACCACCTGACCCTCCCACCCTCAGGATGTCGCTGTCCCTCTCATTCCCTGGTCCCCGCAGAGGGACTCAGGCCAGACCCAGCTCTCAGAGGATGGCCCCGCCACCTTTCAGAGCTGGGGTCTGCACGTGACATGGAGAGGGGCAGCTTGTTCCAAATCCTACAGCCAACACTCTGATGGTTCTTATTAACAGGGCTGCCAGCCTTGATGGGAGAGGAAGTGAGCAGAATGTCCCCTGGTGGGGATAGGGGGAGGAAGAGTGGGGATGGCACCCTGGGGACTTTGTGGGCCGAGTCTCTACTCGTGCTGGGATTTCAGGTCACCCCGACCTGGTTCCAGTGCACTCAGAGCCCAACTATATGTCCTGCGGTCACTTGTGGGTGGAGCAGGGTGACAGTTGCACCTGTGGGCTAAGCCAGAGGGTCCTGGCGCCGCCTGGGGATGGAAGTGGCTGTTACTCATGTGTCTCTGCTTGTCCAGTTTCCCAGGTCCTGCATGTGGTGGATCCCTCGCCCCAACCCTTGATATCTCCTGCTCCTGGCTCTGCTTCGGGCTTTTCCCCTCGCAGCCCAGCACATCTGCTGCGGGCTTCTTCCTTCGCAGCCCAGAACAGCCCACAGGTCTGTTCTCCCCAACAGACCTGTGGCCTCCCTGCGGGCACAGCCAGGAGGAACAGAGCTGGGGCGAGGGGGCCAGTGGGGTCGGACAGGGAGCTCTGACTTTGGGCAAGGGTCTTGCATTCTTCCAGACTTCACTGTCTCGCCTGGAAAGGAGGAGTCCTCTCCAGGCCCCATGACAGAGGCTGGTGGAGGGGCTGGGGGTAGGGGTGAGGGATGCAAGCAGAGCACGCGACCAGGGTCTGGGTCTTTCCCAAGGTCTCTGGCCAGAGGGGTGGCTGCCCTGGATAAAGCAAGAGCTGAGCTTTTTCTGGAATGAGGTCTCTATAAGGCTGGACCTGCTTGATGCCTCTGTGGCCTCCCTCTGTGCTGCCTGTCTGTCTATCCCTTCATTATCCCTTGGAAGGTTCCCCCAAGTTCCCCATTGCAGGCAGAAGCCCCTCCAGATAGAAGGCTGCCACACTGGCTGGGTCAGGGTGTGGGGCGCACAGGTCAGCTGGACAGGGTGGGCAGGAGGGTAGGCGGGTGGGGGGCGCGTGGATTTCCAGGGCCCACTGGCAGAGAGGCAGGCCTCAGTTTTCTTATCTGCAAAGGCAGCCTGGGCTGGGAGAGAAGTATACACCAGTGATCGCATTCATCACCTGTGCAGAGATTTTAGATTGTCCTTTCCACTGGGGTTGGGTCTTGGGACAGGCCTCTCGGTGGAAGGAGAAGGGATGGAGGCCGGATACCAAGAGGGACTTCCCAGGTAAGTTGATGAGGCCTTTGTACTGGAGCCTATACACCCTAATTTCCTCATTCCTAATAATATTATCTACATCTTAGCATCATTGTGAGGATTAAGTAAATCTATGTATGTAAAGCACCCAGAACAGTGCCCGCCTAGCACATGATGAGCCTGCTACTCTCTGTATATTAATACTTACATCAAATAAATTATATATATATATATATATATAAAATAAATGCCATTACTAGTATGTTAATAAATGCTATTACTCCCCTGTGGGGCATAGAAAGGACCAAAGGATGACATAACACATGTGAGCCCCTTAGCACAGCATCTCTCCCACACCAGAGTTCTTCCAGGGAGACCCCAGAGTGAGATCCCTGTGTTCTGGGCATCCCCAAGGGCACAGAGGGGTGGGGACGAGCAGTGGCCAGCAGCCCTGGGCCCTGGTGAGCACCCAGGGATGGGACTGGTTCCATAACCCCAAAGGCCACAAAACCCGCCAAACCACCCTGTGGTCACCAACAAAAATCTAGTAGAGCCAGCCCTGCCAGGACCAGCTCCCCCAGAGCCCTGAGGCCTCGGGCCTGGTCGATGTGGACGACCATGGTCCCAGGGTCCTGAGGCCTGCCCTGTCTTCCCACCTGGATTGAGTAGGTCGTGTTGTAGTCACTGTAGAGGTTTCGCACAGGGACGTCGGAGCCGTTCACGGTGCACTGACTGTAGGGCTCCCCTTTGCGCTCCAGCCTGTCCTGTGTCCAGAGAGGTTGCCTGGAGGTCTCAGTTACCCCTAGGAAGCCCCCATTGTACCTCCCTCCCATCAAGCATGGGGGTCAGTGGGGATGCCAAAAGGGGATGGAGAGCCACAGGCCCTGGGAGGTGCCAGAGGATGCCCATCTTCCCCCCAGCATGGCTGCCCTGGCAGGGGGGCTCCAGCCAGAAGACAAGGCAAGAACAGACCCCAAGGGAGGTGGGCTTCCACCCTTAGCTCCCCTAGGGCTGCGGCCATACCACCAGCACTCCGATGGATGTCTCTGTCCCCGACATGGCATAGATGCCCTCATCTTTGATGAAGGGGTACGATCTCTGCTCATGGAGCATCAGCCGGGCACCGGCCGTGGACGTGAGGAAGGGCACATAGTCTTCCTGGCCTATGTCCAGGATCAGCTTCAGGCCTGTGGGAAGGGGCTACTGAATTCGCATCCCAAGGCTGAAGGGAGACCCACCATCCACCTGTCCAGGTCCCCTCCCCACCCAGCCAAGGCGACCTCCAGGGTCCACCTAGGAAGCTAGCTCTATCTTGAGAAATTGAGACTTCTTGCCTTCTCTGAGGCCCCCATCCTAGCTCAAGCTACTATGTCTCTTCCCAGCCCCATAATCTCTTTTCCATATGGCAGGTAAGT
The DNA here is from genome assembly GCF_048164855.1 of Canis lupus baileyi. Lineage (NCBI taxonomy): Eukaryota > Metazoa > Chordata > Mammalia > Carnivora > Canidae > Canis > Canis lupus. The sequence goes on along the minus strand of NC_132845.1, from coordinate 55,192,951 downwards.
CTGGGGGTGCAGCACTGTACCACCCTACCTCAGATCACATGGGTCCTTGCTCTCCTCCCTCAATCTCTATTGGCTTCCAAGCTCCTTCTTGCTGCTGGGACTTCACAAATGCTGTTCCCTCAAGAATGCTCTTCCCTTACTCTGGAATTATGTCCCTGCCTTCACCCTTCACCCTTCACCTAGAAACCCCTGCTCTTCCTTTGGATCTCAGCCGAAGTGTCACTTCCTCCAGAAGCCTTCCCTGATTACTAAGACTAGATCTCCTAGCTCTGGAAATTTCCTCCCAAGTACGTGCCTCAATTATATGATTCTTTTACTGTTTGTTTTCCCCACTGGATGGTTCCCTTCTTGAGGGCAAAGATTAGACTGCATATTTGATGCACCACAGGGCTGTGTTGAGTGGGTAGGACAACAGGCTAGCATGTATCGAGCACTTGCTAGGTGCTGAGTGCTGGGCCAAGTGATTTACCATACATCACTGGTGCTCACAAGAGCAAAGGTATTATCATAATCCCGATTTTACGGGGAGCAAATGAAGACACAGAGAGGTGAAAGGACTTGTCCCGGGTCACCCAGCAAGGAAGGGGAGTGGTTGGGGCTCTAACATAGGCAGCTGAGCTCCTTGGTCTTAATCATCTGCCCCCATGAAGTGAGTTGACCGATGTTTCTGATACATGGTGATCTTAGGGACATGTGGCTGGATGAAGGGAGGTCAGCACCCCCACCCACGTGCCCTCTTGACCAACAGCCTTGATCCTGAGAATAACAACCTGCCTCCTGGAAGCCCGAGAAGTTAGAAGCTGATGGGGTAGGGGAGGGAGGATCACTCCCACTTGTGCTTTGCTCACAGCCAGGCTGCCAAAGCCATCCTGAGGCCACCGTGAGTCTTTTCCCAGAGACAGGCCAACGGTGTGGCCTCTGTCATCAGCCATTTCCTGCTTCCCTGCTTCTCTTTACTCCGTCACCCTTTCTCTGTCTCACTTAAGAACCACGTGCAATGAGGCTAAGAGTGTGGGCTCTGCCAAGTGTCCACTGTGTGCTGCTGGGCAAGTTCCTTAAGCCTTCAAAGAATATCCTGCATGTACTGAGCACTTCCTACTTTGCCAGGCACCGTGCGAGGCGAGTGACTGCCTTATGCCGCAATGACACAGGGAGGTGTATGTGATAGGCTTTCCTGTGCTACCTGTCTTTGAATGGGGAAACCAAGACTTCAAGATGTTCAGTCCTGAGCTCAGGATCACCTGGGGGGGTGGGGAATCAGTGGTGGAACTGCAGTTCCCCCCAGGTACAGGAGCTCGAGCTCTGATCCCTGAGCTATACTGCTTCTGAATCCTCACCTTCCTCATCAGCAAAATGGGAGCACTGGTCCCTACCCCGGACGTTTAGAGGAGTTCTGTGAGGCTGATAAAGAAAATTTGCAACTTTTAATATTTGTGAGCCCTGCTCCTAGGCTCCCAGGGAAACTATAACATTTACCAAGGTCAACTGACTTCGTCAAAACCTCAAAGCATGGGCCCTATTTCTGCCCCCAACAGCACACATTGTATATCTACTTTGTTAAAACAACCAAAAAGGAGCATTCCAAACATAAAAAGAAAAGAAAAAAGCCCTGGTTCCCATAAGGTAAAAGCCATACAGCCTCGCACATACTAGATATAAGATAAAGTCTGTAACTTTCTAGAATGTCCTGATTATGATTATTTGCAACCCTTTAGGTAAAAAACATATGTAATGCTGCTCCAAACGTTCCCTTCCCAGGCACTCTCCTCCTTGTGAAGACTGTATCCCAGGCAGCTCTCCTAACTTGGGCTCAATTTAAACCCTTCCTTTGTTTTTTAAATTTGTAAAACGTTTTGTTCATTTTGCATGGACAAGGGAACGGCTCCCTGCACACAGAAGAGGCCCAACCATGACCACTTCCCCTTGTGCCGCCTCCTGCCTGACCCAGGCCCTCCCCCTCCGCAGCTTGTGGTCACTTGGTCTTTTAGGCCCACTTGGTGGGGATGCCAAGCCCCACGGCTCCGGCTCCAGGATGAACCAAGACTCACCGAACTCAGCTCCGGGGTTGGCCGAAGGGAGCGCCTTTTCCGTCATGCCCCAGTTGAAGATGTAACAGTTGCCATAATCAGGGTGGAAGATGGACGTGAAGTTCCTAAAAGAAACACCATCAGCCAGAGAGCGGGGCTCACCCTAGCAGGTGTCTCCTTGATGGTCTGCTGCTCAGGACTCACGACCTGCAGGGAGCCACAGCATCCAGCCAGATGCGATGGGCAAACTGGAAACTCTCGCACGGAGGGAAGTGCTGACGTGGTGGGTCAGAGAGGGGATGAATCAGGAGAGGGCCCAACAGAGCCCAGGAAAGACAGAGCTTTACCACGAGGTGTGCGGGACCCTATACAGGGTCCTCTCCTATGTCCCAGGAATGTTTCCTCAGGAAATAAGTCAACAGCAACAAGAAATGTTTCCATAAATTAGCTCACGGCAGTAGCAATGGTATAACATGTTTCAAAGAATTCAGTTTAAAAAAGACTTTTTGGGATACGGAACATTTCAAACACAAAAAAGTCTAGACCGTGAAGACCAGCTTCAAGAATCATCACAGCATAGCTACCAATGCTTCATCTCCACCCCCATCACCCTTCCATATTATTTTCAAGCAAATCTCAGACAGCATGATTTTATTTGTAAACATTTCCAGATGTACCTTGGAAAGTAAGAACTCTTTAAATTTTTAAAAAATATTTTTAAAATTTATTTGACAGAGAGAGAAAGAGAGCACAAGCAGGGGGAGCTGCACCCAGAGGGAGAGGAAGAAGCAGCCTCCCCACAGAGCAGGGAGCCTGATGCGGGTCTTTTTTTTTTTTGTTTTTAAGATTTTATTTATTTATTCATGAGAGATAGGAAGAGAGAGGCAGAGACACAGGCAGAGGGAGGAGCAGGCTCCACGCAGGGAGCCCAATGTGGGACTCGATCCCAGGTCCCCAGGATCACGCCCAGAAGGCAGCGCTAAACCGCTAAACCGCCAAGCCACCCAAGCTGCCCCTGATGCGGGTCTTAACCCCAGGACTTTGGGATCATGACCTCAGTTGAAGGCAGATGCTTAACCCACTGAGCCACGTAGGTGTCCCAGTAAGAACTCTTATAAAAATACTGCTATTACCAATGTTAAACGTAACTAACAAAAAGTCCTTAATATTATTAAATATTTAGTTCAAACTTCTAATCATCTCATACATGTTGATTTTGTTTTTACAATTTATTTGTTTAAACTGGGATCTAAATGAAGCTAATATGTGATTGGTTGATGTCTTTCAAGTTTCTTCTAAAGCTCCTTCCATCTGACTTTTTTTTTTTTTCTTTTAATATAGCTATTAAAACAGTTCTGGTTTGACCCAGCTAATGCTTGGAGAGGCAGTGAATTGATCACTGTTTCACAGCCCGGATAAATCCCGGATAAATGAATGGCCTTGGGGAATGCACACTGGTGGTGGCCAGTGCTGCCCGTCTCCTGATGGAAGTGCAAAGGCTGCCAAAGAGTTGGTATTGCTAGTAAAACATAAAAATCTTCCCCGGACAGGACCGAGCATCTGTCTTGAACCACCATTTACAGGAAGTACTGGAGACAGAGGAACACGTTCAAAGACACCAAAGAAAGTCAACCTGCAAAATCCAGACCTTGGGGAATGCAACAGGAGAAATAACCCAATTGTGAGGGAAGAAAAGAGAGACAACCTACTAAAGAATAGAAACTTTAAAGATCTGGGTCGCAATCACAATGTGCTGTCTTTAATTGGATCCTGATTCGCACACACCAACAAGCAAAAAGATATGACATTTGTGAGTGAACATGACCGGATAGCTAAGGGTACTGAGGAATTATTGTTTTCTTTTCAGGTGGGATAATGGCTTGGCGGTTTGGTTGGGGGGAAAACAGTCTTTCTCTTTGGCAGATATGTTCTGAGCTCTTTACAGGTGAAAAGACCCTGGAGTCTGGGCTTTGCTGCAGAACGGACAGGAGGGGAAGTGAGTCGTGGCTGTGGGATGTGGATGGCGCATCGCGCTCTCTGCTGTCTGTAGGTGTGTCCTCGAGGCTCTGTAAGGAAGAGCTTTAAAAAGTCTTTGCATATTTTTTTTTCTTGCAGAAATAGCCACTGAAATGTGATATTGTCTTCTAAGCCCCATATTTTGAAATACTGCCTGCCACTTTTAGGAGCCAGCCCCATCCGTGCTGCACAGTTCTGCATACATCCTCTCATTCAATCCTCAGAGTAACCCTGTGAGGTCAGCTGTTATTTGCTGCATGCTGAGATTAGGAAGCCATGCCCTGCACCTTTGGCGCCCCTGCCCCCCCTTCGCTGGCAGAACAAGATGGGTCCCACGCCGGCTGGGACATCTAAGCCGCGAACTGACCCTGGGCAGGTATGAGCAGCTTACTCCACCTCTGGGCTCCGGTGTCCTCAGGAGTGAAAGGGAAATCAGGAAGAAACCACATTTCTCCATTCAGCAAGTGTTTCCTGAGGCAGGTGCTGGGTTGGGGACAGCTGAGGTGAACCAGAGAGTCCTGCCCTGGAAGTTCACCGTGTGGCCAGAGGGGAGGGGACCCAGCAGGGCGGGGGACTCGAGCAGGTTCTGTCAATGCTCCCCTTCCAGAATGTGCCTCTGGCTTGTCCTCCTCTCTCCATCGCAGGCTCCCTCTGCAACCACAAGCCACCAGCACCCGGTCCTGTGTTCCTCCTGCAGGAGCCTCTGCTTCCCCTCTTGTTCTCAATGTTCCTCTGCGCAGTGGTCAGGGCGGTTGTTTGAACTGTGAATTGGACCAGGGTGCACCCCTGCTTGGGACCCTCTGGAGGCCCCTTGTTGCTCGCAGAAGGAAATGCAAACGCCCTACGTTGGTTCTTCTCTCCCTTGTGTGTTACACTTCAGCAAGATTCTGAGATATTTCCAAATTCAGGGTCCCTGTGGCCACTGCCCCATGTGCCCAGAATATTCTCTGGCCAGCTGGCCAAATAAGCGGCTTCTCCTTATCCTTCAGGATTCAGCTGCTCTGAGCGAGACACCCCCACCCCCACCCTCCTGCCAGCTCCTGCAATCCCCATGCAAAGCCACTTCCCTACCCAGTTACTTGATCATTTCTACCTGCTTATTCCCTGATGGCATGTGTCAAAATGTCAGAATTGGAAATTATGTTCTTTAGTTAACTGCTTGCTTGTCAGCTGCCTCATGCTTTGGAAGGTAGGCCCAGGGAGGCCAGTTGTCTTGTCTTGAGGGAGGAAGCATTTAGAGGCCAAGATCCCAGGCCTGGGGGCCTCCCTGCCAGGATTCAAATTTTGGCTTTGTCACTGAGTAGCTGGTGAGCTTGGGCTCTCTGAGCCTCGCCTGCCCCACCTGTAACGCCGCCAGGACAGTAATAGTATGTACCCGAAAGGACGAAGGCGAGGGTTGGATGGCGAGTACGCTGAAATGCTCAGCGAGCGCTGGCTGCCGCTCCCCGCTCTGTCTGCAGAGCCTGGCCCACGGTAGACCGACGCTCAGTAAATATTTGTTGGGTAAATTATAATATGTGATAAGTGGATCGCCAGAGATAAGCACGGAGGAGTGATACTCATTCTCCCTGGGGTGTGTGGGGAGTGTGTGGGTCATGGAAGGGTTCTTGGGGGAGGGGAGGCCTGAGCTGAGACTTTTAAGGATGGGGAAGAGGTAGCCGAGCCACCCAGGGAACACAGGGGAGAAAGGGCACATCAGGCAAAGGCCCAGAGGGAAGCAATAGCTTTGGGAGGGTGGAGCACACATCTGTGTGGGATCAGGGCTGTGGCCACAGGAGGAACAGAGCAGGGCAAACCAGCTGAAGCCGGGCACTGTTCTGGAGGGAGAGCCCCCGCCCCAGGGGCGTGAGGACACAGTGTTCCCGAGAAACCGTCTCAGACATCTGCAGCCCAAGAGCAGGAGGCCGCTCCGGGCGTGGCCGGATCCCCTCCTGCCCAGGCTGTGCTCTCCGTCCCCGATGCTGTCTGTGCCAACTATTTGCTTGTTGATAATGCTCTTTGCCTGGAGAGGCTGCTCCCAGCACCGGGCGACTCTTGTTCCAGGGCCGGGCACGTTCCCAAAAACACCTTGCCCGGGCCAGGCGTAAGGCGTGCAGATCCAGACGGGTGCAAACCTCCAGAAAAGTCTGGAAGCAGTGGAACAGCAGTGGTACCGTGTGGTGGGCATCAGGAAAGGCTTCCCAGGGCAGAAGCCAGGGAGCCGATCCCTGAAGCAGAATAATAAGCTGCTGCTGCTGCTTCTCTATGCCTAGATCTTGGCTTCTAAATACCATCCTCCAATGAAAGGAAGCAGAGCTCCCCGGAGCAATGGTTGAGTCTCGAGCTGGGGTGTCTTGCAGTGCCAGAATGTAGGGAAGCACCCACCAAATAAAAGAGAGATGGGGACGTGTCAGAGAGACACAGGAGCCCAACACGAGGAGCTGCTACTGGTCAGAGCTGGAAGGATTTGAGTAGAATAAAGAATGTGGTATGGATCACCACGCAAATACACACGAAGTCCCTCCTGGTATAAATGACGGGATGACATGAACGAGCGGTGGAGAGGGAAACCTTCCCCACGGAGGAATTCCAAATAGTCTATATTCCCATCTCCAGGAGGCCAGGAGCTGAGACCCCCCTGTCTCCCTGCCACGCTGTCCCCCTCTCAGAGTGTGGGCTCAACTTAGTGACTAGTTGCACATGGACATGGAAGGGAAAGTGGTCACCTGGGGCCCTGTCCATGCTTTGACCACATGAGGAAGGTCAACATCCTAGGCGGTGTCATGTGGCCAATGTGTCCCTCCCGGCGCATGATGTGATGAGGGGGGCACTTTACTCTGTGCTCTTCTTCCCCCAAAGCCATATTTTTTAAAGATTTTATTTATTTATTTGAGACAGACAGAGAGAGAGAGAGAGAGAGCAAGTCCAAGCAGAGGGAGGGGCAGAGGGAGAAGCAGACTGAACAGGGAGCCTGATGTGGGACTTGATCCCAGGACCCCGGGATCATGACCTGAGCCGATGGCAGGTGCTTAACCAACTGAGCCACCCAGGGACCCTTGACCAAACCTGTCTTATCTGTATAAACCCAGGTCAAGGACCTGCTGTAATGCAGCTGACCAGTACTTTGAAACAGTCCTGGTCACCCGAAACAAGGAAGTCTGAGCAATTGTCACAGTTTCTTTTTTTTTTTTTTTTTTTTTTTAATTGTCACAGTTTCTAAACGAAATGTGGTCTCCTAGATGGAATTCTGGAATCCCAGAGCAGGAAAAGGTCACCGGGAAGCACTGTGGGAATCTCAGTAATGTGTTACATTTAGTTAATAGCAACAGGCTGATTATTGGTTTCTTAGTTTTGACAAATTACCGTGATGACACAGGATGTTAACAACGGGGGTTACAAGGGAATTGTGTGTGATGTCTTTGCAACATTTCTGTATATCTAAGGCTATTCCACAATAAAAAGTTTATTTAAAAAAATGCTCAGTGGCAGCCCGGGTGGCTCAGCGGTTTAGCACCTGCCTTTGGCCCAGGGCGTGGTCCTAGAGACCCAGGATCGAGTCCCACATCGGGCTCCCTGTGTGGAGCCTGTTTCTCCCTCTGCCTGTGTCTCTGCCTCTCTCTCTCTATGTCTCTCATGAATGGGTAAGATCTTTAAAAAAATAAAATAAAATAATGCTCATATAGGGGCGCCTAGCACACAGGCTAGCATTCACATCCAGGCAGTTTGGCATCAGAGTCGACCTGGATGCGAACGTGGCTCCTTTTGTCCTAATTACAGCTGCTGCTTCTTGAGCATTTGCCACGTTCGAGGGAGAGAGGTCGGAGTCAGAAGGACAGTGAGGCAACAGGGACATAGCGTTTGGAGCCCAGCGTCGGGAGGACAGAGAGAGGCACGTGTCCTCTGGCACCGCGTCTGAGGCTGACTCAGGAAGGCAGGTGACAAAGCACAGGCTTGGGAGAGGTGGGTGGGGAGGGAAGATGATGCTCTGGTTTTCTGATGGGCGAGTACGGTGATGCGGGGCGGCCCAGGCTGCCAGCTCTGCCACTCACCGGCTGTGTGACCTCGGAGACGTTGCTTAACCTCTCTGGGCCATGGTTGCATCATACAAAATGGGGTGACATAATAGCACCTTTCTCATGGGCTTGTGGCCAGGGTTAAAATAAGTTTATACCTGTGAAGTGCTAAGAATAGCATCTGGCACATCAGAAGTGCTCCATGAACTTTAGCATCATTACTGAATAATGAGTTCTTTGTCAAATGTGGGTTTAATGACAATAATAACTATTACGTATCGGGGCCAGCCCTACTGTCGGCATATTAACTTTAATGCTCAAAATAACCCCCCAGAGTAGGCATGTTATTACCCCACGTTACGGAAGAGGAAAACTGAGGCCCATCACGGTGAACCTTGTTTAAGCTTGTAAGATGGAGCGAGGATGTGAACCCAGGGCTCTGACCGCCCAGCCCGGCCTTGACCCCTTCACCAGAGTCCCTCCCCAGCCGCAGCCACACCACACAAGTTGCGTGGCCGATGCTGGCTGCTTTGCCTGCCCCGAAGCTATCCGTTCCTCCGTCTCTGGGAACAGCTCAGCTTCTCTTTGGGGGACCACCTGTTGCTCAGTCTCAGTCCCCGTAACCCAATGGGACCTGCTTTGCTTTTTGGAGGGTGCCACGTTGGCAGCAAGTGTGCATCCCCAGTGCTGGGGCTGCCCGCAACGGAGCCATGCCGTAGGCACAATGGGTATCTTCCCACACCGAGACCCCCCGGTGGCAGGGGTGCACACTCCAGGCATCGGGGACCTGAGAGTAGATCCCTGGAGACCCTAGCGGACCCACTTCCGCACCTCGCCCCCAGGCCAGGGCCACTCTCCCTGGGCAGGTGGGCCATATACTTGGAGTCAGAGCCTGACATCTCTCACTCACTGAGAGGGCAAAGGTGACCGTGTGGATGTGACACACCAGTCCACTCAGGACTGCCGCCCGATGGGAGGGTTGCCAGGAGCCGCCGGGCAGGGGTGCGCTGAGCAAAGGCCACCGGCTGAGAGCAAGGGGTTGGAACCCAGCCAGCGAGGAGCCAGCCAAGCTGCCGCCGTGGGCACGCCACGTCCTGTCGGCAGGGACAGTGTGCCATACTTTTCCGCCCGCCGGTCACACCTTTCCAGTTCACACCATGCGGCCAGGGCTGCAGCTCTGCGGGCTCCACAGCCCTGGGGTCCTTGGCACTGCCTGCACAATGCCTGCTCCCGTGCGCTTGCGGGAACCGAGGGTCCCCCAGCGATCAGCAGACGCTCGTTAGAGCTTCCTGGGGGCTGGTGGGTGGAGAGAGCTGGGCTCAGGCACAGTCCCTGGAGGGTGACACCAGAAGTGGCAGGACTCCGTGGACTTCTCCAGAGGCCTGGAGCGCGAGACCATGAAGCCCCAGACCACCTGGGCCCCGCACACCTGGGCCCCGCACACCTGGAGGTTTAGCCTGAGGCCTGGGGGGCCCTGCGGCCACAGCAGCTGTGCTCGGGCCCAGGCTCCAGGCCTGATCCTGCTCTGGAGATGCCGGGGCGCAGGGGAGGCAAAGGACGCGGGGGCCTGGGGACCCACTCTAAGAGCCGCAGGCTTTTGGGGTGAATGCTGTTCTCACTCTGCCATCCTCTCAACCTTGGGGGCTGTCAGGGATGACTGTGAAGGCTCCCAGGGCCCCGTTCTAATGCTGACCTGGGCCCACTCCGCTGTCCTCCTGGGGGGCCTCGGAGGTGGACGGTCAGGGATGGGACTCAGGACTGTAGGTGCCAGGGGGCCCGCCCAGACCCCTCAGCCGCCGGGTGCTGGAGGCTAGGCCCCTACAGCTGCCCCCTCTGCAGCCCTCCAGCCTGGGAATTTAGGGGGCCCCACCCCATCCTCCTGGGGTGGCACATGGCCCGTGAGGGACCAACGCAAGGGGGACAAAAGGCTGGCCCCTCAGGAGTTCAATCCTGTGGTGCAGCTCATGCTCCAGATGCCCCACGGGTGGAGCCGACGGCCCCTGAGCCCATGGCCGCACTTAGCTCTTTCCCCCTTCCTCCTCCTTTCCTTCCAGATGTGTCCTGAAGCGATTCCCTCGTCCTCACGGGCCTCCCCCATCCCCGCCTCATCGCCCGGGCTGTGGGGGCAGCTCTCACCTGTAGCTGCAGGGCTCGGCCCCGAACAGGCAGGCCAGGATCAGCCGCTCGGCGGGGTAGCTCATCTCCACCAGCTCGCGCTGTGGCACCTGCGAGAAGATGTTGGTGGCCTGCAGGAGGTACCACTCCGTCACGGCCTGGGTGGCGCTGGTGAAGTTCCGGAAGGTGCACACAGTCCCGTTGAGGCTGCACTGCGGAAGTCAACGGGGGTCCTTGTGGGTGCAGGGTCCCCCCCACCCTGGCTCTGCCCCTAAGGCCAGGTCCCCCAGCTGTCCTTCCCCAGGCTGCACAGCTGTGAGCCGGTGGGCAGTGTGCTCACACTCACGCTCGCAGTGCTTGGGGCTGTCCCCTCCCGCGGGGTCGCCGGGGACCCCCACACGTAGCTGTATGCATGAGCGATGACACGCATGCACACATGCACATGCGCACACATGTACACGCAGACAGATGCCCATGTCCTGACAACCACAGCCACGTGATCTCATGGCCACAGCTACACATGCCCATATCCAAACTTTCTCCCGGCCCACACCTAGATGATCCCCATTCATGCTCCTGTGGGCACAGAGACAGACGCACCCGGGCCCTCCTCCTTCCCTGACTCCTTTCCTGGCCTCCTCGAGACTTCCAGAGGCAGCTCTCTGGAGGCCGTGTGGCCCATGAAGGACTCGAGGCTCCAGGCTCCCTCTCTCTCACTGGGGGAAGGACATGGGTCTTGTGCAGGACCCCCCCTCCCTGTCACCACAGCTGGCCCACCATGATGCCCAGGTCGCTGTGCAGATGCAGCACGGACACAGGCCCAGGACTCTGGCCTCAACTACTCTGCCTCTATCTGCCCTCACAGTAGGCCTTCCTTCTGGAACCCAGGAGGCTGGGAGGAGCTTCTCAATGTTCTGAGATGACTGCCCTCCCCAGGGCCAGCCAGGGTCACCACCCTCAGGCCCGCTCTTGGAGGTCTCCTTGTCTCTCCTTAGGGAGATGACCATAATACTTTTAAATTTTTTTAAAATTGTTATTTATTTATGATAGAGAGAGAGAGCAAGAGAGAGAGGCAGAGACACAGGCAGAGGGAGAAGCAGGCTCCATGCACCGTGAGCCCGATGTGGGATTCGATCCCGGGTCTCCAGGATTGCGCCCTGGGCCAAATGCAGGCGCCAAACCGCTGCGCCACCCAGGGATCCCTGACCATAATACTTAGTACTCACTATCCCAGGCTCTGTGCTGAGGGCTTGCTTGTTTTTTTTCTTAGATTTATTTATTTATTTATTTATTTATTTATTTATTTATTTATGACAGAGAGAGAGAGAGAGAGCGAGAGAGGCAGAGACATAGGCAGAGGGATAAGCAGGGATCCTGATGCAGGACTCGAACCCAGGACCCCAGGACCATGACCTGAGCCAAAGGCAGATGCTCAACCACTGAGCCACCCAGGTGCCCCTGCTGAGAGCTTTCTATTACCGCATTTGATTTGTACAGCAACCCTACTCCATCATCATGAGGGAACAAGGCCAGCAGACCCCCCTCCCCGCTACACATGCATACGCATGCACACACCGCATGCACCCCGCGTGCACACACACAGAGCCTGACCCTGACAGCTGGTGCAGCCAGCAGGAACAAGCCTGCTTCACAGGTGAGGAGCCAGACACAGAAAGCCAAGTAACTGCACCAAAAAAATAGCAGAATGCTGGGTCAGAGCTGGCATGGGGACTCTGGAGCCTTGCACTGTCTGCTGGTTTTATGGGGACGCAGGCGGAGTCCCATCCCAGTGGAGGTCAGGGGCCTCCTTCTGGGGAGTGTATGGCCACAGCCTGGGTCCCCAACCAAGGGTGACCATCAGAATCACCAGGGAGTCTGTTAACAATACAGATTCCTAGCCCCGTTCAGATTCTCCAGGAGTGGGGACCAGGGGTCTGTACAGTTAGGGAGCTCCATAGACCTAGAGGCACAGACAAGGAACCTTCTCACTTGCGGGCTTGCAGGCATCCCTGCATCAGACTGTACTGCGTGGCTGTGGGTTTTTACCTGCCCCACATGTATGTCCCTGTCTTTTGATAGTTAAGACTTAATTCCTTCTTCTGTGAAGCTCCCTTTCCCCCTCACTGGGTCCATGGGGTCGAGGCTGACATCACCTCAGCCCCAGGACACAGACCTGTGACTGGCAGATCAGGAAAGCTCATTCTCCGGCCCACGGGGACTGGTTGAGGAGTGAACATGTGACCCGATGAGACAGTCCCAGGACTTTTGCTGGCACAGTAGGGGAAGAGGAGTTCTGTTTCTGGGGTGAGTGCTGAGCCGATGGGGTGTATGTCTGGCGTTGCCAAGACCCCCCACATGGAGAGAGCCTGCCAGGGAGTGGGGTCAACTGGGAGAAACCTGAACAAAAATGGAGAGGTAGAGTCCTGATGGCAGCATGTGAATGCCTGGATCCAGCCAGACCTGAACCCAACTTCTCAGCATATGAGCCAGTGAATTCTCTGTTTTGCTTGAACTAGTTAGACCTGGGTTACTGGCATCCAATAGGATCTTGACTAACATACTAGCTACTTCTATTAAAAAAAAAGAATAAGAGCTTTGTAAACATACAAAATAGGCCCTGGCTTCCAGCCTGCCTTACCCCCCGCAAGACCCAGATTACAAAAGGAAAGACACTCCCACCCGCCCCCCTGGGTCCAGGGCCCACTTACTAGTCTCATGGCCACTTTGCACCCGTGCACAGTGCAGGACCTTGCTGGTGCTGGGCTGCTGCTCGCTGAGCCATTGTGGATGTCCCCAAAGAGGTCAAGGACCACCGGGCGGTGGGGGTTCTGCTCGTCGATAAGAACCAGCGGCGTGTAGTTCCACATGGTGACGTTCAGGGTCCTAGTGGCATTGGCATCGCTGTGCTCGGGAGCCAGGATCCTCTCCAGGACAGCTTCCATGAGTTCATCCAGATCCCTCAGCAAATGCTTGACTTTGGAATACCTGGGTGGGGAGGGGGCCGGTCAGGGGGCAGGGGCCTCTGGGACTCCCCCCTCGCTCCAGCCTGGCTGCCCCCGAGCCCCTGCCTCTCTGCCCACCCGCCGGCCCAGGCGTCCATGTCTCCTTCCACCCACCTGCTCACCTAGTCATTCACCGAGTACGCACGGAGCACCTACTATGTGCCGGGCACCGTGCAGAGCACAGAGATACAACAGTGAACAAGACACATGGGGTCCCTTTCCTTATGTGTGTGTGTGTTTTTTTTTAAAGATTTTATTTATTTACTCATGAGAGGCAGAGAGAGAGAGGCAGAGACATAGGGAGCCCGATGTGGGACTCGATCCCCAGACCTGGGATCACGCCCTGAGCCGAAGGCAGGTGCTCAACCGCTGAGCCACCCAGGTGTCCCAGTCCCCTTCCTTCCGAAGGTCACATTCTAATGAGGACAACTCGAAACAGCCCATGGTCAGCGATTGCTTGCCGTGTGCCAGCGCTAGGTGCTTCGGACGCTTTATTTGATCTTCCCCACAATTCTGTGATGCTCCCCAGGGAAGGATCAGGAAACCCTGCAAGTCGCTGTGATCTCCCGAGCCCACCCCGCTGTAGAGCGGTAGAGCTGAGGAGGGAACCTGGGTTTGGAGCAGCAGGCGTGCTGCTGTTCCTGCCCAGAGGTTCTCGAGCTCCCTCCCAGGAGGACACAAAAAAATGTAGGGAGGAGGGACAGGTCTGTGATCCCGAGGTCCCAATTCTCCAGCAGTGACTTTGGGAAGAGGATCCAGTTTCAGGAGGCAGGAGGTGGTTGGGAGCGTGGGGCTGGGCTCCCCCCATGTTGCAAAGGGTGACCAGTCAGACTGGAAGAAATGTGTCCACACCAGGGAGTGACCCTTCCGGATCTATCCCAGCCTCTGCCACACAGTGTGGTCACCAGGGCAGTGTGAAGACATTAGCAGGAGTGAGTGTTAGACCCGGGCCACAGGCTCACGTCCTGGTACAAAGGGGCAGAGCACCCCGAGCTGGCATCAGCTTCAGCTGTGGACACCTCCTGTCCCCTGATCATTAAACCAGCCTCCTGTGTATGCACAGGACGAGGAGGACTGGGGAGGGTGGCGGGCGGTGGGGATGCGGCTGCTATTAGGGCCTGGATGTCCACAGCTGCTGTCAAGCGTGGTGGGGCCTGGCAGGAGGTCTGGGTTCGAATCCTGACATGCCACTCAATATCTCTGTGACCTTGGGCAAGTTAGCACCTCTGAGGCTCCGATCTCTGTCTACAGAATGAGGGGGATTAGAGAGTATTTACCCTGGAGGGCTGTTAGGAGGATTCAGTGAGGTGATGCTTATAAAGCGTCCAGAACAGGCGCTGGACGGGGTGGGGTTGGTACTATGATTACTCCGGGTTCTCTTGAGCAGCCCCAGGGATCCACCCCAGTAGGCAGGAGCCCGATTACTAGAAAGAAGGGACTTGCTGATAACTAGAGACAGAATCAGGAAGTATGAATTCGCTTCCAGGACCTTCTTTTGGACAAGAATGTTCTCTCTGACTCAGCCATGCTGGCCCTTCCTTCGGTTCCTTGAAAGCACCAACTCTGTCCCATTCCAGGGCCTCTGCAGGTGTCCTTCGCGTGGGGCCCTCTTCATTCCACCTTGCTAACTGCTACTCATCCCTTGGGGGTGTTCTCTGACTGACCCCCTGCCTCTCCTCAACCCTGGCCAGGTTGGGCCGCTCCGTGTGTCCCTTTCAGAGGCCTTGCCATCAAGTGCTTGAACAGTGGCACCTCTGCAGTCACATCAGGCCTGGGCTCCAATTCCACAGTTGTTCGTTGTGTGTCCCTGGGCAAGTTCCCTCACCTCTCTGAATCTCCATTTTGCGGACCTCTAAGCTGGGGCTATCATGGTAGCACCCACCCCCTAGGTGGTTGTGTGGGTGAGAATTCCACAAATCAACCAAAAAACACTCAGCACGCTGCCTGACAACTCATAAGCCCTTGATGTAGCGTTGCTATATATTGTTTATCATCATAATTGGAATTAATTCAATATTTATGGGGCAAAAAACATTAATGTCCTTTTGCTCTGGGAGGCTGGGAAGAGGGTGGGAACCTCGTTTTATCCATTGCTGCGGTCCTCCTGCCCTGGCACAGCCCGGGGCACGCAGCAGGTGCTCAGAAATCCACACTGGTTGATTCAGTCCCGGGCACCGGTGGGCCTGATGGCAGAGGCCACCAGGTATATTTTTAGGTTCCCTTTAAAGACTTTATGTTTAAGTCACCTTTACACTCAACATGCGGCTCCAACTCACAACCCCCAGATCAAGAGTCTGCACGCTCTACCCACTGAGCCGGCCAGACGCCCCTAGGTTCTCTTAAAGCCCAGGACGAGCAGGGATTTTGCAGGGATTTTGCGAGGTGCTTGCTGCAAAGGGCTGAAGCAAAGAGGGAGAGAGAGAGAGAAAGAGCACAAGGAGGGGAAGGGGAGGGAGGACGGAAAGAAAAGGAATCTGGAGGGAAGAGAAGGAAGGAGAGGGAAGGGCGGGAGAAGAGAGGGGATGGAGACAGGGAGGGGGATGAGGAGGGCCAGAGGGAGGGGGAGAGAAAGGAAGGGGGGCAAGGAAAGAGAGAGGGAGGGAGGGGGAGGAGGTGGGGGGAGAAGGGGGGAGGGAGGGAGGCGGAGAGCTCCCCGGGAGCACCTACTGGAAGGGGCTGGCGTTGCAGATGGTGACGGCGGGGAAGTCCATGGTCTTGAAGCCGAGGGAGAGGGACACGCTGACCTCCCAGCTCAGGTAGGTCCTGATGAAGACGCCCCACTGCCAGCAGACCAGGGAGGTGAAGAGCAGCGTGATCAGGAACCACATGGCCTTCTTCTTGGGCCCCTCGCAGATGATGCGCTTGGGGCCGTGGGTGTTGGTGTTGTTACAGTACCACACCAGCAGCTCCTTGTACGAGTAGCCCGGGCCCTTCTGCAGCCGGTGCAGGCCCTTCAGCAGGTACTTCTTCAGGTGCATCGTGGCCCCTGCACGGAGACACCAAGGCCAGGTGTGTGTGGGGGGTGCTGCGCAGGGGCAGCCACATCCCAGCCCTCCGTCCCCCTTCCTCCCTGCCCCCTCTCCATCCCGCCCCTCCCCTCCCTCCACTCCTTCCCTCTCTCCTTCCCGGCCATCTTTCCTCCACGCATCCAACCAAAAAAAAAAAAAAAAGAGCATGTATTGAATGCCTGCTGTATGCCAGATACTGAATTAGTCCCTCTGGATTCAACGATGGGCAAAACAAGCAAGGTTTCTGCCTCCTGGGAATTTTCAGCCTAGTGGACAAGTTACTTAAACTCTCAACTCCTTAGGAACCCTGTCTGTAAAATGGGGTGATTGTACCTAATGTACAGAATTGCTGACAGGGTGAAACGAGGTGATGCATAAAATGGGCTAATACAGTGCCCGGCTCAGACTAAGTGCCCAATGTGCTGGCTACCTTTATTTATGTATGTATGTATTTAATTTATTCAATTCGTTTTATTATTTATTTATTTCTTTAGAGAGAGTATGGGAGAGTGGGGGCAGAGTGTGGGTCGTGGGGCTCGATCTCACGACCCTGCCATCATGACCTGAGCTGAAATCAGGAGTCCGAAGCTTAATCGACAGAGCCACCCAGGCACCCCATCAGCTACCTTTATTACAAGCTGTAAGCAGGTGGGTGAGACAGATGTTCGTCAAATAATCCATCCAAAGTGTGTAGCTATGAAATATGGTAGGAAGGCTTGGGACCCTGTGCTCTGAGGTCCCAGAGGCAGTAAGGGGTGGTGGTGAAGAACCAGCTGAAATGTGTGCTTTGAATCTCAGCTCCACCACTTTCTAGCTGGGTGACTTGGGGCCAATCACTTTCCCAGTGCCTCTGGGTCCTCATCTGTAAATGCGGATAATAATGCCTCTCCTGGGACCCTGGGTGGCTCAGTGGTTGAGCGTCTGCCTTTGGCTCAGGGCATGATCCTGGGGTCCTGGGATCGAGTCCCAGGTCGGGCTCCCTGCAGGGAGCCTGCTTCTCCCTCTGCCTGTGTCTCTGCCTCTCTCTCTGCATCTCTCATGAATAAATAAATAAAAATCATTAAAAAAATGCCTCTCCCTCATGGGTTGTTGTGAAGATTGAATGAAAATATGTAGCGTGTGGATGGCTACCTGGCACCCGTCAGCTATCCTTCTTACAGAAGCACCCTCCACCCCAACCCGTCAGCTGAGAGTCCCCCGAGAAGCTGAGTTAACTAGGTGAAGAGGAGTGGAGGGGGTCACTCAGGTGGCAGGGACGGCAGGAGCAAAGGCTCTGAGGCGGAGGGAGCCTGGAGAGGTGAGCAGGACCTTGTGGGCCACGTTTAGGATTTGGAGGCGTGGAGGCGTGATGCCCTCAAACCCGCCATCTGGAAAGACACGGACAGGAAGGTGGGGGTGTGTGTGAGAGGGTGGGCCCAGGAGCAGCATCAGGGCTAGCTGTGGGTTGTTGAGAAGGATCTACTCTTTCTTTCTGAGACTCTGATCCTCACCTGCATGAGGAGACAGCGTTCTTGTGAAGATGAACCAAGATACTTGTCACAGAGCCTTGCACCTGATGGCTTCTCAGGTAGTTTTAACCTGTTTCCTCCCTCCTTCTCCCGCAGACAAAGAAGGAACCTGCTTCTGGAGCACCCCAGCTCTATCCCTGGAGCCCCAATTGGTCAAAGGCCACCTCCTGCCTGCAGCTGTCCTGACTCCCTGGCTGGAGTGACTCTCTCCCTCTTCTCAGAGCTGCTGCCTCTGGGGGGGGGGGGCACTGTGGTGGGCGGTGCAGTGTCTGCTGGTCCAGCGTCCTTTCCCCCTGGCTCTGTGTGTCCTCAGGGGAACCGCCCCTCCCCCAGCCTCAGCTGCTGTGAGCTGCCAGGTTGACTCCGCCCCTAATCTGAGGGTACTCATATTAACCCGTTTGGATGTTGAGACTCAATTTTATTACTTTATGCCATTATAACTGAGGCAGAGACTCCTTTTATGCTATCTCTCTTTTTTTTTAAAGCTATTTGGTACCACAAACAGGGAGACTGCCTGAGAATACAGCCAACACAGGGGAAAACAGAGCCACACGATGGAGAGAGTGATTTCTGACATTTGAACACCTGGATCCAGCCACTCCTGAAACCATTTATTTTTAGACTCAGCAGATACAAGAACCAATACATTTTCTTTCTTACTTATGCTGATGCAGACTGGGTGTCTATCATTTGTAACCACTAAAATCTTAACAAAGAAAGAACTTCACCTCATTCTACCCTGTATCATACTTCTGCCTGTGGCATCTCATTCCTATGAGATAATAAGTCCTGTGAGAATAGCAGCTCTGTATTCCTGATAAGCCCAGCACGGTCCCTGGAACTTCACCAAACAGCAAATGGGTAATGCCAGACCTTCATATCTAAACAGAGATCTTAAACTTGCTCAAGCATGTTCACTGCTGACCTACCTTTCTGACACATTAATATCCCCCACTTTCCTGGCCAAAGCATTAAAGGCTTTCCCCTCCAATGCCTCTGCTCTCTGATGGAAATCAAGCTCCGTGTGCCTGCTCAGGCCATCATGGCTCTAACAGGGACGTTCGCAGATTAACCCACCCCCCATCTTTCCCTAGAGGGCCCATTCCCTGCTCTGGGAAAATGAAGTTATAGTGATCACAGTAGTAACAACTCCAAGGGCCCTGTCAAGTACACGTGTTTATAATGACCCGGGTACTGCAAGATGGTGCGTGCATTATTTAATTCTTAGACATTATTATCCACAACTATAAATTTGGGAAGAACTGGAGCTTTGTCTGTCTTCATAGTCTGGCACCCCAAGGGCTAATAGGTGAATAGCACGTGAGGCTCCAATAAACTGCCATGGGAGAACCAGACAAAGGGCCTCTCTGATGTCTCCCTTTGCCATTCTCAGTTAATCATTCTGGTTCATCCAAGGAGAAAGTCGGTTTGGTATGAACAGGCCCTTAGCATCTATTTAACCCCCAATAATCTCCCGGATTAACAATGAGGCCTCAGGCTCAGAACTTTACAGGTGACAGTATCTAGTTGGAATTAACATCATTCTGTTTTCACCAGGTTTCTTTTTAAGAGAGGGATCTCCTATTCATGGCAAGATCTCTTGTCACAAGAACACTTCAGTTAAAAAAAAAAAGTGGGGCGGGGGGAATGTGTTTAAAGAAAAATAATCAGGGGGGGATCCCTGGGTGGCGCAGCGGTTTGGCGCCTGCCTTTGGCCCAGGGCACGATCCTGGAGGCCCAGGATCGAATCCCACGTCAGGCTCCTGGTGCATGGAGCCTGCATGGAGCCTGCTTCTCCTTCTGCCTATGTCTCTGCCTCTCTCTCTCTCTGTGACTATCATAAATAAATAAAAATTAAAAAAAAAAAAGAAAAATAATCAGGGGGTGCCTGGGTGGCTCAGTCGGTTAAGCCTGTGCCTTCAGCTCAGGTCATGATCCTGGGGTCCTGGGATCGAGCCCCAGGTCAGGCTCCCCACTCAGTGGAGAGCCTGCTTCTCCCTCTCCCTCCCCACCTGTGCTCTCTCTCACTATCTCTCTCTCAGATAAATAAATAAAATCTTCGGAAAAAATACAGAAAAATATTCAGTAAACAATTGCATGCCATGTAGCAAAAGCTGTGGCAGTGGTAGAGGAATAACAGAGGTTTGTGGAGTGCCGGCTTCTCTCCTACCTCGTTTGGTCCCGTGGGCCATCAACTAAGTAAAAATCAATGAATGCTACAAACAGCTTTATGTTGTTCCCATCAGATTTACCCCCAAGGGAGGAGATGGTCTGTGTTTGGAATGTATACACAGCTTGTGTAGGAAGGTTTAAATCAGCTTACAGCTGAAACCAACCCAAACAAGCCAAGGGGAGACTGCGTCCACTTATGGACTCGGGCACAGTGGACACGGTCACACTTCAGAGAATCCCAGACTGGGTTAGCATCTTGGCCCCAAACGGGTGCTCAACGTTCCTGGCCACAAATACAGTAAGTGTTGTGTGCCCCCAATTCTTGTAAGAGGAAACACACACTTGCTTTCAGAGACAAATCTGTCCTGAGTTTTTTTTTTTTTTTAAAGATTTTATTTATTTACTCATGAGAGACACAGAGAGAGAGAGGCAGAGACACAGGCAGAGGGAGAAGCAGGCTCCCTGTGGGGAACCCGATGTGGGACTCGATCCCAGGACCTCGGGATCACGTCCTGAGCCAAAGGCAGATGCTCAACCACTGAACCACCCAGGTGCCCCTGTCCTGAGATTTGACTCAGTGTCCTGGTGGCAGGACAACGGGGAACACAGTGCATATCTCTACCCATTACCTTGACGAGGGACACGGGAATGCTCGTCCTACGGTCAGTTCTTCCAAACCTTCTGAATGAGAGGTTGCAGATCGTGACCTAGGAGCTGTACTGGGTTTGCAAAAGTGGTTTCTGTTGTTGGCACGGTATTCATTTTTATAATTCTCATTTAAAAATAATGGCTTGGGGACGCCTGGGTGGTTCAGCAGTTGAGTGTCTGCCTTCGGCCCCAGGGTGTGATCCTGGGGTCCTGGGATCGAGTCCTGCATCGGGCTCTCTGCATGGAGCCTGCTTCTCCTTCTCCGTGTTTCTGCCTCTCTCTGTCTCCCTCTGTCTCTCATGAATAAATAAATAAAATCTTTAAATTAAAAATAACAGCTTTATCCACATATAATTCCAGTACCACATAACTCATCCATTTAAAGTGTAGAATTCAGTGGGGTTTAGTATATTCACAGAGTTGCTCAACCATCCAAATAAATTTTCAAACATTTTCATCTCCCCTCACAGAAACTCTGTATCCACTAGGGTCTCTCCTCATTTCTCCCTCCACCCTTCAGCCCCAGGGTCTGTCTCTATAGATTTGCCTATCTTGGACATTTCATATAAAGGGAACCATACCTAATGTGGTCTTTTATGACTTTTTTTTTTTCATTTAGCATAATGTCTTCAGGGTTCCTCCATGTAGCATGGATCAGTATTTCATTTTTTTTATTGCCAAATAATATTCCATATTATGGATGGTGAATGGATAAATAAAATGTGCCTCTCTCTCGGTGTCTCTCATGAATGAATAAATAAAATCTTAAAAAAATAATAAAGTGGCTGTACTATTTTAAAATTCCACTAGCAGTGCATGAGGATTCCATTTGCCCACATCCTCTTCCAACGCTTGTTATTATTCAATAAAAAAATTATTCTAGCCATCCTAATGGGGGTTTCATTTTTATTTGCATTTTCCTAAGAGCTAGTGATACTGTCCGTCTTTTCATGTACTTTTGGCCAATATATCCCACTATACGGTCAACATATCTTTGGAAAAATGTCTTTTCAGGTCCTTTGCTCATATTTTAATTGGGTTGTCTTTTTATTATTAGGTTGTAAGAGTTATTTATGTATTCTGTGTAAGTCCTTTGTCAGATATAAGATTTGCAAAAATATTCTGTTCTGGGGTTATGAAAAACTTTTGATGATGCCCAATTTGTCTATGTTTCTTTGGTTGCTTGTGCTTTGGTGTCACAGCTAAGAATCCATTGCATAATCCAAGGTCATAAAAATTTATTCCTTTGATTTATTTATTTTTTTTAAATATTTTATTTATTTATTCATGATAGTCACACAGAGAGAGAGAGAGAGAGAGAGAGAGAGGCAGAGACACAGGCAGAGGGAGAAGCAGGCTCCGTGTACCGGGAGCCCGACATGGGATTCGATCCCAGATCTCCAGGATCGCGCCCTGGGCCAAAGGCAGGCGCCAAACCACTGCGCCACCCAGGGATCCCTATTCCTTTGATTTATTCTAAGGGCTTCATAATTTTATCTCATATTTAGATCTTTGGATCCAATTTGAGTTAATTTTTTAAAGACTTATTTAAGTAATCTCTACACCCAATGTGGGGCTCAAACTCACAACCCCCCCCCAAAAAAACCAAACTCACAACCCCGAGATCAAGAGTCACACACTCCTCGGACTGAGTCAGCCATGTGACTCTAATTTGCATTAGTTTTTTGTCTGTGGAGTGAGGTAGGGGTTCAAATTCGTTTTTTTGCATGTGGATACCCGCTCATTCCATCACCAAGACTGTTCTTTGCCCATTTAATTGTCTTGGCACCCTTAGTGGTTTTTTTAAAAAATATTACTCAAATTAAGGGCACCTGAGGGGCTCAGTTGGTTGAGTGTCTGACTCTTGATTTCTGCTCAGTTCATGATCTCAGGGTTGTGAGATCAAGCCCCATGTCAGGCTCCGAGCTGAGTATGGAGAATGCTTAAGATTCTCTTTCTCTCCCTCTGCTCCTCCCCACCACCTCTCTAAAAACAAAAGAAAAAAAGAAAAAATTTAAGGAAAGCCTAGTGAAAAGATATGCCACACTCATGGGTCATAAGACTCAATATTGTTAAGACCTCAATTAACCCTAAATTTACCTCTGGAGTTGATTTAATTCTAATCACTAAAATAGAAAAAAACAACAACTATCCAGTTTTGAAAAGGAAGAACAATCTATAGGGTACCAAGGCGATTCAGTGCAGAAAAGATTGTCTTTTCAAGAAGAGATGCTGACATGAATGCATATCCATGTAAGAAAAAATGAATCTAAACTCCTACTTCACACTACATACAAAAATTAACTTGAATTAGAGACTTAAACATGAGAGCTAAAACTATAAAACATTCAGAAGAAGCGTAGGAGAAAATCTGTGCAATCTTAGGTAGGCAAATGTCTTTTAGATAGGACACTAAAATCATGAATCATGAAAGGAAAAACAACCCCTATAAATTATACTTTATTAAAATACTAAAATTAAAACCTGCTCTTCAAAACACACTGTTAAGAAAGAGCAGGACACTAGGAGAAAATACTTGCAATAATATGTCTGAAAAAGCATTTGTATGCAGAATAAAGAATTCTTACAACTGAGGAAGGAGACAACCTAACAAAATAATGGGCAAAAAATTAGAAAAGATGCCTCATACAAGAAGATATATGAATGGCCCATAAGCACATGAAAAGATGCTTAACATCATTAGTCATTGGGGGAAATGCAAATCAAAACCGCAGTGGGACACCATTTCCCACCCCCTAGAAGGATGGACAATACTCAATGTCAGCGAGGATGTGGAGCAATTAGAACTCTCCCGCCCACCCCTGTTGGCTGGGATGCAAAATGGCACAGTTGGGCAGTTCCTCAGAAAGCTAAGTGGACACTTATGACGTACCAATTGCACTTTTAATTATCCAAGAGAATGGAAACATGTTCACGCAAAGACTTGTATAAATTCACAGCAGGCTTATTCATTAATAACCCCAAATTGGAAACAAGCCAAGTATCCACCAGCAGGTGAATAAATAAATTGTGGCACATTCATACAATGGGATACTATTCAGCAATAGAAAGGAACCAACTATTGAAAAATAGAACAAAATAGGTGGGTAGGAGAAAAAGGAAACATGCTAGTTTTAAAAGCTAGATGTAGAAGAGTACATAGTACCTGATTCCATTATACGAAGCCCTAGAAAAGACATACTAATCTATAGGAACAGAAAGCAGATCAGTGATTCCCTGACACTGGATTGACTAAAAGAGCATACAAGAGAATTTTTGGGAGGTGATCTTGGCTGAGACGGTGGCTAACTGGATGTATACATTTGTCAAAACTCATCAAATGCTATTATTTATTTATTTTCAAACACAATATTTAAAATGGAAGTAATGTATGTAACTTATATTTAAAGTTCTAGGGCCAGCCCAGTGGCTCAGTGGGTTAGTGCTGCCTTTGGCCCAGGGCGTGATTCTGGAGACCCAGGTTTGAATCCCACATCGGCTCCCTGCATGGAGCCTGCTTCTCTCTCTGCCTGTGTCTCTGCCTCTCTCTGTGTGTCTCTCATGAATAACTGAATAAAATCTTTAAAAAAAACCCCATAAAATTACAAGAGTTCACATCTTAAAAATCTAGACTTTTATGTTTTGAAAACTAACAAATATCTGACAGTTGTCTCCATGTGGCAACTTTCTGCCAGAAATGAAAAGTGGCAGCGCCCTCATTAAGATGGAACGTGTGCTCCCCCCACCCCAAATCCCCTGGGTCCCTATTTTCTTATACTCAGCTCATCTTACTCCCTTTTTTAAATTCTCTGCTTTGGCTCCTATGGACATCTGACTTTGTGAATCCTGTAAATTGTAGGTCAGATGCTTTCATTAAAATCCCCTGTACTTATTTTTGCAGTAAAACCTCAATTATCTAAGGTTATGAGGGAATAAGAGTTCTGGGTAGCGGGATTTTTATGGTTAATTGAAGGTTAGCCTGAAAATGGATTGGACTCTGGTTATTGGAAAATCTCTCATGTTTCTGCCTCTGCCAGGGCAGGCAGCATCAGAACATGACTGACTCACTGTTTCCAAGCCAGGATCCTGGCCAGGATCCGAGTCATGGATGGGGATCAGCACGGCAGGCTGGAGATGGCGAAGAGGGATTTTTTAGAGGGGGGGTCGGAATCTCTCCAGGGACCAGGACATACCCTGGGCATCATTTCTATTTATAAATGCAAATATTACATGCATTCTAGGCACCTAGATTTTGGTCTCTAAATATCATTCCCAACTAAAAGGAACCAGGGCTTCTTGGAAAAATGGCTGATAACAGTTTTTTTTTTTTAAGATTTTATTTATTTATTCATGATAGTCACAGAGAGAGAGAGAGAGAGAGAGAGAGAGAGAGGCAGAAACACAGGCAGAGGGAGAAGCAGGCTCCATGCACCGGGAGCCCGACGTGGGATTCGATCCTGGGTCTCCAGGATCGTGCCCTGGGCCAAAGGCAGGCGCCAAACTGCTGCGCCATCCAGGGATCCCCTGATAGCAGTTTTGGTGCAGGAAATGTAGAGGCTAAGCCTGGGATATCGTGTCATACCCAAAGCAAAGGAAAGCATCAAAGACTGGGGTCAGTTGAGGACTCTTGAAGGGGTCCTCACTGGCAATGATGGGAGAATTTGAGCATCTTTAAAAAACTATGCAATTGGGATCCCTGGGTGGCGCAGCGGTTTGGCGCCTGCCTTTGGCCCAGGGCGCGATCCTGGAGGCCCGGGATCGAATCCCACGTCGGGCTCCCGGTGCATGGAGCCTGCTTCTCCCTCTGCCTGTGTCTCTGCCTCTCTCTCTCTCTCTCTGTGACTGTCATAAATAAATAAATAAATAAATAAATAAATAAATAAATAAAAAAACTATGCAATTAATTGAAACATATTAAATGCATAAAAATCCATGAGTTCATTACAACACTGGAAAGGCAGGGAAATAAGTAGAACATTAACGTTATTAATAGATAAAGGTCTGGGTGCCTGGTTGGCTCAGTTGGTTAAGCGTCTGACTTTGGCTCAGGTCATGATCTCAGGTTCCTGGGATGGAGCCCCAGGGTCACGCTCTGTGCTCAGCAGGGAGTCTGCTTGGCCCTCTGCCCCTCCCCTCGCTCATGTTCTCTCTCTCAAATAAATAAATAAAATCCTAAAATAAATAAATAAGGGGTGTCTGGGTGGCTCAGATGGTTAAGCCTCTGCCTTTGGCTTAGGTCATGATCTCAGGGTCCTGGGATCCAGCCCTGCATTGGACTCCTGACTCAGCAAGGAGTCTGCTTCTCCCTTTCCCTCTGCATCTCCCCCCTGCTCATGCTCTCTCTCTCTCTCTCTCTGCCTCAAATGAATAAATTTAAAATTTTTAAGTAAATAAATAAGAATCATTAATACATGGATCCCATTCAGGTTGTTTTACCTGTATTGGGGGCACTAGCAGCTACTATGTTCCATAAGCTCCTTAATTTACTACAAGAACCTACAAGTCTCAGCTCAAAATCTAGCCCAAGGCCTGTTTTTGTGTGAAACCAGAGGCTAAGAAAGATTTTTACATTTTTAAAGAATTGTTAAAAAAAAAAAGGAATATGCTGCAAATGGGGCCAGTAAAACCTAAACCATTAATAAAGTTTATTGACATCTGATTGAAGACATCCTTAAAATGGGTTTCAGATAAGTATTTTTTTACAGGATTTTCTTTATTTGTTCATGAGAGATACACACAGAGAGAAGAGGCAGAGACACAGGCAGAGGGAGAAGCAGGCTTCTCACAGGGAGCCCGATGAGGGACTCGATCCCCAGACCCCAGGATCACACCCTGAGCTGCTGAAGGCAGAGGCTCAACTGCTGAGCCACCCAGGCATCCCTCAGATAAGTATTTGTAAGTTTGATTTTACTTTCCTCCCATTTGTTAATTCAATGTTTCCCAAACACCAGTCCTTTGCATAATCACAATTTTCGCTGACTTGCTGGAGCACCTGTATCATTATTCATTGAATGTATAACACCACCGAACTCCCTTTTTTTTTCCTTAAAAACATTCAGCTTTGTCCTAAGCAATACTATGAGCCCTCAGCAACACCATATCTGTGAAATATGTTTGATGTGTTAGCCATATTTTCCTAATGCCTAGTAAAATAATTTAATTACTTAAAAAAGAGTATTTATTTATTTATTTATTTATCCCTCTTTAAAAGAGGAACTTAAAATCATCTTGCTTTGGGGAATCCCTGGGTGGCTCAGTGGTTTAGCGCTTGCCTTCGGCCCAGAGCATGATCTTAGGGTCCCAGGATTGAGTCCCACATTGGGCTCCTTGCATGGAGCCTGCGTCTCCCTCTGTCTATGTCTCTGTGCCTCTTTCTCTCTCTCTCTCTGTCTTTCATGAATAAATAAATAAAATATTTTTAAAAAATCATCTTGCTTATCACCCTTTAGAAAATTCTCTGTAGGTTTCTTACCTAGCTGAACCATTTTGTCATGTATCCTCATGCCCTCCTTTTAAGTAGGTTGGGGTAGTTGTAATTATGCCCATTTCACAGAGAGGGCTTAACTAGAGCCAGAGGGACTTATCCACCGTCAGAGTGAGTCAGAGGCAGATCTGGATATAGAAACCAGGTCGCCTGGCTTCCAGCCACTTCTACCAACAGACTTGATGGGACACCTGACTTCTTGACCCCACTCTGGTGGGTGTTGGGGAAGTTTGCAGTGTAGCAATCAATGGGCACAGCCGCCTCCTCCACGAGTACACACGCACCTCATTTGCCCAAGGCTACGGCACACCAACATCTAGGGGTCCTCCCATAAAGTTACACTCAGTGTGACTAATGGAGAGGATAAGTAAGTGGCTCCTCCAGGAGGGGAGACACGGTTGTCTTATTTGAGATCACTGAATAGTCTGATCAGAGACAGAGAATGCTCCCAAGGTATACCAGTTAGAGAAAATAGAGGGAATTAGAGTATATAACGCCCATGCGCATTTGTGTAAAAAAAAAAAAAAAAAAAAAGAGGAAATAGAAGTATAAAGGCATTTACTTGTGGGCACAGAGCCTATCCTGGAGAGGCTGCCTAGGAAAGCAGTAACATGAATTGCCTTCGAGAAGGAGACCTGGGTGGCTGGGGGCACAGGCAGGGAAGGAGGCTTTTGAAATGTGTTACTCCTTCTGTACCTTCTGTATTTGGGATCGTGTCAATGTTTCATCTATTCACTTATAAATATTTACTAAACCCCTACTGTATGCTCAGCACTGTTTAGGCACCGAGCATGCCGCAATAAACAAAGAGTAAAGAAATAAATCAAGCCCAGCCTTTATATAGATAGCCTACATGCCCACAGGAGACAGAAGCAAAAAGTTAAAAAGAGCCATTAGATTTGAGAATTTATGCAGGTGGGAGTTTGATCAAAAAACTTCTGTATGGCAGCCATTAGATGCACAGGGATTAAAATGTTTTGTAACACCA
The DNA here is from genome assembly GCF_048164855.1 of Canis lupus baileyi. Classification (NCBI taxonomy): domain Eukaryota; kingdom Metazoa; phylum Chordata; class Mammalia; order Carnivora; family Canidae; genus Canis; species Canis lupus. Next base: position 55,164,991 of record NC_132845.1, on the reverse strand, counting down.
GGCATACTGGCCAAGCTTTGGGAAAAAGCAAAGCTTTGTGGTGGGGCCATGGAGGGGGTCACTCCCCTCTCCCTCTATGCATCTATCCCTCTATCCCAACTCCTGCACTGTGTGGAGATGTCCTTGGGGGTCACTGCTCCACATTGAGGGGTGGCATCTGGGGGTGGCATGGGGTATGTGGGTAGGTGTCCCAAAGCTTCACTCTGTGGTGGGGTGATGGTGGATTCCATGGGGCACGGAGCACCCTCAAAGGGCAGTCAGGAATTCCCATCCGTGGCACAGATAAGCACATCCCATAGCCCTGGCCAGGTCAGCAAATGCTGGATGTTTCCATCAGGGGGTGGATGGCATAGGGTTTGGCCTATGTTAGGGCAGTCAGACCCCCAGTTAGGGCCTGGCTCTGCTGTCTCCCCAGGGGAGGGCCCCCATTCTTGACAACAATATGTTGGCCTTCCAAGTCTTAATTTTCTCTTCTGTAAAATGGGACTAACAGTACCTATGCCCCCTAGGTTGTTGGCAGGATTCAATGAGATAATGTGTGGGAAGCACTTTGCACAGTGCCCGTCACATAGTAGGTCTTGAAACATGGTAGCTGCGATTACTATCACCGTCATTATTATTTTAAGGAGCAGAATTATTCAAAATGACCCTGGGTATTCACCCTAGGTTACTGGGATTGTCATTCGTGGAGAAATGACCCACTGGAAAAGTGGCACCCCGATTACTTCTTGTGGGACTGGGTCCTTCCCTGGCAGGGAAATCCCATGGTCTCCATCAGCTGGCAACTGGCTTTCCAGACTTCTATAAATAGCTGCACCTAAACCCAGCCTGGTGGGCACCAGCAGCCATGTACACAGCCACTGAGAAGGTCACTTGCCACACTTGTCCCATATGAAGGAAGACCCAGGGGGTTGGGGGTCCTTCCTCTGGAATGGAGCCCTCACCACTTCAGCAGGTGCCCTGGTCCCAACATGCCTCCCTGCAGGATGATGGGGAGCCTCAGAGATCAAAAACACCTCTGTGCTGCTGACTCTGGCCTTTGGGTTTTCCTATAAAGCTCTTCGCTTATCCCAGATCTTGTGGTGGTGGATTCATCCCAACCCTCATGCAGCCAGTGGCATCATCCAGTCAAGGATGTAGGTGGAGAGGCCAAACCCAGACCTGCAATACGGAATCCCTTCCTGCTGTGCTAATTCTAAGCCATCTTGGGAAAGCACAGCTGTGAGCTCCCTGCGGAAGGCTGGCTGCGTCCGGCTGCGGGACTGGGGACCCCAGCCCAGCCCTGCACTCTTCTCCCCACACCTCCTGCAGATGACTCACGTGTCAGCACTCTCCCTTTGTCCCCAAGCAAGATGAAACCAGCTTTCCTGAAGAGGCCAATTAAAACATGAACCTTGTGATCTGGGGTGTTGGGAAGAGCAGAGCCCACTGGAGCCAACGTTGCAGGCACTGAACAGAGCCCAGGAGGGCGCAGAACAGAGCAGTGACCCCCAGAGAAGCCGGCGTGGGGGTGGGCAAAGCATGTGGGGCCAGGGCCCGCCGCCACCTCCACCCTAACCTGGTGCCAGGCTCCATCCTGTCCACCTGGCAGCTCCAAGCGGCCTTGCTGTGCCAGTCTGGCTGGTCCTGGGATGAAAGATGAGTAATGGTGTCAGATAAGTGCTCAGAGCTGCTGCTGCTGCTGCTGCTGGAAAGAACCCCGGCCACACCTTGCAGGGACCGTGCACTGGAGTCCTTGGAAAACCCGGTCTGGTCTCCAGATGTGATGCCGTAACTGGGGTCCTCCTCACCCCACCCCCGCCACCCCCAGCCAGCTCCATGGAGGCCTGGGGCCCTGCAGACCCCTCTGCTCAGAGCTCTCACACCACATGCCCTTGCCTCTCAGCACCGCAGAAAAGCAATCACAGCATCCGAAAGAGAGAGGCATTTGGGAGGGAACGCTTCGTGCACACTCATGGTGGACTGCGGCTCTTGGTGCTAACAAGGCATCCATGGCCCCAAGAACGGCTGCTTACACCTGCTTTCCTCCCTCCCCACCCGCAATAATGGTCAGGAGAGCCCTGGGGCCCCTTCGTATGCTAACGTGACAATGCAGAGGCTAAAGAAAATCTCAGATACACAGATCTATTTAAAAATCTCACTTCAGGGGCACGTGGGCGGCTCAGTGGTTGAGCATCTGCCTTTGGCTCAGGGTGTGATCCCGGGGTCCCAGGATCGAGTCCCGCATCAGGCTACCAGTGGCGAGGCTGCTTCTCCCTCGCCTATGTCTCTGCCTCTCTCTCTGGGTCTCTAATGAATAAATTTAAAACATCTTTTTTAAAAAATCTAAAAAAATTAAAAAATCTTACTTCAAAAATAGATGCCTGACTTAGGGTGCAGGTGCAAAGCCATCAGAGGCATTTACCGTGTTGCAGGACAGGACTCCCATGTTCAAAGGTGACCAGACCAGAGCAGCTTGCAGGTTTTAGGAACTCAGATGATGCACCTGTGCTGACTGTTTGTTTCCAGTACCTTCTAGGTTCTCCATCCAGCTTACGCTGCAGGAATGAAGAAGGTCTGAAAAGCCGTCTCTGGAGACAGAAGCCTCTGGTAGCAAAGGCAGGTCAAGAACTGGACCTGAGGATGGCCGGCTGGCTTTCGTTCCCGGGGATGAACTGCTCACTGCCCAAGGGCCCACGTTGAGTGGTGCCTTCACGGTGTGGGCTGTATCTGGGTACCCATCTTTCTTTCTGTTGACTCACTCTTGTTTTTACTTAAACACCTACTTTAGCTTTGTCCTAAGCCAGAGTGTCCCCAAAATCACAGGTTCAATGTCACCAATTATATGTGTTCTAATACACCTCAACATAAACAATTACTGATGAGATGAAAGATGTTTGTTTGCACAACATCTAAAAATCATCTCCACATGCCACACTGCACAGGGAGACAGACTCAGCGAGGCAAGACTCCCTTGCCTCAGAAACTCGCCAGATTAGATAAAACACCTCACCATCTGCAACCCAAAGACAGCCCCCCAGCAATGTGCATGGCGTGCATGGCACGTGGCGGTGGGTGTTCTTACCAAACCTGTTCTGTCCGTCGGTTCCTTCACTACCAGACCTAGGTCTCTACCCCAGGAGAAGCTTACCCCTTGTCCTGTCATCCCAGCCCGAAGCCCACGAGCCCCAAGACCGTAGATGTGGCTACAGCTGCAGAAAAACCCGCTTTCTTTTTGAATGGCCTTTTAAAGGAGAAACAAGCATTCATCTGGCCTTTGGCCAATATGCTGAACCTTGGAGGACCTGAGTGCTCCTGGTTTGTCATTTCCTTGCTCACCTGGGGATCTAGTACCACAGGTGGGCTTGAAAGGGGACCACCCTTTATAGCGACAAAACCCTCACTGCCTGGCTTCTCTGCACGGACACAGATGCCCACAGCAAGAAAACCTAAATGTACAACAGGCCAGAAGCATGGGACAGACCACCGTACAGGCACACAATAAAAGGCTGCAGAGCTGTTAAGAAGGATGGTGAATTATTTCTGTTTAAAACAAACTATGGATGTATAGGTAACCATGTGCATAGAAAAAAAGTTTGGATAAGATTAACCAAAGTATTTAAAGTGATTATGTTTGGGTGGAAGGATCTTGGGGGATTAAAAAAACATTTTTAGTTTAAACTGTATTTTGTAATGTTTTTGCAAGGAACAGATACTGCTTGTATAACAAATGAGGAAATGATTTTTTATGGCAACATGGAAAAAAGAGGATTTTTTTATGAGAGAATGTTACTCAATAAAAGCAATATCATACCTACAGATCTTTCTCAACTTACAGTGGGTTACGTCCTGATAACCCCGTGGTAAGTTGAAAATATTCTTTTTTTTTTAACTTTATTTATTCACGAGAGACAGAGAGAGAGGCAGAGACACAGGCAGAGGGAGAAGCAGGCTCCATGCAGGGAGCCCGACGTGGGACTCAATCCCGGGTCTCCAGGATCAGGCCCTGGGTCAAAGGCAGACGCTCAAGCACTGAGCCACCCAGGTGTCCCAGTTGAAAATATTCTAAGTCAAAAATGCATTGAATACAGCTAACCTCCTGAATATCACAGCCTCTCCTAACCTGCCTTAAAGGTATTCAGAACACTGACATTAGCCTACAATTTAGCAAAATCGTTTAACACAGAGCATGTTTTATAAAAAAGTGTTGAATATGTCATGTAACTGATGAGGTACTATACTGAAATCGAGAACAGACTGTCGTACGGGTATAGAATGGTTTGAGCGTATTGACTGTTGACTCTCAAGATGCCACTGCCCAGCATCATGAGAGAGGATCATACTATGTGTCACCAGCCTGGGAAAAGATCCAAATTCAAAATTCCAAGTATGGTTTCTACTGAACATGTATCACCTTTGCACCATGGTAAAGGCAAATAATCATAAGCCGGACCCCATGTGTATGTGGAAAAATCGATTGTCAGGAAAAATGGTAATTAGGGCATTGGGGGGCAGCCCTGGTGGCTCAGCGGTTTAGCGCCGCCTTCAGCCCAGGATGTGATCCTGGAGACCCGGGATCGAGTCCCACATCAGGCTCCCGGCATGGAGCCTGCTTCTCCCTCTGCCTGTGTCTCTGCCTCTCTTTCTATGTCTCTCATGAATAAATAAATAAAATCTTTTTTTAAAAAAATTAGGGCATTGGGAATTATGGAATAATTTTTTTTAAAGATTTTATCCATTCATTCATGAAAGACACACACACACAGAGACTGAGGCAGAGACACAGGGAGAGACAGAAGCAGGAGAAAGCCTGATGCAGGACTCGTGATCCCAGGATCACACCCTGGGCTGAAGGCAGATGTTCAACCGCTGAGCCACCCAGGCGTCCCTGGAAAAAAAATGTAAATAAGATTTTATTTATTCATTAGAAAGAGAGAGAGAGAGAGAGAGAGCATGAGCAGGGGGAGGGGCAGAGGGAGAGGGAGAAGCAGACTCCTGGCTGAGCTGGAAGCCTGACATGGGCTTGATCCCAGGACCTGGAGATCATGACCTGAGCTGAAGGTCATGCTTAACCAACTGAGCCACCCAAGTGCCCCAGAATTTTTTTTTTTATGTAGGCTTCCTAGAATGTAGATGGACCTCTGGGGGGTGGGTGGATTCTGGACTGGTTGGGATGAGTGTAGGCTTGAGAGAAGTACACTTGCTGGATGCACACTTCAGCTTGTGCTCTAATATTTGTAACTGCTTTCCAAAAATTTCTGTTATTTAGAGTTTGTTGTTGTTATTGTTTTTTGTAAATTCAGAATGTTGAATGAACCCCCAAAGGGAAGGCTATTCTATCCACTAGGCAAATTTGCCTGGGGTTTCTGGCATCTTGACAATTCCTGCCACAGTGTCTGCGGGAGGACCTTTCCTTTCCTCTCGGGGAGGGGGTGAGCCGAAGATGGGTTTCAGAGGAGGTGGCAGGCTCAGAACTTGTATGCCCTGGATGGCTCCTACCTTCCAAACCCTTGTTGACAGAGTCTTAATGCTATGTTTGCTTTCCTTCTTGCTGAGGACTTGGCTACACCAGGCTTTATCTTGTACGATCAGAGTTACATGAGAAAACACCTCACCCACCAGGCCCGCTGCCAGGAGCTGTGTCACCTCGTCCGAAGGGGCAGATGACTTGGGGGTGCCAATGGTGAGGACACGGGCCCTCAGCCCCGCCCCTCCGCAGCCCCGCAGGTGGCCACTTGCCCAGGGTGGATGATGTGTGTTGACAGCCGGCAGGGAAGAATGTGGTCAGCTTCATGTGCTCCCTACTTCTCTCCCTGCCAAGGCTGGAGGTGACTAGGAGTGGGGAGCTCAGCCCAGCCCTGGACGATGCCAGGGGTGCTGGGGGTGGAGGTGGAGGTGGGGGTTTGTTATTCCACTAGGAATAAAATGCTGTGCTCCTGTACAGTCCGAAAGGTAATGTCAACCTGAAAATATTTTGAGGATCCCATAGCAGGTCCAGCTCTACAGCCTCTCTCTCTGTTTCCTGCTGGGACACACAAATTATTCTATTATTATCAGAATGGTGCACTTTGGAATGAGCCCACTTTGGACTTGGGTGGCACCTGGACCCATCCTATTACCTCTCTGAACCTCTATTGTCTCATCTGTGAATGGGGTCAGCAGTAGGGCTGCCCTCACTGGGCTTTTATTTTCAGGGGGGATTACAATGAGATAATGCTCGTAAAGCCCTTGGTACAGCGTTGACTGACTGCTGGCTATCATTAGGGGAAAGAGGAAAACATGGGGGTGGCTGCTAAGGTTACATTCTTACCTGCGAGGCTGCTTTAGGAAGGACAGGTGCTGCAAGGGGAGTTTCCCGGCTTGGTAAAGGAATGATTCCGTTTTGGGGACTGTACTTCCCAGAGGCTCAGCTGCCTGTGTCACATTCCTTTCAGACACTTTCAATGGCTCCAGGTGTCTGCAGAATGAAGGCCAAACCCTCCGCTGGCTTTGAAGACGCCTTACATTCGGCCCCAACCTACATGTCTCCTTTTATTCCCCTCACTTCCCTTCAACGTGGGGTAGTGGCTAAGAGCCTGAGTTCGAATCACAGCTCTGTCACTTTCTCGCTGTGTGACCCTGCAGAATTGACTTATCCTCTCTGTGCACCTGATTTTCCCATCTGTGAAACAAGTGGAGAATATTGCCTACATCATTGTAGGTTGGTGTGGAGATTAAATTGCAAATATGAAGCCTCTTGTGAAGTGTCTGGCACATGTAGAGGGGGATGTGTGTCTGTGAGCAACTTCTCTTGTGCTTCTCATACCTGTGTCCAATAGGACCACTTGCTGAATGCCAGGGATACTCCGGATATTCCCATCAGCACACGTTTACTCATGCTGCTTCTCCCCTGGGGTGCCTTTCCCCCAGGCCCTGCTCTGATGCCATGTCTTTTTTTTTTTTTAACATTTTATTCTATTTATTCATGAGAGACACGCAGAGAGATGCAGAAACACAGGCAGAGGGAGAAGCAGGCTCCCTGCGGGGAGCCGAAGCGGGACTCGATCCCAGGACTCTGGGATCATGACCCAAGCCTAGGGCAGATGCTCAACCAGTGAGCCACCCAGGTGTCTCTCTAATGCATGTCTTCAAAGAAATGGCCAGCTCCCCACTGAATGGAAGTGATCTTCCTGCCTCCATAACCCAGTATATTCTGTGAACCAACCCCCCTCCTATTTTATTTGGTCCCATCTGCTTTGTATCATGGCTCTATACATCATTCTCTAATCTATCCTACTGGGTATGGAGGTCCCTGGACAGATTTCCCCAAGAACTTGGAACTTTGCCTACAGTAGGTGCTCAATAAATATGCCTGGACTTCAGGGCTGGGGGACAGGGTTGACAATCAGCTGCTATGCCTTGGTTGGTTTGCAAGGGTTGTTTATGGCTGAAGACCTTTCCAACTGGAAGGTAGCTTTCACCTAAACATTCCAAATATCACCATTGCTTGTAGCCAAAAGGTGAGGTGGGAAGCACCTGGTCCCCCTCTGTCCACCTGCCACTTTGAGCTATGTTATAGGTTGACTTGTGTTCTCACAAAATTCCTATGTGGAAGCCCCGATCCCCAGTAGCTCAGCATGGGACTGTATTTGGAGATATGGTCTCTAAGGAAGTGATTAAGTTAAAATGAAGCCAGGAGGGCGGACCCTAAGCCAATCTGACCGGCCTCCTTATCTGGACACCTCAAAAAACACCAGGGATGTGTATACTCCCAGAGGAAAGACCACATGAGGACACAGCGAGAAGGCGATCATCTGCCAGCCAAGGCTTCGGGGAAACCAACCTTGATTTTGGACTTCCTGCTTCCAAAAACCATGAGAAAATATCAGAAAGGGAGACAGAACGTAAAGACTGCTAACTCTGGGAAACGAACTAGGGGTGGTAGAAGGGGAGGAGGGCGGGGGGTGGGAGTGAATGGGTGACGGGCACTGGGTGTTATTCTGTATGTTAGTAAATTGAACACCAATAAAAAATAAATTAAAAAAAAAAAAAGAAAAGAAAATAATTTTTTTGTTAAGCCACAAAAATCTGTGGTATTTTGTCATAGCAGCCCTAGAAGCCCAATATATGTCATAAGAGGAGAAGTAAGCAGTAGGCATGAGGGTGAGTAGGGGTGAGGAGTGAGCATACTGGGAGACCCCCTCCTGAATCTGGGCCTGGGGATGACCAGGTCTGTAAGTTCACCCTGCTGCCCCCAAGTAGGAATGGTTTATGCTTATGCGTGAAGCTAATCTTTTCCTCCCCAACCAAGGGATGCTTTAGAAATCCTTCTTTCCAGGTGAAGGGCAAAAGGTGGTACTGTGGTACCTTAAACTTTTTTTTTTTTTTTAATAAGGCAGAGAAAAAAGTGAGCGTTCAGCACTTTTGGCAAAAAGACCTTCTAGTTTTCCTTCTACCAGCCTAGCAATGGCTTCCTGTCACATTTAGAATAAAACCCAGGGGCACCTGGGTGGCTCAGTGGTTGAGCGTCTGCCTTTGGCTCAGGTCATGATCCTGGGGTCCTGGGATCGCATCCCACATCGGGCTCCCCGCAGGAAGGCTGCCTCTCCCTCTACCTATGTCTCTTCCTTTCTCTGTGTGTGTCTCTCATGAATAAAGAAATAAAATTTAAAAAAGAATAAAACCCAAAGTTCTAGCATGGGCTCAAGGGCCTGTGAACCTGGCCCCTGCCCCCTCCAGATTCACCCCCTACTCCTTTCTCCTGTCCTCATTTCTGTTCTTCCAATATGCTGGGGTCATTCCACCTCAGGGCCTTTGCACTTGCTGTTCCTGCTGAGTGGAACAGGAAAGCTGGCCATGCATCAGGTCATTCGCCAAGCACTTAGAAGACATAATGCCAGGGCCTTATGCACAGTGCCTACGGCTCTGCAGGTGGAGGCAGGGCCTGGCATCTGTACATTTAAAAATTTTTTTTTAATTTAAAATTTCTGCACAGAGTCTGATACACAGGCAGAGTTGAGGACTATCGCCCTGGATCTGTCTTCATGGGGCTAGCTTCTTCTTTGAAGCTTCAGCTCCAACACCACCTATCAGAGGTGACCTGACCCCCCAACCCCTCCAGAATGCTCCAGCCCACGGCCCTATTTACTTTCTCCATAGAACCTAATGCCCTGGGAGACTATCTAATCTATTCATTCATTTCATTCATTTGCTGTCTCTGACCACTGGAGTTTTAAACTCCCTGTGGGTACACACTACACTTCTCTTGTTTCCAGTTTCACCCCAGTAATGGAGCTGGTCTGTCCAGTACAGAAGCCACTACCACGCTCGGCAACTAGTGAGTGCTGGAAACTCCACTAGTCCAGCTGAGAACACAATTCGGATTTCAAAGAAACCATACGAAAAGTAGAGACATAACATATTAAAATTGTGCAGGATGAAAAGAGTTCTCGAGACTGGGTGCGCAATGTGAGTGTCCTTAATGCTGCTGTAACACACACTTAGACATGGAGAAGGGGGTAAGCTTCGTGGTCTATGTTTTTAGCACAATTAAACATTTTAAAATGATGTGTGGAATACTTAAAAAATCTCATTAGTAATTCTAAACGCAGATAATGTTGATAATACTTTGAATGTGTGGGTTCGGTGAAATATATTATTAAATGAATTTCCCCTGTGTCTTATTTCGTTTTCAAAAAAAAAAAAATAATACGGCTATCAGAAAATTTTAAGTTGCTTAGGTGGCTCATATTTGTGGCTTGTTCTATTTATACTGGGCCGCATTGACCTAGAATCATGGCTGGCACACAGGAGGCACTTAAATATGAATTGAAAAAAAAAAAAAGAAAAAAAGAAAAAAAAAAGAAAAAAAAAAGAAAGAAAAAAAAGAAAGAAAAAAAAAAAGAAAAAAAAATATGAACTGAATATAAAAATGAATACAGCTGCTGCCAAATACGTGCTTTTTTTTTTGAGCATAAGCAAGGTTCTGTCTGCCAGTCTGCAGGAAAATGGGAGGGAGACTGCGGCAGAACAGTTTACATAACTAAATAATCATAACTAATATCTACTGTTACGCTGATAACAGCGGCTACCGTCTGCTGAGCACCTAACATGTGCTGGGAATGGTCACGGCACTTTACCCACACCTTCTCGTTTCACCCTCGAGTCAATCCTGCGAGGAGTCACGGCAGCCAGAGCACAGCTGACTGCCCAAGGTCGCCCAGCTGGTGAGAGGAGAGTTAGAGTTTGCACAAGGGTTGTCCGAGGCTCCCCAATGCACCTGCCCGCTGGGGGGCCACTGGGGGGCCATCCTGATGAGTTGGACATGAAGGCTGTGCTGGACTGGCTGCAGGCAGGGGTTTCTGGCTTCTGGATGCAAAGAGCTTCTGAAATCGGTGAGTCCCTGCTCTCCAGGGTCCAGGAAGCGAATTAAATAATTCATAATCTCTGATCTGCCTAAGCTCACCCATCCAGATCTGGCTGCCAGCCCTCTCAAGTTCAAGGACTTCAGGGAACTGGCCCTGGCCTGGGTGGTCATTCTTGTTCGAGGCAGTTGTGGTGGATGGCGCAGGGCCCGGCCTGATCAGAGAGAGGGCCCTGCCCATGTCCCTGAAGCTACAGCAGCCACAGCCTGGGGCTGGAAGCCGGGAGCTGAGGGCCCAGGCCCACCCAATACCCCACATCTGGGGCCCGGATCTGCTTGAGCAGGGCCCCCCTGCAGTATCTAATGCAAGACCTCCCTGCAGGTGGCCTGTGTTGTGAGATGCACAGATCAGAACTCCTTGGAATGGGGAAGAGGTTTGCAACACAAGGACAGAACGTTCTCCAGGCCTCCCGCTACGTCTTTAAATAGTGGGTTTGAACTTGGGTCTGCTCAAAGAGACAATTGCCCCAAGAAGTCAACAAAAAACTTTATTCCCTTGGCAACAGCTGAGTGTCAAGGAGTCTGACCTCAGAGGGAAAAAACATCCGGCCATCTGGGGGACCTCGGAGCACCCTCACCCCAGGTGAGGGCCAATGGGTCAAGTGCACAGCACATAGTTGAGAACAATGGCTCCTGGAGTCTGCTCCCAGCCCCATGGCAGCCAAAACACCTGGGAACTGGTCAGAAAGGCAAATCCTCGGGCCCTACCCCAGACCTCCTGAATTGGAAACTCTGGGTTTGAACAGCACCCCCAGGAGACTCTGGGCCACGCAAAAGTTTGAGAATGGAGGCCTTCGGCTTACTACTCAAAGTACAGCACCAAGGACCCCCCAGATCAGCATCCTCTCGCAGCCTCTTAGAGACACAACATTCAGGCCCCACTTGCGCTACTGGATCAGAATCTGCACTTGCCAAGACTCCAGGGCATGCGTGTGCATGTTAAAATTCAAGATGCCCTGGCCTGGACTCCCCTACCATCACGTCAAGGAGTCTCATACTCAAATGCTTTCAGGGGCCAAGCAGGTGATGCACCAAAAAATGAAGCCACATCAGATCCAGCTGATTATTGCCATTGGGAAATGTGAGCTCAGGAGGGCCAGATCTTCCCATTTTCCAAGAGAATCTGGAAACCCGGATGCCAAAATGAAATTTCCTAATTTAAACGTGACTCTGTGGGTAAGACCCGTGGTGCGCCAGCCTGCAAACGTGCTCGGAGGCCTCGGGGCAGGAGAAGTGCCTTAAGCTCTGGGCAAGCTTTCTGAGCTTGGGCACAGCCCTCCCAGACATGGCCATAGGCACACAGTAGGGACCCAAGAATGGCTGACAAAGGTTCTCAGACTCGGTTGCATAACAGAATCATCTGTAGATCTTTAAAAAATACTGACACCCGACTCCTACCCCCAGACAGCCTGATATCCTTGGTCTGGGGAATGAGCCCAGCGCTTTGGGAAAGCTCCCCAGGAAAGTCCAATGTGCAGTAGAGTTTGGGAACCTTCAGGCTACAGCAGGAGTCTGCAAACTTTCTCAGTAAAGGGCCAGACGGTCCTAGCTTAAACTCTGCGGGTCACACAGTCTGTCGCAGCTCCCCAGTGCTCCGTGGTACTGCAAAAGCAGCCCCAGCTAAGGGGAAATGGTTGAGCGTGGCAGTGTTTCAACAGCAATTTGTGAATGCTACATTTTCAATTTCATTTAATTTGCATGTTAATAGAATATTACTTTTCTCTTGATTTTTTTCTTTTTTTAAAGATTTTATTTATTTATTCATGAGAGACACACAGAGAGGGGCAGAGATATAGGCAGAGGGAGAAGCAGGCTCCATGCAGGGAGCCCGATGCCGGACTCGATCCCGAGACCCTAGGATCATGATCTGAGCCAAAGGCTCAACCACTGAGCCACTCAGGTGCTCCTGATTTTTTCTTTTTTAAAGATATTATTTCTTTGCTTTTGAGAGAGAGACAGCGTGCGAGCAAGTGAGGAAGAGAGAGAGAGAGAGAGAGAGAGAGAGAGAGAGCTGACTCCCTGCTGAGTGCAGAGCCCACTGCAGGGTTCAATCCCAGGACTCTGAGTTCATGAACTGAGTCAAGATCAAGGGTCAGCCACTTAACCAACTGAGCCAGCCTGGGAGCCCCTCTTGATTTTTTTCAATCATGATAAAACCATTTTTAGCTCATGGGCTGTGGTGGGCCGAGCTTGGTCCTGGAGCCATAGGGTGCTGACCCCTGGGCTACAGGACTGAATGGAGGGCATGAAGGCTGGGAATGCAGGCCTTTCTCCTTCCTGGTATTTGCCCACACAACCTCCCCTACACAATCCCCGAAACCTTAGTAGCACTTGATTCTGAAAAGGTGGTGTTTGCAAGGCCTGGTCAAGTATTGGCTTGATCTGGCTCTGGGCCACAGACTTTCAGATTGGGCCCCCAATCCTTCATCACCCAGGCAGGATTTCAGGGAGCTGCCTTCCAATGGGCGACTCCAAGCCCCACCCTCCGGGCTGGTGCCATCACTGAGCTTTAGCATGTAGTGACCATTTTAACTGCATGGCAGGTCCTGTGCTTAAAGCTTACCCTGCATCGTCTCATGACCTCACAGCAGCTCTGCGAGAGAGTAGATACATAGTACATACCCATGTATGTTATTAGATACCTGTTTTTAAATTTTTTACATACCCATTTTTTAGATGAGGAGACTGAGAGACAGATGTCAGATGACTTGCCCAAAGTCACACAGCAAGAGTAGTAGAGCAGAACTGAATGCATGTCTGTCTGACTGTAGAGCCTGCTTTGTCTATGTTAAGGACAATCAATAATCCATCACAATCTTCTCAAGGACAAGCCTTAGGCAGCATGCCTGGTCTCTCTGTATCTCAGATGGCATCTAGACACCACTCAATCTTTTCTGCCTTGAGTTGCAGCCAGACCTGACTCACCCAAGATAGATTCTGCACCCTTTCCAGGAAGGAGGCTCAGAGAGCTGCCCTATACAGCTGTGAAGGTTGTGTACTGCACAACTCTAGGTGGCATCATTCACAGTGTAGTCTATGTGAATGACACCCGTGGAGTTGTGGAGCACACAGCCCACACAGCTGCTCACAGCAGCCTCAGAGGCTGGCAGTGAAATGTTCACAGTTGCTTGGATGCTCGCTATTACTGCTGCTTGGGACTATATTATCAAAGGGGGAGAAGGGCCCAGCAGGATCTGCCACCATGGATGGTAGGGAAGCCTGTGAGTCAGAAACAGAAGTGGCTGGTGCCTCCTAGGACCTCCTTCCTCCACCCTCCTCCAGTCCTGTCTCCAACTTGCCCCGAGGTGGCCCTCCAGTGCCGTTCTCACACTGGGCAGCTCCTGCCCCTCAGCAGCCCAGGGGTGCTGGGAACTCCTAACCAAACACTCTCCCCTTACCAAAGTGTGACCCTATGTTTGCTTTGCTGTTATGACCTGATCCAGGCCCTGTGCCAAGGCTTATCTGCACCACCTCATGTGACCTACATCACAACCCCATGAGGCAGGAACTGTGCTCACCCCCATTTTACAGACAAGGACTCTGAGGCTCAGGGAGGTTAGATTACTTGCTCAAAGTCACACAACTAGAAAGTGTCAGAACTAGGAACCAAATTTGGGTCTGTCAGACTTTAGAGCCCAAACTCTTAACCATCTTCCTAGGGGATGGATGGGTCATGTCTTCTGGGTCTGTTTCCCCATCTGCAATGTTAGGTCTTGGGTCTGGGAAGCCATGCGGGTGGCCATGATGTTGCTGCTGGTGATGACAGGGATGATGGCGATGATGATGATGGAATAACATGAGGATGATGGTGATGAAGGTGTTGAAGGTGTTGAAAGTGATGATGGACATGATGGGGATGATGATGATGGAGATGAAGGTGTTGAGAGTGTTGAAGGTGATGATGGAGATGATGGGGATGCTGATAGTGTCGAAGGTGATGATGATGATGGGGGCAGGGATGACAACGAAGGAGGTGATGACGGTGATGAGAATGGTTGTGATGGTGGAGAGGGTTACTGTGCAGATTAAATGAGCTAAATCAGGCCAAACATGGCTCACTATGCTGGTCCTATGTCAGTGCTCTGTAAGTGCTGGGGCAGCTGGGCTTCCCGGGCCCTGGATCCACAAAGTGAGTTCCACTGGAATTTATGAAGTAAACACCTTCTTCCTCAAACACTAGGTGAAAGGCATGAATCAAAGACAAGAATGGGGGAAAGTGGGCAGCCTGGGTGGCTCAGCGGTTTGGCGCCCGCCTTCAGCCCAGGGCGTGATCCTGGAGTCCCAGGATCGAGTCCCACATTGGGCTCCCTGCATGGAGCCTGCTTCTCCCTCTGCCTGTGTCTCTGCCTCTTTCTGTGTCTCTCATTAATAAATAAAAATCGTAAAAAAAAAAAAAATGGGGGAAAGTGGCCCTCTTCTTCCACCTATGTCTTCATTTCCTGCCAACCTCTAAAATCTAGTATGGTGTTCTGGGCCTTGAGCCCAAATTTGGGAACTGAGTTGGTGGGAGGCAGACCCAGCCCCTGTGGGCTTCCTGGATCCCTGGGTGGCCGACTGGCAGGAGGAAGTCAGGCTTCCAGGGAAATTCAGAGGCTGCGAATCAGGTGCCCAGGAAGGTGAGGGGCTGCTGCCCCAAGAGTCAGAGCCACACGCAGGCTGGGCTCTGGGCTGCCCCTCTCTGTCGGGGGCTTCTGGAATCGTTACCCACACAGTGACCCAGGGTAGTTCCTGGGAAGCAAACAGCTGAAACCTTATACTTGGCTGCAGGTGAGCCAAGGGCTTCAAGAACCATGTCATGGAGTAAAAATTTCCACTCTTCCTCCGCACCCACTTCTCAAATAACACCTGGAAGCCAAGGAGAGGCAGGATGGGGAGAGCAAAGTGGGCTCTGTGGTCAGAACGGTTGCTTGGGTTTGAACCCCAGCCGCACCACTTGCTCGTTCTGTGTGACCTTGGGCAAGTGACTCAACTTCTCTGAGCCCATTTTCTTATCTGCAAAACAATTACACCTCCTGTTTCACTGGATTGTTGGAAAGCTGCAATGAGATCATGCAGTGAGTGAGAGAGCTGGGCTTCTCCAGGGGTCAAATGGGAAGAATATTTGTACCAACCCTTTATGGTTGCTGAAAGATCTCTGTGAAATAATGCGCGAGCCTGGCATGTAATGTAGGCTTAAAACACACTGTTTTTATCATTATTACTGTAGAGGAGAAAGCCACGCGGGCCTCAACAGCGTTTACTTGACAACCCATCCCACAGGTTGAAAGAGAAACAGTTCGTGTCCCTGCGTGTAAGGTGAGCAAAGCAACATGGTTCCCTTTTGGAGGGGTCACACCTCCTGGAGGGAATGACAAGCTTCGGGGAACTGTCCCCCTTCGGGGAGCAGTCTCTAGCCTGGGGTCCTTAGCCAACTAGATCATAAGGTCCAGCAAGAGGTCAGCCCCACCCGTCCAGACGGAGGAGGGCCCCAGTGGGAGTTCAGGAGTGGGAATGAGGCTGGAGAGGGGGTCTCAGGGCAGGGACCGCAGAGTTTCCTGGGGGCCCGGAGACGTGGCTTGCTCCCTGCTGCATCTCCAGTACCTGGCCCCTTGCTGCAGGGGCAAAGCAGCCAACAAAACACCTTTAAATCCCTGTGGACTAGCATCGTCCCATTCAGGAAACACCCCCTAAATGCTGGAAAATGTCATCCCCTGGCCCCCAACCCCCACCCTACTCCTCAAGGTTCTGTCTTCTGTATGTGTGTTGGGGGGCCAGTGATGGGGGGAGAGGTCTGCTCACTGGGCCCATCATCCCGTGGCTGGGCTGTCACTCGTGTCATCTCCTGTTAGAGGCGTCAGACCAGCTCCTGTTCCAACAGCCTGAGAGGTTGCAGCCAGCCAGGGTGCTCTCCAGCGGAACACCACCCCTCCCTGGACACACACAGAGCCAGGCCCAGATTCTGATCGTTCAACTTTCGCTGAGTTCTACAGGGGGAGGTGTTCTGGGCCTTTCTACACAGGCCTCTCCTCCCATGGCCCCGCCCTCCTCCCTTCTCGAAGCCCGGCAAGAACATTTCTGGAGTTAACCGGGGCAGTGAGAAGGATGGGGCCAGTGACTGGGGGGCCTGAGCAGGCCCTGAGCAGGGAGCGGGGGTTGCTACTGACCCCAGTCCTCAGGCTAGTACTGGGGCTCCGAGGCTAAGTATCAAGGCCAAGGTCACACAGAGCTGAGCTCCAACGCCAGACTGTCTGACCCCCAAACTCAACCATTAGACAAACTGCCTCTCGAGGACTCCGGGTAAACCTGGGTGCTTCCAGGTCCTCTGAGGACAGGTCTCCCGGAGCAGCCTGCCTCGAACCGGGACTCCCCTGGTCCAGTACATGGCCCCTCCTTCCAGGAGGGAGCACCTCCCATGGGCCAAGCACACTTCTAAACATTTTACACGCTCCCCCCTCCTCCCTGCACCGCTAAAGCTTTCAAAGGCAGCCGCCCCAAGGCCACAGCCACAGACCCCCTTGTGGTCTCTCTCACCAAACTCAGCATAAGCCCCCACGCAGCCCCTCATTGCAGCACAAACCCCATAGGAAGGACAAAGGTGATCCTCCCTGGGGTGGGAGGTGGTGACTTTCAACCAGGAAAATCAACAAACTCCACACAGAGACAGAGGTGAGGGACCCACAGTGGAATTTCAGGAATCAGCCTGCAGAGGGCGGGGGAGCTTGTCTGGGGAGGTTGCCTTGCAGCACCCCACCCACACACACACCCCGAGTCATCTTCTGTAGGGGCCAGACCTCCAGCAGCTCCTGAAAGAGGGTGCACCAGACTTCCCAGATCTTAGTCTTCCTTCCAGATCTGGGCTCGAGAATGAGCTCCCTGGTACCTCGAGAGGGAGCAAGGCTGTCTGGGCTGTTCTAGAAGTCTGCAAGGCAAGGGCTCTGTTTGTCGTAGGGACACCAGTGCCTCACACACACCCCTCCCCCATGCCCTCCGCCCCCACAATCCTCAAGACTCTCCCTGCCAGGGATGCACAGTGGAGGAGGAGCAAGTTGGAGCTGAGTTCAAATTCTGCTGTTATCACTGTGTGGCCTCTTGTGCAAATTCTTGAACCTCTCTGAGCCTGTCTCCACCCCTCATCTGCTGGGCAACGTCCCCCCCCCCCCCCCCCCGCCCCTGCCATCTCCCAGCAAACCCACGAGGTTTGCTTCAGGTTCAGCTCAGCTCCATGACTGTAGCTTGGCCAGGACCCCATTTCCTTAGTGTAAAAAAAGAAATTCTTCATTTCAAAACAGAAGTGCTAACAACTTCCAGGCTTCTTTCAAGTTACTCATTTAACAAGCGTTTATTTAGGACTTCCTGCGTGCCAGGGACCGTTCTAAGCACTTGACACGTTTAATCTTCATAATATCCCTACTGAGGTGAGACTTCTTATCATCTCCAGTTTACAGATGAGAAAACTGAAGCACAGAGAGGTTAAGTAACTTGCCCGAAGTCACACAGTGGGTAAGCGCAGAGCCAGGATTCTGATCTCTGGAGCTTAGCAGGCCCGGGTTAAGAATCACTGTATCTTTTGGATATTCCTACCAGCTAGGAATATTTCTTCTGAATTTATATCTTGTAATTCAGATGATGGAAACATAATTTTTTTTAACTTTGCAAATACAAAGCAAAATAAAAATACAGATGATGCTTTTGAAAACTCCTTAGGCCCTGTCCCCATCTGAACCTGCTGGTCTTGATATTTGGTCCAGGGGCTGATTCTAGCTCCTTATTCTCCTCATCCTGACCTTTTAGAATGTCCCAGAGATTCAGAGCAACAAGCACTTTGTGTGGACAAAGTCATTTAAGCCTTGCAGGATTCCTGTGAGCCAGGTACTCTTGGGCAGCCCCATGTGCAGGTAGGAAAACAGAGGCTCAGAGAAGAATACACACTTGATCAAGCAGTCACAGCTCAGAAGTGGTGGAACCAAGGACTGGAACCCAAGCAGTCTGATATCAGAGCCCCGACGTTTTTGTGTTTTTTGTATTTGAATCGTCTAGAAATTTTTTTATTGTGGCGAACTGTACAACCTAAAGTTTACCACTTTAATCATTTTCTCTTAAGTGTTTATTTATTTAAGTCATCTCTACACCCAGCACGGGGCTTGAACTCAAGATCCCGAGAACCAGAGTCACACACTCTTCCAACTGAGCCAGTCAGGCGCCCCTGCCATTTTAATCATTTTTAAGTGTACGTTCCGGTGGCATTAAGTGGGTTGACGCTGTCATGCAACCATCACCACCATCCATCGCCAGAACTTTTGCATCCTCCCAGAGAGAAGGAAACTGTGAACACTAGCGCCCACTCCCCCAACCACCACGCTCCCACCCCTCAGCCCTGGTAAGCTCTATTCTACTTGGTCTCCATGAATTTGCCTATTCTAGGTATCGCATGTAAGTGCAATCATACAATATTTGCTCTTTTGTGATCAAAGGCTCTATTTTTAAAAACAGTAACTCATTTTTATTTGGAAACATATATAATTTGAATAGTGGTCAAAAAGGGAGTTCACCTTCTCTCTCACGCTATGCTTGTTTCAAATAAGGAAGATGTGTGTGGCTGGAATTTATCACTGTACTGTAATGAATGTACGGGGCGGGGGGACTTCTAAAGAGTACCAAATGTGTGCAGTGAAAAGTTAGGTCTTTCTTCCCTCCCCAAAGCCATCCACTAGCACAGGCTTCCCGAGTGTGCCCCAGGGTTTTTTATTTTTTATTTATTTTTTATTTTTATTTTTTTTGCCCCAGGGTTTAATGTGCATATACAAATATCTACATATATATGCTTATCTTGTCCTTTTTTAAAATTTTAAAAATATTTTATTTATTTATTTATTTATGAGAGAGAGAGAGAGAGAGAGACTCAGGCAGAGGGAGAAGCAGGCTCCATGCAGGGAACCCGATGTGGGACTCTAACCCGGGTTTCTAGGATCAGGCCCTGGGCTGAAGGCGGCGCTAAACCGCTGAGCCACCCGGGCTGCCCTCTTGTCCTTTTTTTTAAAGGGGCTCTAGGCACACAGATGGTTAGACTACTGTATACTGTTCCATAGCATTTTTCTTTTAACAATACATCTGGGAAAGGGTCCCCCCTCCATTCATAAAGAGCTACTGCTTTCTTCTGAATGGCTACATCATATTCTCGTGTGTGGCTGTTCCCACACGTCCAGTACTTGCACCTTTCTGATGGGTGTTTACTCTGCAATTGTTTGCTCTTATGCACAAGGCTGACTATCTTTGCTCTAACACGCTGTGCCCAAGGCAGAGATACCCACAGGGTAAACTCCTGCAGGTGAGATTGCAGAGCCCTGGGGTATGGGCCTCATAAATATTGACAATTTTCCCGACTCCCCAATTTGTGCTCCCACCAGTAGAGCTGGAGCGTGCTGGTTTCCCCAGCCCCCACTTCCGACACTGAGTGTTACCCCGGGATCTGGGAGGTGGAAAGCAGAATTCACTGGGGTTTCGCAATGCAATTCTTTTTTTTTTTTTGAAGAGTGGTTGAGCATCTTTTCGTCTGTTTGAATTTATGCTTCCTTTTATGTACTTCTTTTTATGCGAACAGCTAAATCATATCCTTTACTCTTTTCTTTTTTCCTTTTTTGGAGGGGGTGCTTGGTCTTTGATTTGCAAGAGCTCTTTGCCCATGAAATTAACTCTTTGTCACAGAAGTGACAAATATTTTTATGAGTTTGATATGCAGGTTCATGGGTGCTTTTGGTTTTGGCCATACAGGAAATATTAATTTTTATGTAGGCAGACCTAGCAACTTCGATTTTTTTTTTAATTTTTTATTTATTTATGACAGTCATACACACACAGAGAGAGAGAGAGAGAGAGAGAGGCAGAGACACAGGCAGAGGGAGAGGGAGAAGCAGGCTCCATGCACCGGGAGCCCGACGTGGGATTCGATCCCGGGTCTCCAGGATCGTGCCCTGGGCCAAAGGCAGGCGCCAAACCGCTGCACCACCCAGGGATCTGCAACTTCGATATTTAAAGCAAGGCCATGCTTCCACCCATTAGGCTGTACTGCCTCCCACTCTTTCTCCTTTTTTAAAAAAGATTTTGTTTACTTGAGAAAGAGTATGCATGAGTGAGGGGAGAGGCAGAGGGAGAGGGAGAAGCAGACTTCCCCGCTGAGCAGAGAGCCTGCCATGGGGCTCTTTCACAGGACCCCGGGATCATGACCTGAGCCGAAAGCAGATACTTAACCAACTGTGCCACCCAGGCGCCCCTGTACTGCTTCCCACTCTTGATCAGTGCTTCAAAGAGGACACATGGAGGGGACCTACGTCTCCACTTGGAGGTCCTCTGCAGTTAGGTTATTATCTCCAGCCTGTACTTAACTCCTTGTCACTTGACCTGAGACCTCCTTAATGGTTTTTCCTGCAGAGTCTTGAGATCATTCCCCACTGCTCAGGACTCATGGCTGGACATATGTTCTCATGGGGGTCCAGGGGGGAAGGCACAACCCACCAAGGCCCCTAGGCACAGAAGGGTCTCTAATAACAGCTTCTTATGGGGAGGAGGTGGGTCCTCAGCTGCCTGGGGCATCCCTCGCTTTCAGCATCTCTGAAAGTCAAATCTTGCCCAGACCTTTCAGGTGGGCAGACTAGAGGCTGCAAGTTCTCTAGGCCAGTGATCCTGAAATTTTTCAGCACACTTAGAACCACTTGCAGGGCTTGTTAAAACAAAGGTTGCTGGGCCCCATCCCCAGTCTCTGACTCAGTAGGTCTAGGGTGGGTGTGAGAATCTGCACTTCTAACCAGCTCCAGGTGAGGCTGCTTCCGTGCTGCTGGTCCACAGACCACACTTTGAGATCCGCTGGCCCAGCTCATTCATTCACTCCCTGGGCTCCCCCATCTGGTGTGAGTGAGGCTGAGAGGTCTGGAGAAATACGGGCTTTGTTCCAATGAAAATAACAGAGCAACTGCTCTGTGCCAGGTCCCGTGCTGTGAGATCTGTGCAAGAATTTTCTCATCTAATCCTTGCCACAAACCTGTGCAGTAGGTTTTGGAAGTACTATCTCCACTTTACGAGGAGAAACCAGGCTCAGAGAGGGTGCACGGGCTTTAGAATCTGGGGCCTGACCCCAGCTCTGCCACTGACCCACTGTGCAAGCTCTTGGGCAAGTGCTCATCCGCCCTGAGCCTCTGACTCATCAGTAAATGGGGATCACAGACCTGGTTTTCAGGGGGCATTATGAAGCCCACAGGGGAGGCGATTATAAGGGCACCTGCACCTAGTAGGTATGCAAAAAATGTTCATCCCCTTTCCTGCCATAAGCCCCATCATGATCTCAGGGTCCTTTTGTCTCCTCTCTGTAGGGCAATGCCCTTTTCACTTTAGTGATCCAGAGAAACTCCTATCTATCCTTCAAAAAACCCAGCTTAGAATCCCCTCCTCTTTGTATCTTTCCCTGAAAAGTGGTCCTCTTCTGTCTTTGGGAAATAAAAATACCTCGGATGGCAGCATCTTATCTGAAAAAAAATGGCTCAAAGCATTCCTTTCCGTTCTTTCTTCCTCCCTCACTTGTGTTTCCACAGCTTTTATATCAAGTACAATTTGCACACTGTGCTACCACGGGGACCCAGCGGCTAACATCAACATTGTCAGCATCAGCACCAGCATCATCAACACTGAGTGTGTATCACACACCAGACGCTGTTTTAAGAGGCTTAAGTTGCTGACTCCTTTAATGCCTAAAATAACCTTTTGAGGCAAGTGCTGCTTATTATCCCCATTTTCCTTTTGAGGAAATTGAGTCACAAAAATGCTAAATACTTTGCCTGAGATCACATAACTCATCTGTGGCCAAGCAGAGATATAGAAGCTGCTGGTGAGTCTAGGTTATTAAGTTTTGTGTTCTGCTGTTCTTTATGAATGAGGGGTGGCCCAGGTGGGGGCTGTGGCACCCCGGAGGGTGCCCGTCCCATCTAAGGGGACAGCCAAATGTTAGGGCCAAAGGTGTCTGATTTTCTGATTTCTCAAGAGGATCCAGAGATAAAGAGTTTTATGTGACATCTCCCGTTTTTTAAAATCAGAGAGTAATCTAGGGCGTCTGAGTGGCTCCTTTGGTTAAGCATCTGCCTTTGGCTCAGGTCCTGATTTCAGGGCCCTGGGATGGAACCCTCCCTCCTCATCCCGGGAGTCTGCCTCTCCCTCTCTTCTGCTTTGCAACCCCCTCTGTCGCCCACGTGTGTTCATTCTCTTTCTGAAATAAATACATAAAATCTTTTAAAAAATTTTTTGAAAGTAATCTGAAATGTAAAAAAAAAGCTCACAAAAGCTGCCCATGGGCCTCCTCAACTTTTGCTGCCTCTCAGATCTCAAAGCTGGAGACCTCAACTCACTTCATGACTGCACCTTCACTTATGGCCAGGAGCACAGGTCACTTGTTGCAGATGCTGTGAAGCTTCTGAACTCCTCTGAGCTGAGCCTGGCCCTCAACAACCAGGAAACTCATCCTCCAGCCCACTCAGCACTCAGGATTCTCCAGCCTGGATATAGGGTGTGCACAAGAAATGATGGGCCAAGTGGTGACTCTGAGCGTCACCTCCACCCAGGGGCCACCTCTAGGTCTCCCCAGTTCAGGACAAGACTTCCTGTTCACCAAGGGCTGACAATGCTCTGAGTGAGTGTTTTGTTTCATCACCCCATCGATGCACTCCACAGTTTGGGGAGGCTGCCACAGGCCTCACCCCCGTGGTGCAGATGAGAAAGCTGTGGCCCACACAGGGGAAGGGAACTACCCCAGTTAGGAAGTGGAGGACCTGAGACGGTAATGCAAGCGCCACCTGATTCCGGATTCTCCCCACTGGCTGTTTTCAGGCATTCCACCAAAGTCTTGATGGTCTTGGCCCACGTTCCAGCACACACACACACTCTCATCCCCCAGCCTGGACCCGGGGAGTGTGTGGAACACATAGGACCCAGGACACTCCCATCTGCCAGCCATGCTTTCTAATGACCCTGTCTCCTATTAGAAGGTGGGGGCGGCACTAGGGGCATCCAGAGAGGACCCCTGGATGCTGTCCCTTTTGGGAACTCTGCCCACCGGTGCCTGGACAGGCAGAGAGTGTGCCCTGGCTCAGGCCCAAGCCTTTGGGCTCAGTGGAGAGTGAAGCTAGAGGGGGCACCATGTTTGTCCTTGCCCACAGACAGAAGTGTGCAAGGCACACAGACACACCTGTGCATGTGTGTATGTATATGTGTGTGCTTGTGTCTGTAGCGCACACATTTGTGCACACGTACATGCGTATATATGCAGACCTGTACTGAAGCATGTGTACACGCACATGCATGTACATGATGTGTGCACACGTGTGCATACATGCACATGTGCAACAGAGAAGAGAGGACACCTTATCCCACAAATTCAGATCCTGTGAAATTAGTTTAGAACAAAGAACAAAATCTTTAACCCAAAGATGTCAATTTACAGAAGAAGCTGAAATAAAACACAGCCCCCGGAGGCACCTGCGTGGTGCAGTGATTAAGCATCAGACCCTTGTTTTTGGCTGGGGGTGAGATCAGGCCCCCCGCTTCTGAGCTGCGGCTCAGCGCTGAGTCTGCTACAGTTTCTCCCCTGCCCCTCCCCCTGGCACCCCCACCCTTCTCTCAAATAAATAAATCTTTTAAAAAGCAGCACCCAAATTCCTATGACTAAGTCAGTTTTATACGCACAACATGGGTAATTCTAAAAGAAATGATGAGAGGGGGCAAGTTGCAGAATAGGCTGGATTACACCATTTCTGTTAAAATATCTGTCCACAGCGTCATGATGCACTTTACATGTTCTCTTTACATATATATGACTGCATAGGTGAAGGAAAAGTCTAGAAGGAATACCCCAAGTTATGAAAGTGGCTACCTTCTGGGAGCAGGGAGGGAATGGGGAGTGGATGGATCCCTGTGTCCCTCCTGGAATCACACAGTTCAGTGGGCAGGTGGGTGGAGTGAGTCAGCGGTGGAAGCCGGGTGGGGGGCCCAGGGGGGCCCAGGCCTCAGGGGAGCATTTCCAGAAGTCCCCCAGGGACTCTTGGAGGGCTCTGCTGCCAGGAACAAACGCCAGCCCGGGCTGTCCCGACCTGGCTCAGGTGAGGGAGCTGCAGGGGTGGGGAAGCTCTGCTGCTTCCTGCCTAAACTTGTCCATGCCTCAGTTTCTCCTTCCACGCTGCGGCGGGAAGGGCTTGCTCCGGGCCGCCGGACACACCCGCTGTTCCCCACCGTCCCCTGCCCGGGGCCCAGCGAAAAGTTAGGGCTCCGCGAGCTCGGGCCAGCCCCCTCTGTGGAGCAGGGCGCCGGGCCCGGCCTCCCCAGCAGGGGGCCACCCGAGCCGCGGGTTCCCGGTCCCCGGGAGCGCCTGGCAGGAGAGGCCAGGAGACGGGCTCTGGGCTCGGTCACCGTCACCGCGGCGCACGACGCTCCGCCACCCTCTGCCTCTCAGTGTCCCCGTCTGTGAAATGGGAACCGCGCGGAGGCGCCCCGGCGCGGGGGGCGGCGTCGCCCGGGGGGGGGCCGTGTCACCACCCCCGCCGCCCCCCCCGCACCCCCTGCCGGTCACAGGCCACACACACGCTAACGCTCAGGGCTCTCGCCGGGGTCACCCTTCCCGGCGGCAGCTCACCCCGCCCCCCGCGCCCCGGACTCGCCGGGGGCCCCCCGCCGCCCTCCCCCTGCGCCCCGAGGCCCGGCCCCGCGGGGAAACTGAGGCAGGGCTGCCCCTGCGCTCGCCCGGGGTCGCTGTCCTACCTGTTTCCGCGGCGGCGGGGGCGGCGGGGGCGGCGGCGGGGAGGCTGCGGCGCGGGGCCCGGGAGCGCGCGGCCGCGGGGACGGGGAGGGAGCTCCGACGGGGCGGGAGGCCGGGAGGCCGGGAGGCCGGGAGCGCCCGCGGGCGGAGCTGGGCGGCGCCGGGACCGCGGGCCGCCGCACCTCCCCGCCCCGGCCGCCCGGCCCCCGCCCCGCCCCGCCCCGCCCCGCACCCCCGCCGAGGCGCGCCCCGACCCCCACGGCCCCCCGCGTGCCCCCAGGCAGACCACTGTGTCACCCCCCCCAGCACCCCCTGCCTGCCGGACCCCCACGGCCCCCCCGTGTCACCCCCCAGCACCCCCTGCCCGTCTGCCCCTCCACGTGCCCCCAGGCAGACCACTGTGTCACCCCCCCCAGCACCCCCTGCCTGCCGGACCCCCACGGCCCCCCCGTGTCACCCCCCAGCACCCCCTGCCCGTCTGCTCCCCCCGCGTGCCCCCAGGCAGACCACTGTGTCACCCCCCCCAGCACCCCCTGCCTGCCGGACCCCCACGGCCCCCCCCGTGTCACCCCCCAGCACCCCCTGCCCGTCTGCCCCTCCACGTGCCCCCAGGCAGACCACTGTGTCACCCCCCCAGCACCCCCTGCCTGCCGGACCCCCACGGCCCCCCCGTGTCACCCCCCAGCACCCCCTGCCCGTCTGCTCCCCCCGCGTGCCCCCAGGCAGACCACTGTGTCACCCCCCCCAGCACACCCTGCCTGCCGGACCCCCACGGCCCCCCCCGTGTCACCCCCCAGCACCCCCTGCCCGTCTGCCCCTCCACGTGCCCCCAGGCAGACCACTGTGTCACCCCCCCAGCACCCCCTGCCTGCCGGACCCCCACGGCCCCCCCCCCGTGTCACCCCCCAGCACCCCCTGCCCGTCTGCCCCTCCACGTGCCCCCAGGCAGACCACTGTGTCACCCCCCCCAGCACCCCCTGCCTGCCGGACCCCCACGGCCCCCCCCGTGTCACCCCCCAGCACCCCCTGCCCGTCTGCTCCCCCCGCGTGCCCCCAGGCAGACCACTGTGTCACCCCCCAGCACCCCCTGCCCGTCTGCCCCTCCACGTGCCCCCAGGCAGACCACTGTGTCACCCTCCTCCCCGCACCCCCTACCCGCCAGACACCCATGGCCCCCCATGTGCTCCCAGGTAGATTACTGTGTCACCACCCCCGCCGCCCCCCCCCCCCCCCCGCACCCCCTGCCGGTCACAGGCCACACACACACACACGCTAACCACGCCATCCTACCCCGGGGTGTGCAAAGCAACACACGCGTGCAACACACACATGTGACTGCACCCCTGTCACTTCCACACCCTCTTGGCTGCAGACTGCCGCCTGGGCAAGGTGGGGATTTCAAGCAGTTTGCAGGACAGGCTCCTACAGTAGATTTCCCCCCAAAGGTCTGTGAACCTCAGCTGACCTATGAGATGGAATTAGCTCACCTCTTCTTCTTCTTTGAGATTTTATTTATTTATGTGTGAGAGACACACAGAGAGAGGCAGAGACACAGGCAGAGGGAGAAGCAGCCTCCCTGTGGGGAGCCTAATGGGGGACTCGCTCCCAGGACCCGGGATCACCGCCTGAGCCAAAGGCAGATGCTCAACCCCTGAGCCACCCAGGGGCCCCTAGCTCACCTCTGCTTTCCCAGTGACCTTCTCCCTCTCTGACTCAGCCCCCTCCAAGGTCACTCCTAGGTCCCTGATGGCCCTGCCTCTGCATTAGAAATTCAAAGAGCCTACGGAGCAGGTGGGGCCTGGGGGCTTCCTCAGTGACTCCCACTGCACTCCGGCTTTGCTCACTGCCAGGCCCTCCCCCTGACTCCAGTCCTCACTTCTTTTCCTCTTCTCTTCAGCAGATTGAGGTTCCAAGGACATCATTTCAGCCACTTTCTTGCCAATATCTTCAACACATGGCTTTTCATTTCAGGTGCCCCTGGCAAAGCCCCAGAGTCAGCCTTCTCCATGTCTCTTGAGACACTGGATTCCTTTGCTGTCATTGCTGTAACAAATGACTACAAATGTATTAGCTT
The DNA here is from genome assembly GCF_048164855.1 of Canis lupus baileyi. Lineage (NCBI taxonomy): Eukaryota > Metazoa > Chordata > Mammalia > Carnivora > Canidae > Canis > Canis lupus. Next base: position 55,137,772 of record NC_132845.1, on the reverse strand, counting down.
AGTAAACACGAATTTATTAACTTACAGTTCTGGAAGTCAGAGATCCAACACCCCTAAAATCAAGAGGTGAGAGGACTGCGTTCCTTCTAGAGGCTCTAGGGGAGAATCTATTTCTTTGCCTTTTCTAGCTTATAAATACTGCCTGCATTCCTTGGCTTGTGGCCCCTTCCTCTATCTTAAGAATTAGCAATATGGGGCCGAGTCTTTCTCCTGTACCATCTATCTAGTTCTCTCTTCTCTTTTTAAAAAATTTTATTTATTTATTTATTTATTTATTTATTTATTTATTTATTTGAGAGAGAGAGAGTACAGAGGGAGAGGGAGAAGCAGACTCCTCATTGAGCAGAGAGCTTGCCACAGGGCTCAGTCCCAAGATCCTGAGATCATGACATGAGCCAAAGGCAGATTCTTAACCAACTGAACCACCCAGGGGCTCCCAGTTCTCTTCTTTCTGTATCCCTTTGCTACTTCTAGAGACCCTTGCGATTGCATTTGGCTTTCCCCCATAACCCAGGATAATCTCTCCATTTCTACACCAGCTGATTGCCAAACCTAATTCTATCTGCAATCTTAATTCCTCTTTGCTCTGTAACTTAACAGATATATAGGTTCTGGAAATGAGGACACAGGCATCTTTGGGAGGGCTTTGTTCTGTCTACCAGAGAGGCTGAGCTTTCTAGAGGCTCCGGCCTCTGCTGGAGAAAATTAGTCAGCCAAGAAGATTTTTGGCACTATAAATCTATGGACCTCTACAAGCAAAAAGAAGTTTTATTATTGTCATTATTTGTAGTAGAAAAATAATAAAATGTGACATGTTTAGTTGATGGAATATTATACAGCACTTAACAAGAACATAGTCTATGTATATGGATGTCCATAGACTTCAAAATCATGAGTGAAAAATAGCAATAAAATTGGAATAACAGGGGATCCCTGGGTGGCTCAGCGGTTTAGCACCTACCTTCGGCCCAGGGCGTGATCCTGGAGTCCCAGGATCGAGTCCCACATTAGGCTCCCTGCATGGAGCCTGCTTCTCCCTCTGCCTGGGTCTCTGTCTCTGTCTCTCTCTCTCTCATGATTAAATAAATAAAATATTTAAAAAATAAATAAATAAAATTGGAATAACAGAGAGCAAACACTTTTATAGTGTTAATTCTGTACCAGATACTGTCCAAGCACTTACATTAAAACTCACAACAACCTCATGGAGTACATACGAGTATTATCTCTATTTTTACAGATGAGGAAACTGGCACAGACAGGTAGAAAAATTACTCCAGGTCACACAACCAGGAAATGTCAGAGTTGGGCTTTGAACCCCGGTAGTCCTAATCCAGAGCCTGCCTGCAGACTTAACTGCTGCAGATTAATTTGTACAGTATGAGTTACTTTGAGTAAAATTTTTAAACTGCCATAAGGAATTTACAATTGTATACACTGGAAGGAGATCAAAGTGGTTCCTGCAGAGTTCAGAAATGGGATGGGGACCAAAGGAATTCTAACCTTAGCTGGGAAGTTAAATTAATTAATTAGTAGATTAATTAATTAATTATTTTTAAAAGGCCCAGAGCAAGTAGTACAAAATGTTAACTTTTAGTTATAGGTGGTGAGACCCTGGGATAACTGTTTCATTATTCTTTGTAATTTTCTGTATGAAAAAAAAAATGAGCTCTCTAACAAATACTGTGTGTCTGTGAACCCAGTGTTCTCTCCATGTTTTTATATAATTTTTTTATTGTGCTGATTATTTCCACTTCATATCTTGCATGTTTTTCTGTAAATTATCCTAATACAGGAATTCTCAAAATTTACAGTCTCAAGAATCCTTTGCACTTTTAAAAATTATTTAGACCCCATAGAGCTTTTGATCACAAGGTTTATATCTATTGGTACTTACCACATTAGAAATTAAAACAGATACTTAAAAAATATTTTTAATCAGGGGCGTCTGGGTGACACAGTCGGTTGAGCCACTGACTCTTGGTTTCTGCTCAGATCGTGGTCTCACAGGTCATGGGATTAAGGCCCTCATAGGGCTCTGCACTCAGCAGACAGTCTGATTGAGAGTCTCTCCCTCTCCTTTTCCCTCTTCTCCTCCCCCGGCTCTTTCCCTCAGATAAATAAATGAATCTTAAATAAATATTTTAATCATTAAAATATAAAAATAATAAACCTGCTACATGTTAACATGATTAAAATGCCTTTATGAAAAATAATTTCCATAACAAAAGAAAATATTAATGGGAGGAATGGCATTGGTTAGCAATTCTTTTTTTTTAAGATTTTATTTATTTATTCATGATAGGCACAGAGAGAGAGAGGCAGAGACACAGGCAGAGGGCGAAGCAGGCTCCACCCAGGTAGCCCGACGTGGGACTCGATCCCGGGACTCCAGGATCAGGCCCTGGGCCGAAGGTGATGCTAAACCGCTGGGCCACCTGGGCTGCCCTGGTTAGCAATTCTTAAAATCTCTTAATATCTAGCTGGATTCTGGCATCTGCTTTTGCATTTGGTCTGTTGCATTATGTTCTCTAGTTGAAATAAATGAAGGAAATATAGTTTCATATCATTTTACTCACTGCTGCTTTTGTCAACCACTGCTTTTGTCAGTGCAAATGTCAACCTGGAGAAAAAGGCAAACAACACCTTAGTATTATTATGAAAATAGTTGTGACCTCTTGATAGGTCTTTGCCCCAACCCCGTAAGCCTGTGGACCACACTTTGAAAACCATTACCATAATATAGTCAGTTGTGACAATCTGAAATTGTTAGCCTTTCACTATCATTGGCCTATAAAATGCAATTTCCTATGGTTCAACCCAATCCATGTTATCTGGGAGGGTTTCCCTTTTGGCTCACACACTGTGTTTTCCTGGCCAGTCTCTAGTGTTGGACATTTTTGGGGTGTCTCTTCTCTAGGACTGTATTTCTCTGAGCAGCTTTGTACAGATGACATGTCTTTCTTTGAGTCATGATGTCCAGTATGGGGGTAGCTAGCATTGGGGGTGTCTAGGAACTATGGACCAGTTGATGTTAGGCTAACACATTTTAAGATATATATGTTAAGCAGTTGGGAATAAAGAGAGTCATGTTCCCTCAGAGTTGGCTTGAGCTGGTGAAGACTGAACTTGCTTTTTTTCCCTTTTTTGATTGGGGCTCTGGTCTCAAGGATGCCAGAGAAATCCATGTGGACTTTCGTCAGGTGTTTAGAACTATGGATCATTTGGCCAAATTAAAAACAACAACAATAACTTTTACTAAACACCTGTGGGCACAGTTAGATGAATTCATGTCTGGAGGGATTCATGACTGGTTTGGGACATCTCTAAGTATCAACCCCATTCCCCCCCAATTATATCAAGTATTTATATACTATTGTGGAAGGACAGTCTTCCTCCTTTCTTTAATCAGGTTCATGCACTTCTAGGAGATGATATGGTGGGAAAGGGGATCCAGGATCAGCCAAACTAGCCCTGGTGATCAATGGGGTGTTAGATACTGCACTTTATAACCACTATTTAAACAGTACTTTGCATAAAAAATAGGGTAAAAAATTTTGTTTTTCTTTTCGGGAGTGAGGTGCTAAGCATCAAGACATTCTACTTCAGGCAACTGTGCCTAATTTGGCTCTAGTGTCATCATCCCTTCCTCATCCCTACTCCATACTTTGAGATATTTTGAGATATTCATTTCATTCATCACAACCCCATTCAGGATTGATATAGCCCCAGCCTAGTGGTCAGCGCAGCATTATATTCCTCTTTGGAAACTGATTGTTTCAAGGGAGGGAACGTGGCCCAAGTCAGATTAACCATAGTCAGTGACACTCTTTATGGAGACTTTCCTTTGGAACACCACTGGCTTCTGAGTTGTTTAGATGCAGAGCTGCAGCAGTGGAGAGGCTGAATAAGAATGAATCCCACTGGGTCCTGCTTTCATCATGTGACCCACGTCAAGCATAGTCTGAAGCCAGCACACTACCCTTGGATGTTGCAGGGGCCTGAAGCTGTAAATTCCCTCCCCCCCTTTTTTTTTCCTCAAGCCATCTTGGGTTGGGGTTTCTGTTGCTTGCAACCAAAGACTCCTGATTCTGGTGAAAATGTTATCCAAATGACAAAAGGAATCAGGAGGGACAGTTAATACATCTGTTTTTTTTTTTTTTTAACAGAATCTTGACAGTCTGGAATTTCCAGCCCCAAACTAAGAAGATAAGCTAAAAGAAGGACAGATGTAAAGTCCTACAGTTAGGCTCAGACAGAAAAGTGTGTTTAATGAGGAAGAATGGGAAGTGGTGGCTTGGGACCTGGATGGTTGACACTGAGAACTTCTTAAAGATGCAGTGCCACCTGCAGGTCTGGAGGCCCTGAGTGCTGGACCTCTGGCTTGACTGACCGCATCTTTGAGCAAAGACCTGTCTCTGGATCTCCAGGCTCATTCCCACAGGCCAGAGCACGCCTCCGACCACAACACACAGCTGATGCCATGCTGTCCTTTTTTGTCATTCTTCTTTCTCTCCCCAATATTCCCCAGGCCATCTGTCCCCCCAACCCCAGTTAGTGCTCCTAGCACTGTCGAACTTCGGTACTACTGGCCAGGCACATGTATGCTCCTTCATCCTTCCAAACAATCTTATGAGATAGGTTCTATTTTCATTCCCATTTTACAGATAAACAGACTTGCAGATATTGAAGAATTTGGCCAAACTGTGGAAAAACCAGGCCCCTCTGAAACCCAACTCTGCATTCTCATACCTTTGGCTAAACCATAGAGTTTTAAACTGGTAGTCCTAGAATGGGGTGTGTGGGGAATGGGGGAGATCCAGTTTTCAAACATGTTTTGTCAGACCACATGGCATTAAAACAATTTTGAGCCAATGTTTCAAAGTCAGGAAATAGCACATAAAAATCAACTTCCTGATTCTCTGGAAAAAAGCAGTCAGGAGGATTGGTGACCCAGGCCTTCCATTCCTGCTTGGCCTGGGCCACCTGGGGCTGTTTGGCAGCCGAATGGGCCCTGGTTCCCCATGACCCTCACTCCCGTGGTGCCCCAGTGTTGGCACAGATGGCCTGCCCACTTGTCTCTGCCCTGTGGACATTTGAGTGCCGCTGTCCCTGCTTGGCCTCCCCCTCCAACCAGCCTCAAAACCTCTGGTCACTGCCAAGCCTGGCAGTTTTCACTTTGTTCTCGGAAATCTAACCACAGAGCCCAGATCCCACAGGGCACAGCCAGGCTGGCGCTCAGGGCTCACCTGGTCACTTGGAGCACATACCTTTCCATTTTTCTCGCTGTACCTGCCCAGAGAAAAAATTTAATCAGCTCCTGAGAGGCCTTGACCTAGGCAAGAAGATCTGAGAGCAAACTTCACAACTTCACTATTGAGGTTTTCAGTTGCATCCGGGAATCCTGAGAAAGGTCAGGTCAGGCTTGGAGACTTGAAAATGCTTTAACACTCTTACATTCTCGTGAGGGAAGACGGACTATAAATAAGATAAAGTATTTTCTATGTGGTAATAACTGCTTTGGGGGAAAGAAAAAAATGCAGGCCAAAGGAGACTGGCTGGAGTTTGAATTTTAAATAGGATGGTCTGCCTACAGGAGGTGAAAAAGCTCACCCTGCAGATATCTGGGAGAATGTACCAGGCAGAAGGAACAGCAAGTGCAAAGGCCCTGAGGCAGAGAGCAAGACTGGTGTGTTTGAGGAGCAGTAAGGAGGCCAGCGTGTTTGGAGTAGAAGTGAACTAGGAGAAGAGGGGGCTTCAGGAAGCTGGGGGGAGGAGACAAAACATGCAGGAGGGCCAGTATAAGGACTTTAGTCTTGAGTCCTTGAGGTGGAGGGCTTTGGAGGGCTTGGGGTGATGTAACTTGATTGAAAATTTTTAATGTATTTTTTTCTTTTTTTTTTTTTTTTTTTTTTTTTTTTTTTTTTTTTTTAAATTTTTTATTTATTTATGATAGTCACATAGAGAGAGAGAGAGAGGCAGAGACACAGGCAGAGGGAGAAGCAGGCTCCATGCACCGGGAGCCCGATGTGGGATTCGATCCCGGGTCTCCAGGATCGCGCCCTGGGCCAAAGGCAGGCGCCAAACCGCTGCGCCACCCAGGGATCCCTTAATGTATTTTTTTCATTGTGATAATATGTATATAACATAAAATTTGCCACTTTAAGCATTTTTTTAAAAGATTTTATTTATTTATTCATGAGAGACAGAGGCAGAGGGAGACGCGGGCTCCACGGGGAACCTAATGCAGGACTCAGTCCTAGGACCCCGGGATCACAACCTGAGCTAAAGGCAGACGCTCAACCACCCAGCCAGCCACCCATGTGCCCCCACTTTAAGCATTTTTAAGTGTACAGTTCAGTGGCACTAAATACATTCACATTGTTGTTTGACCATTATCTCTACCCACCTCCAGAATTTTTTCATCTTCCAAAACTTAAAACTCATTAAACAATAATGTACCCATTAAACAATACCCATTAAACCATAATGAGCCAGGCCCCTCTCCCTCCAGCCCTGGTAACCAATATTCTACTGTCTCTATGAATTGGACTACTCAAAGTACTATGTGTAAGTGGGATTATACACTATTTGTTCTTTATGTCTGACTTGTTTCACATAGCATGTCTTCAGGGTTCATCCATGCTGTAGCACATGACAGAAATTTCTTCTTTTCTTTTTTTAAGATTTTTATTTATTGGGATCCCTGGGTGGCGCAGCGGTTTGGCACCTGCCTTTGGCCCAGGGCGCGATCCTGGAGACCCGGGATCGAATCCCACGTCGGGCTCCCGGTGCATGGAGCCTGCTTCTCCCTCTGCCTGTGTCTCTGCCTCTCTCTCTCTCTCCCTGTGTGACTATCATAGATAAATAAAAATTAAAAAAAAAAAAGATTTTTATTTATTTACCTAAGAGAGAGAGAGTGAGAGTAGGGGAAGAAGCAGAGGGAGACAGAGAAGCAGACTGTCACTGAGCGTAAAGCCGGCCCTAGGGCTCAATACTATGTCCCTGAGATCATGACCTGAGCTAAAATCAAGTCGGCCACTTAAAGGTGCTCCAGAACTTTCTTCCTTTTTAAGACTGAGTAATATTCCATTGCATGTATATGCATATGTATATGCATATATGTATATGTATAAGCAGACATATTCTGCTTATCTATTCATCTGCTGATGGACATTTGGATTGTGTCCACATTTTGGTGATTGTGAATAATGCTGTAATGAATAATGCTGTAATGTGGGTGTACAAATATCTGCTCAAATCCCTGCTTTGGGTTATTTTGGGCATACCTGACCAGAAGTTGAGAAGATCCACCCCATGAGAATTGTTGAGAATAGGAAGCCAAGAGCTGAAACAAGGACCAGGGTGAGTGAAATGGAGGTAGGGAGAAGTAGTTAGATTCTGAGTGGATTTTTCAGGGGTAGCTGACATAACGTGCTGGGACATTGGATGTGGGGTGAGAGAGAATTTAGGACTAAGTCTTCCCAAACGATTAGTGTTTAATGAGTCATACTCTTTTTTTTGTTGTTGTTATATGCCCTTTTTCTTTTTCTTTCTTTCTTTCTTTCTTTCTTTCTTTCTTTCTTTCTTTCTTTCTTTCAGATTTTATTTATTTACTAATGAGAGACACACACACAGAGAGAGAGAGAGACAGAGACACAGGCAGAGGGAGAAGCAGGCTCCATGCGGGGACCCTGATGCAGACCTCAATCCCAGACCCCAGGATCATGCCCTGAGCCCAAGGCAGATGCTCAAATGCTGAGCCACCCAGGCGTCCCCTTTCTTTATTTTTTAAATTAATATTATTTTTTTCTTGAACTATAGTTGACACACAATGTTACATTAGTTTCAGGTATACAACATAGCAATTCGAAAACCCTATACATTTTGCTGTGCTCACCTCTACTGTTGGTCACCATACAATGCTATTCCAGTATCATTGATTTATATTTCCTGTGCTGGGTCTTTCCTACCTGGTCATATTCACTTTTGAAGATACTGAAGCAAGTTGTAGAACAGTGCCTGCAATATAACATTATTTGCATAAGAACCATATAAAACAACAGAATTCATTTTAACAAGTACATATGTTTATGTAAAGGCAGAGACAAAGTCCTACAAGGTAACATAATCATAGTTATCTCTAGAAGGAAAGGGAGGAAACAGAGGTAGGGGTGCTCTAGGCTAATTTTATCTTTAGCTCTATTACATTTTTTAAAAAACAAGTATTTCATAGGGGCATTGAGTGGCCCAGTCAATTGAGCATCCAGTTCTTGGTTTTTGGCTCAGGTCACGACCTTAGGGTCACAGGATTGAGCCCCGCTTTGGGCACAGAGTCTATTTGAGGTTCTTCCTTCCTCTCTCTCTCTCAAATGAATAAATCTTTTTTTTAAAAAAAATATTTTATTTATTTATTCACGATAGAACATAGAGAGAGAGAGAGGCATAGACACTGGCAGAGGGAGAAGCAGGCTCCATGCAGGGAGCCCGACGCAGGGACTCGATCCCAGGACTCCAGGATTGTGCCCTGGGCCAAAGACAGGCACCAAACCGCTGAGCCACCCAGGGATCCCCTTAAAAAGTAGCATTTCATATATCACATATGTAATTAAAAACTTGAAAAGCCCTAATAAACACCGTTTACACTTTTAAAAAGAATAGGAGGGGCCGATTTAATTTAGGACCAGGTCCCCATGCTTGCTTCGGCAGCACATATACTAAAATAGGACCAGGTCCCCTCAGACAACTGAGTGTTTATTGAGCCAGAATTACTTTTGAAGCTACTTAATTGCTACCGAAGTGGCCTGAAATCACTAGTTCATGCTGGGAAGGAGGGGACCTTCATTCGGGTCAGTCTACGGAGAGGTAAAACCCTTCTGGCTAGTGTGGGGTCATTGCTGGGCAGCCTTTAAAAAGTCAGCAATTATGCAGCTTTAAAAATTAGAGTTTAAGGGCCTGGGTGGCCCAGGTCATGATCCCAGAGTCCTGGGATGGAGCCCCGCATCAGGCTCCTGCTCAGTGGGAAGTCTGCTGCTCCCCCCTGCTTGTGCTCTCTGTCAAATGCATTAATTTTTAAAATCTTTTTTAAAAATTAGAGTTTGGGGCATCCCAGGTGGCTCAGAAGTTTAGTGCTGCCTTCGGCCCAGGGTCTGGCCTGATCCTGGAGTCCTGGGATCGAGTCCCACATCGGGCTCCCTGCATGGAGCCTGCTTCTCCCTCTGCCTGTGTCTCTGCCTCTCTCTTCTCTGTGTGTGTGTGTCTCTCATGAATAAATAAATAAAATCTTAAAAAACAAACAAACTAGAGTTTAATCACATATGTAACAATAACCATCTCAGCAACAATTAAATGGCAGCAGCCAACTGTCTTCTCTTACAGAGAACTGTTAACTAGAGTCAGATTTGGGGGGCCCCACAATGACAGAAATGAGGCCAGACCCCCAAATCAAAGGCACAGGCTTTACTGGGGCTCCAGCACCAGCTGAAAGAAGACACAGCACCAACAGAATGGTCAGGCTAGTTTGTGGAACAGGACAGAGCCTCCACTTATTCAGAGAAAGTTCCAGCTCACAATCCCACTCCCTGCCAATATGCATACAGGTTGTGCTCTGTAGGAGATGCAGTTTTACAATAAAGGCAAACAGAAAGCGCTACAGGTGCATAACGTTTTTCATTTGGGGCTTGTTCCTACAGTCTCTGTCTCATTATGGTGTTTAAGTCATATTACTTAATATTAAGGTAGCAAATGATGAGGCTGTGGGGATGCTTACAGCATATTCCCCTGCCCTATAGTTTCCACATAGCAACCAGGAATAATCCTTTTATGTTTTAATAATCTGGGTCATACTGGGGCGCCTGGCTGGCTCAGTCAGTAGAGCATGAGACTCTTGACCTCAGGGTCGTGAGTTCAAGTCCCATGTTGGGCGTGGAGCCTACTTAAAAAAAAAAAAGATCTAAATAATCCAAGTCATACTAAGCAAACAAATAAATGAAACTCAGCAGTCACCTCCAGAGGATGCTGGGTGTGGCAGGACAACTGTAGGGTGGCCCCCAAAGGTTGCCTCTTAGTGTTAACACCCTTGTGTAATCCCCTCCCCAACCATGAGAGTGAGCTCAGAACCAAATCTTTCCCCAGTCAAGCCTTGCTATGAGACCACGGTGCCCACCAACATCTTCACTACAGCCTGGTGAGAGACCGCAGCAGAGGACCCAGCTAACCAGGCTGTTTTAAGCCACTATACTGGTAATTTGTCACACGGCAATAGAAAAGGAATGGACTAGGGAATTAATTCAGTGTTTTGAAAATTTGTAAAGGAAAAAAATATATATATACTTTCAAAGTTTCAAAACTTCTAAAGAATTAACAGATCTAGGTAAAAATCATTTGTGGCTGCTTATACAATGACATTAGGGATAGTCAAACATTATGTATCTTCTAACAAAAGTGCCCAACTTTATCAATGAAATAATCTTGCCAAAAAAAAGTAAATTTGAATCTGATCAGGTCTCTGGATATAACTACCAACTTAAAAAAAAAAAACTCTAGAGGAACTTGTTAAATAATACCATAGGGATATAAGTGGCAAAATTCAGATGGTGGGAAACTCTATGGGACAAATGACCCATTTTTGTCAATAGAAAAATAAAACAAAAATAAATATGAGAATAGGAGAATCCTGGATCCTTAAACAATTAAAAGTAGAACTACCATGTGATCCAGAAATTGCACTACTGGGTATAAATCCAAAGGAAATGTGGGATGCACGGGAGGCTCAGCGGTTTAGCGCCTGCCTTCCGCCCAGGGTGTGATCCTGGGGTCCTGGGATCGAGGCCTGCACCGGGCTCCCTGCATGGAGCCTGCTTCTCCCTCTGCCTGTGTCTCTGCCTCTCTCACTCTCTGTGTCTCTCATGAATAAATAAATAAAATCTTTAAAAAGAATCCAAAGGAAATGAAATTACTATATCAAAGAGATATCTACACTCCTATATTCCTATATTCATTGTAGCATTACTTACAAAGCCAGGACTCGGAAACAACCTAAGTGTCCATTGACAGATGAATGGATAAAGAAGTTGTGGTATATAAATAAATAAATAAATAAATAAATAAATAAATAAATAAATATTTAATATAGCCTTTAAAAAAAAGGAAATCTTGCCATTTGCAACAACAAGATGGATCTTGAGAGCATTAGGCTAAGTAAATAAGCCAGAGAGAAAAAGACAAAAACTGTATGATTTCACTTATATCTGGAATCTTAAATAAAAAACAAACCAAACTCATAGAAAAAGAGATCAGATTTGTGGTTACAGGGCAGGGGGTGGAGGGTAGGGGAAATAGAAGAAGGTGGTCAAGAGGTACAAACTTCCAATTATAAGATAAATAAATACCGAGGATGTAATGTACAACATGATGATTATAGTTACCACTGCTGTGGGTATATTTGAAAGGTCCTAAGAGAGTAGATCTTAAAAGTTCTTATCACAAAAAAAAAAATTCCTTCTTTTCTTTTCTTTCTTTCTTTCTTTTCTCTCCTCTCTCTCTCTCTCTCTCTCTTTTTTTTTAATCTATATGAGGTGGTGGATGTTAACTAAATTCATTGTGGTAATTAGTTCACAATTTATGTAAGTCAAATCACTATGCTGTGCATAGTGAATTTACACATTGTGTAAATTCAAAGTGTCCTATATGTCAGTTGTATCTCAATAAAAGTGAAAGAGAAAAAGGAGAATCCTAGAGAGTAAAATAGATTTAAGAGCTCTTTTAACAATTGTGAATCTTTATTCTTATTTGGATGCTGATTCATATAAACTCTATGAAAATTATTGATTAGACAACTGGGACAACTGGACACTAAATGATTTACAATATTCAGGACTTATTGTTCCTTTTTATAGGTGTGATGATGGTTTTTTTGTGGGTTTTCTAAAAGGAACCTTATGTTTTAAAGATATAAACATATGGATAGATGAAAAGATAAGATGCCTGGGATTTACTTCAAAATAATCTGTTCAGGTGGTGAGAAAGATATGGATGACTCAGCATGAATCAGTGATGAAGCTTGTGATGGGTATGTGAGTGTTCATATACTATTCTCTCTACCTTTATATGTTAAGATATCCCATTAAAAAATAATAAAAACTCCTAGGTCCAATCATGTCCCTCCTTTAATGTTTTCTGTCTTACTCAGAGTAAGAGCTGGAATAGGTTTCCCCATAATCTCTGATCCTCCTTCCTCTTCACTACCTTCTCTGAGCTCATCTCCTACCATTCTCCCTCCTGTCATTCCATGTGACCCTCATTGGCCTCCTTGTTGCTTCCTGAATACCCTGAAGCTTACTCCTACCTCAGGGCCCTTCCACTTGCCGTTCCTTCGGCTTTATTGCTCCTCTACCAAGTATCCCAATGGCTGTTTTTCTCACTTCTTTTAGGTCTCTGCTCAAATGTCAACCCTTCAGAAAGGTCTTCCTAGATTATCCCACATGAAATAGCAATATCTACCCAATATAGATTTTCTTCTTGTCCTTATTTTTTTGCCCTTGTTTTTCTCTGTAGCACTTGTCATACATTATACTTGCTTGTCTTTCTTCTCCAACTGGATGTAATTTCAGGAAGGCAGACAAGGACTTAAAAATTCTTCAATCTAGCCCCACTGCCTAGATCAGTGCCTGGTACATAGTAGGTGCTCAATAAATATTTGTGAGAAAAATGAATGCTTGTTCAGCCTGCGCTTGTCTTTTGTTGTTTATTATGAATAATTTCAAACACACCAAAAAGTAGAGAGAATCATATAATGAACATCCATACATGCATCATTTAGATAAAACAGTTGTGTACATTTTGCCATATTGGCTTTATCTGCTTTTTCTTTTTTGGCTGAAGTATTTTATTAAAGTATTTATAGTCAATGTGCCATTTCATCCCTAAATACTTCAGTCTGCATCCTTTAAGAAAAATCAGATCCTTCTTTACTTAGCCACGGTACCATTGTAACATCTAACCAAATGAACCCCAAATCTGTGTTCCCATCGAATTTCTCCATATCCACATTTCCCCCCAAACGTTTTGTACACTTGATTCGAACCAGGACCCAGTCAAGGTCCACAAATTGTGTTTGATCATACCTCATAAATCTCTTTAAGTCTAGAATGGCCTCTCCTCTCTCTTCTCCTCCCTTTTTTCTAGGTCACTGACTTGTTGGAGAGCCGAAGCCCATTGTCTTACTAGTAGAATGCCCTCCCTTCTTGGCTTGGTCTGATGGCTTACTTGCGATGTACTTAACTTGACCCTTTTGCTCCTGTGTTTCCGGTACACCAGAAGCTGGATCTGAAGGTCTGATCAGATTTTGGTCAGACATTTTTGGCAAGAATCCTTTCTAGGTGGTGCTATGAGTGTCCTGTTGCGTCACACCAGAAGGCTCCGAGTCACTGGCTGTCTCATTAGAGAAGCTAAGATTGATTAGTGGGTTCAGGCGGTGAAAAGCCGATCCCTTACATTGTAGGGCTATTTCTTCACTTGCAACCAGTAAGAGCTCTGTGGGCCGATGATTTGGTACCACGTGACTACTCAACCTTCCTTGACCCTTTCACCTCATGGTTTCAGCATCCAATAGTGATGTTGCCTGAGTCAATTATTTCATCTGGGGTTGTAAAATTCTAGTGCTATCCTTCCTTCATCATTTATTCATCATTTGTTCTGTAAAGAAGAGTTTCCTCCCCTTGTTGACGAGGGGGGAATAAAGTCTTTGGGTGGCTCTGTCAGCGGAGCTTCCGACTCTTGATCTCAGGTCTTGATCTCAGGGCTGTGTGTTCAAGCCCCATGTTGGGCGTGGAGCCTACTTAAAAAAAAAAAAAAATCTTTCCCTTCAATGACTGTTTTTCAGAGTAAGGATTTCATCCAATAGCCACTTCCCATGGTGACAAATTCTTATTCTCTCTCTCTTAGTATCATTATGAACTCAGTGATTTTTGAAATTACTATCAAGGTGTTTCATTCAGTCATATTCATTATTTTTTTTAAATAACCTTTGAATTCTGGAATAATTTGATTCATAGAAAATAGCAAAGATAGTACAGACAGCACCCATACGCTCTTACCCAGGTACCCTAACAATAACATCTTACATTACCGTGGTTCCTTTGAAAAAACTGAGAAATCAATATTGATATATTACTATTATCTTTTTAAAGAGATTTACTTATTTATTTGAGAGAGAAAGAGAGAGAGAGGAGTGAAGAGGAGGGGCAGAGGGAGAAGCAGACTCCCCAGTGAGCAAGGAGCCTGACAAAGCGTTCGATTCCAGGACCCCGGGATCATGACCCAAGCCAAAGGCAGACAATAAACCGACTGAGCCACCCAGGCACCCCACTATTATCTTTTTTTTTTAAAGATTTTATTTTTGAGTAATTTCTACTTCCAATTTGGGGCTCAAACTCACAACCCTGAGATCAAGAGTCACACACTTTATTGACTGAGCCAGCCAGGTGCCCTGATACATTACTATTATCTTAACACCAGAGTTTTATTTAGACTTCAGTTTTTCCACTAATGTCCTTTTTCTCTTCCAGGATCCATTCTAGGATCTCTCATTCATTCTTTCTTTTTGATGCTTCAAAATGACGTCATTGTATCAGGTGGGAGCCCTGTCAGTCTGGCTCTGTGTCCTCTTGACTTGATCATGATCCTGAATAGTCTTTGATAAGCTCCTTTGCTTTCTGGGCCAGTAAGTTGTCCCAGGATCACCTGGATTTGATTTCTTTGCCAACATTTAGAAAATGGTAGATTTAACTGGCAAATGAAGATACTCAGTTTTTCCTGAGAAGTCAGCCGATCTGGGAAAGCAGCATCTATGTTCCAGGTTGGCAGAAATTGGCTGCAGCCTAGTAGGCCTACCCCATATTGAAAGGGCGTGCACAGTCCTCCAGTTTGACACAATCCTCACCACTCCCTGCAACCAGTTTGCGCCATGCCTTTATGTAAGCTGCCTGGATTCTGTAGGCATTTGAGGTTGCTCCGTCCAGGAGCAGAACAGCCTGCTGTCCTCCCCTCCTTCTGTCTTTCCTTCATATTTATGAAACGTCTCCTATGCACTGCCCATTATGTGGGCTGCTGGGGTTTCAATGGTAAATAAAACAATATGTGGAGCATTGGCCTGTTTGATCTTAGATTCATTCCTCGATCTTTAAAAAAAAAGATTTTATTTATTTGTTCATGAGAGACAGAGAGAGAGAGAGCACGGAGAGAGAGAGGCAGAGACATAGGCAGAGGCAGTGTCCCCATGGGGAGCCTGATGAGAGACTCGATCTGGGAACTCCGGTATCAAGACCTGAGGCACCCAGAGGGCCCCATTGCCTGATCTTTTGCAAATGACATTTCTGCAGTGTCACTGCCAGCTGGCCAGCTGACTTCCAGCTAAATTGAGGCAAAAAGAGGGACTGGCAGGAGATTGGGTGGTGGGACAAAGGGAGGAACTAGGATTAGCCACCACATTGCAACGTTCCCCTCTTCTCAATTTAGGAAAGCATTTTTCAGCAGAGGCTGAGTCTCCTCTCTGGTGTAGCTTTTCACCTGTCCCCCCAGAGAGGGACACCACCTGCTCCCTGTGCCCCGGCCATGAAGGCAGCTTCCCGCTCTTGCTCTTACTAAGCCCAGGGTTGCTCCACCATCCCCTCCTTGCCTTCTCAGCGGCTGGCTCATTTGTGTAATCCATTCCGTGTGTGAACTTCCCTCTTCTCAAAAGCCCCAGAATAGTTTCTGTTTTTCTTATACAATACACCAGGCTCCTAACCTCCCAGAGCATGGACTGATTCCTATCTGCATTCACCTGCTTTGTGACTCGTAGCAAATTATTTCATCTCTCTCAACCCCCACCTTCCTTATCAGGAATATAGAATAATAATAGTACCCATCTCATGTTATTGGTGCAAGGATTAAATGCAATGATACCTATCAGGTGCTTAGCTCAGTCCCTGGAACTTAACACACCTTTAAAAATACTACTTATTCTAGGCTACGGGGCTCAAACGGTACCTGACCCCACCAGGGGACAACCAGGGACTACTTTCTGTCTGGTTCCATAGACACACAGCCGGTGTTTTTTGAGCATCTTACTATTTAAGATATTTAATCTCAAACTTGTTTAATCTTGATAAATTTCGAGGTACCTGGATGGCTCAGTGGTTGAGCATCTGCCTTTGGCTCAGGACGTGATCCTGGGGTCCTGGGATCGAGTCCCGCATTGGGTTCCCTGCAGCATGGAGCCTGCCTCTCCCTCTGCCTGTGTCTCTGCCTCTGTGTGTGTGTGTCTCTCATGAATAAATAAATAAAATCTTAATATATATCATTATGGTATAGGTATTATTATTCTCCCCATTTTTCAGAGGACGAAGTAAAAGCACGGATAGTTTGAATAACTTGCTCAGGGTCAAAGAGGCATGGCCGGAACCTGAGCGAGGTGCCTTCAGAGCCTATGACCTTTAACCTGTATCTAAACTCCCAATATGTTAGACTCCATTTGTTATAATAGGTAAAAATGTGTCTCTCCCCTCTGGTAGCTCACAGCTTAGCTGGAGAGACAGGCTTGCTAATTGCTAAGCACGTTGCAATGTGGTGGCTAATCATTCTTTCTGTGTGCTTGTTCATTCGATCATTCATTCATCCAGCAAGCTCTGGACACCAGTTGTATGCTGATCGCTGATCACTGTGCTAAGGGCTGGGGAGAGGCTGGTGTTGGCCTGGGGACCCAGACCTGCACACCTTCTGTAGCCACCAAGTGCAGAGTGGTGGAATGGGAGTCTTCTGACATTTCCTGGTTTTATTCCTCCAAAGCACAGGACTTTGGAGTCGGACACATTTGTGTTTGCCTCCTCCTTGAATTACTTGCTGTGTGACCTCCTGCAAATCACTTACCCTCTCTGTGCTTATTTACACATGAAAACCTGGGGATAGTAAGAATACTTCACAGGCTTAATGTTAGAGTGAGTTGATGAATACAAAGCTCTTGGGGCTCCTTGGGTGGCTCAGCGGTTTAGTGCCTGCCTTGGGCCCAGGGTGTGGTCTTGGAGTCCCGGGATCGAGTCCCACATTGAGTCCCACATCGAGTCCCACATGGAGTCCCACATGGAGTCCCACATCGAGCTCCCTGCATGGAGCCTGCTTCTCTCTCTGCCTGTGTCTCTGCCTCTTTCTCTCTCTGTGTCTCCCATGAGTAAATTAAAAAAAAAAAATCTTCAAAGCTCTTAGCACTGGGCACCCAGGAAGGGGCTTCATTATTAGTTGTTAGTGCCATTTGTTGATAACGTGGTTCATTACCCATGACCCCCCAATTCTAAATACTTTGTCCCCCCCCCAAAAAAAACCAATTCAAATCAATCAATCAATCAATCAATCAATCAATCAATCCTGTGTGCCTTAGTTTGGCAATGTTTTGCTCCTCTAACAACCAGATGCGCTCCTTCTGGATTTTCAACCGACAAGCCTCAGCAGGGCAAGAACCACGCTAGCAGGCACGACAGCCCAATTAAAGACGCCGGTCGGCGGCTGTTGATTCGCAGGCGCTGCGCAGAAGCCCTGGAGAGGGCTGGAAGCTCTGCAGCCTTCCTGGACCCCCCAGCAAGCCCAACCCTGCCTGGCTCCGGATCTGTCATGCCTGGATGGGTTTAAAGAACCGCGACCCATTCTAATGGAACAGGTATGAATTTCATTCCACAAACTTGGATGGGAAACACCTAAGATTGTTTGCTTTTCTGCTAACAATGTGATTTCTTTCTCTGGCTTCTTCTTCCAGGAAGCAGAAACTTCATCGCCAGTTGCAAGTCTAAAGATCAGCTGTAGGCTGAAGACTCCCAAACAGGTATCTCCAGCATCCTCCCTGAAATCCTAGCGCACATCTGTCTTCTTGACAGATGTTCAATAGGCATCTCCAAATGAATAATCACCCAAAACCGAACGCCAGCATTTTCTTCCCAACCCTGCTCTTGTGTCTTCTCCGTCACCGGAATTTCCCAGCGGTGATGTGGTAAGAGGAGCGGGTGCTGGTTTTTTGTTTTCTTTCTTATTCATAATTAGCCTTTTCCAACCAGACCTGAGTTTATGCTAATGAGGTGACTCTTGGTGGGCTCCTAGGTAGCTTCAGACTACTGGTTGCCAGGAAAACCAACCCTGGGATTAGAGGATTGGAACTTCCTGCCCTACTGCGAAGAGACAAGGGATGGAGATAAGGTTAACCTCCATTGGCCAATGATTTAATAAATCGTGCCTAAAAAATGTGAGCAAATGTGGGGTTTGGAGAGCTTCTGGGATGGTGAACACATAGAGGTGCTGGGGGAGGGGTGCAGTTAGCACATTCTTTTTTTTTTTTTTTTAAGTTTTTATTTATTTCTTCATGAGAGACACACAGAGAGAGGCAGAGACACAGGCAGAGGGAGAAGCAGGATCCCTGCGGGGAGCCTGTTGTGGGACTCGATCCCAGGACCCTGGGACCAGGACCTGAGCCAAAGGCAGATGCTCAACCACTGAGCCACCCAGGCGCCCCTGCCATTAGCACCTTCTGAGAGGATATGGAAGCTCCAAGTGTTCTCCCCCAATGCCTTGCCCTATGCATTTCTTCCTTTCATCTGTTTCAGAGTTGTATGCTTTATAATAAACCAGTAAATGGACAGAAAATGTTTCCCTGAGTTTTGTGAGCTCTTCCAGGACATTATCAAACCTGACAGGTGGTTGTACGAATTCCCCAACTTTGTAGTCAAGTTGGACAGAAATGTGAGCACCGTGGGCACCCATCACTTATGGTGCCTGATGTGGGGCAGCCTTGTGGGAGTGAGTCCTTAACCTGTGGGGTCTATGCTGATTCCAGGTAGCTTATGGCTAAATTGAATGAAATCATAGGACAGCCAGTTGGTGTCCAGAGACTCAGAAAATGGGTTGATGTGGGGAAAAATCTCCCACGCACTTGGTGTCAGAAGTACTGGGAGTAGAAACAGATCTTAGAAGTACTGCCCTGGGGGATCCCTGGGTGGCTCGGGTATTCACATTTGCCTAATCCCCCGCAGGTGCTTGCTTGTCACATAGTAAGTGCTTAATAAATATTTGTTACATTAATGAAGTTGGGGTTCACCACTCTTTTTCCCCAGGATAGTGTTTTAGTTCCAAAGAACTTAAAAAGCACCAAGATATCAAGGAAAGGTGTATTCCTTCCTTCCTTCTGAAAGTGAAGAATGCCTTCTGCTGACATCTCAAAGTGGCCCTCCGATGCTGTCCTGGACCCCTTCTCCCCTTCACAGCGCCCTTCTGCCTCCAGCTCCCCTCCTTCTCATCAGTCCTCTGGCTGTCATGAATGGCACCAGCTTCCCTGATGGATGGATGGCTTTCAGCTCTTTACTTTTGTGCTATGAACCCGGCTGTTTCTTGTCAGATGCCTGTGTGAGTTCCACTTCTGCTCGCTCCTGAAATGTTGGCACCTCACAGGGGTTCCTGCCAAGCCTCCTTCTTCTCTCTTCTCCTCCCCTCCCCTCTCCTCTCCTCTCTTCTTCTCCCCTCTTCTCTCCTTCCCTCTCCTCCCCACCTCCTCTCCTTCCTCTCCTTCTCTTTTCTCTTCTCTTCTCTTCTCTTCTCTTCTCTTCTCTTCTCTTCTCTTCTTTCTTCTCTTCTCTTCTTTCTCTTCTCTTCTCTTCTCTTCTCCTCTCCTCTCCTCTCCTCTCCTCTCCTCTCCTCTTCTCTTCTCTTCTCCTCTCTTCTCTTCCTCTTTCTCCTCCCTCTTCCCCTAAAGTGAGTTCATTGACTTCCATGACTACCTCCTCAGCCCAAATCCTTCCCTTAGTCTTCAGACCCAATTATAATTGCCTGCAGGGGATCCCTCTCTATCTGTCCCCTAGGCACCAAAATTCAACAAATCCAATGTTTAAGAACAGCCAGGGGAACGCCTGGATGGCTCAGCCGTTGAACATCTGCCTTCAGCTCGGGGCATGATCCTGGAGACCCGGGATCGAGTCCCGTCTCGGGCTCCCTGCATGGAGCCTGCTTCTCCTTCTTCCTGTGTCTCTGCCTCTCTCTGTGTGTCTCTCATGAATAAATAAATAAAATCTTAAAAAAAAAAAAAAAAAAAAGAACAGCCAGGGTTGCCCTTCCTGGCAAATGGAATCATGGAATCATCAACCATTCACTCATCCAAGATAGAAACCCAGCCTTTGTCCTCAACTCCTGTCTTTTGCTTAGTTGTACATCTAATCCATCACAAATTCTAGAAATCCCACTTCTTCCTACAGACACTCCCGTGGCTCACATTGCCATCTTTTCTCAGACCGCTGCTCTTATGGCATCTTTTCTGGTCCCCTTCCGATCTCTTCTCCACACAGAAACCAGAGAGATTTTTCTAGAATGCAAACTTGATCCTCACTTGAAAAACCTTCCATGGCTTTGATTACTCATGTGATAAATTCCTTAACCCTACCTATGGTGGCCAACCTGATCCAGCCCCAGCAGCTCCTCTGCCACCACAGCTTGCCTTTTCCCCTCTAGATAAGCAGACCTTTCTTTCCTTCAACCTGCCATGATTGTCAATGCTATACATTCTTTTTTTTTTTTAAGATTTTATTGATTTATCTATTCATGAGAGACACAGAGAGAGGCAGAGACATAGGCAGAGGGAGAAGCAGGCTGCCTGCAGGGAGCCTGATGTGGGACTCGATCCTAGGACTCTGAGATCACGCCCTGAGCTGAAGGCAGATGCTCAACCACTGAGCCACCCAGATGCCCCAATGCTATATATTCTTAAAAGAAGATAAGACTTATGTCTTTCATCCTTCCTTCCTTCTTTTCTTCTTTTTCTTTTAAAAGTTCTTTTATGGGCAGCCCAGGTGGCTCAGCAGTTTAGCACCACCTTCAGTCCAGGGTGTGATCCTGGGGACCTGGGATCAAGTCCCACATCAGGCTCCCTGAATGGAGCCTGCTTCTCCCTCTGCCTGTGTCTCTGCCTCTCTCTCTCTCTCTCTGTGTCTCTCATGAATAAATAAATAAATAAAATATTAAAAAAATAAAAATAAATAAAAGTTCATTCATTTATTTATTTTTAATAATTTTGACACCCAATGTGGGGCTTGAACTCATGATCCTGAGATCAAGAGTTACATGCTCCTGACTTAGCCAACCAGGCTCTGCATTTTGCTGACAGTGATACTTGTCTGCAACATTGCCCTTCTTGATTTCTCCTTCATCTCCTTCATTTCTTCCCTTCACTTGCTAGCACTTAGGTACTCACCAGATATCAGCTTGCAAACCAGCCCTCCAGGAAGTTTACCCCATCTTCCCAGGTCTGGCGCAGCACAGACTGCTACATATTCACTCAACTGGGGTGTTTTTACTTCTTGGGCTCATAGCTGGACTCTACCTCCCAGGCTCCCATGCAGATGGTGGGGCCATGTGACTCATGGCCATGGCTTGAACACCTATTCAAATCCTAATCAATAAAAACCTCCTATGTCACCTTCCCCTCTTCAGTCTCTCTTTTCTTCCTCTGCCTGGCAGATGCAGGGGGACCCCATGGAGAACTCTGACACCTCACAGGAGCATGATGAAACCATGAGATAAAAGGAGCCTGGATCCCTGAATGACTGTGTGGAGCAGAGCCTCACCTGCTGTCTCTCCAACCAGCATTTAATTGTAATGTGAGTGAGAAATAAGCCCGATTGTATTGAGGTATGATGTAAGTCACTGAGACTTAGGGGTATTACAGCAGTTAGCCTACCCTGATAAATGCAGCTGGATGCATTGTTCTTTCCTCCTCACCCCCATTCTCTCATAGACTTCTTAACCTCCCACCATAGCACTTAGCAGATTGAATAGCAACAGCCTCTCACCTGGCTGTCTCTTCACCTGACCACGAGCTGTGGGAAGGGATGGACCATGCCTGTCTCATCCTCGGTATGAGCTGCCATTCAGTTCAGCACCTGGCTTGTTGCAGCCACTAAGTCAATATTTGTGGAATTGCTTTATAGTTGTTGAGTCCTCTGTTCCTGAATGCCTATTTTGGTAAGTTGCCCAGGACTGGGATTCCTCCTGCATCTTGCCAGTCTCCTCTCCTGACACCTGGGACCTGCCTCTGAACCAGTCCAGTAGCTGGGGCTCCCAGATGACACAGGCCCTGAAGCTGGCCCGCCTCCTGGAATTCCCCATGTTGCCACCGTTCCCAGGCCTGGGCCTCCGCCCACCTGTCAGGATCCCTGACACTGCCTGGTTTTCTCATGCCTACTGTCTGCCTTGTGGAAGTCACATTCCTTTCTGCTGGACTGGATTTCCTCTCAGGTCCTGTAACTTTCCTAGTTGCATACTGAGGCGCTGGCAATGAGGCAATCACCGAGATATGTTGTTGGACAAAAGAAATCGGGGTATGAAAAGGGGTGGGTATATAATATACAATCATTTGTGAAAAAAATAAAATGGATAAAGTATATTGGAATTTGCATAAGATATCTTCAGAAGAACACATCAGAAAACTGGAAACAGTGCAGGGGTGGAGGGGTAGGGAGTAGAGACCTGGCAGTTGGGAAGCAGGGGGATTTAGCTTTTACTGGTTTATACCATGTGGTGGGCTGAATAATGGCTCCCCCTCCCCCAAGATATCCACATCCTAATTCCCAGAATCTGTTACCTTACACAGCAAAAAGGACTTTAGAGATGTAATTCAGTTAAGGATCTTGACAGGAGAGATTATCTTGGATTATTGGGGCGGGAGGGGGGGTGTTCAATGTTAGCACCAGAATCCTTATAAGAGAGGGGTGGGAGAGTCAAGATGAGAGAAGTAGAGGTGCTATTGCAAGGAGAAGCAGGGTGGAGGGAGAGAGGGGTGTGTGTGTGTGTGTGTGTGTGTGTGTGTGTGTGTGTGCCCATGCATGGAGAGAGAGAAAAAGAGAGAGAGAGAGAGAGAGGATTATTTGAGAATGAAGAAAACAGTAGAAGGTCACACAACTGGTTTTCATAGGTTACCAGGGAAGGACCTGAAGGAAGAGGAGAATTAGAGAGGATAAGAGCACCAAGAAAAATAACAGAAAAGATGCACCAAAAATGCACAACATGATTCCATTTATGACTCCATGTAAAATCACGCCCTGAACATGGGTAGACACCCAAGGGGAGACAGTTCTTCAAGAGAACCTACCAAGCATAAGACCACAACAATCACAAAAGGTTTACCAGGGGTGAAAGACAAGGAAAAACACAAAAGACCACAAATGTATGAAAATTCGGGGCTCCAGGGAACTGATCTGGATAATTGTCCTGGCTCTACCCCTTTCCTACCGTGAGACTCTGGACAAGTTCCCTAATCCCTTTGAACCTCAACTTCTTCCTCTGGAAAATGTGGGTAATTAACAGTATGTTCCTCAAGGGGTCGCTGTGAGGAGTGAATGTGGGATGAGGTCATGTCCAGGAAGCATCTAGCCCCCTTGCCTGGCCATAATGCTTTAATAAATGGAGGTCACAAACATTCCAGGGCCAGCTGGCCACGAAGCTCTGGAGGTCCTGTAGTTCTCCCAGGCTTTGAGTCTGGCCAAGAGCAGTGGCCCAGATGTACTCCCGATGAAGAGAGACCTCTCAGTCTCAACACCACCTCTTGGGGTAGGAAGTACAGACTTTGGGGCAAGACTGCTGCCCCAATTACTAGCCATGGGAACTTGGATCAGGTTTCCTTCTTTCTCATGGCTGAATAATATTCCACTGCATATATATCACATAGTCTTGTCCTCTGATTCTTCACCTCCTCTTGATCATATAATACCTTCCTAAATCTACCTGTGTCTGTTTCTGGGCCACCCGCTCTGTTACAATGAATTTTATTTCGGTACTAAAGCACACCATTGAATTATCGTGGTTAACATTAGGTTTTTTACTAAGGGCAAAGACCCTTTCACAACTTTTATTTTCTAGAGTGTTCTAGTTCATGCTGATCATTTTGGTCTTCCAAATGAACTTTGAATTCTTGGTCAAATACGAATCCTTATGGCTCTGAAATAAGCATTCTTTTTGAGTTTTATTTGGCATAACTTTGTTTGTACAGTGTGGATGTTTTGAGAATTCTTGTGTTCCTATTCTCAAGACGGACTGTTTCTCCATCAAGCATTATTTGATTCTTCTCAGAGGTGCCTGGCTGGCTGGCTCAGTTGGTAGAGCATGTGACTCTTGATCTCAGGGTTGTGAATTCGAGCCCCATGTTGGGCATAGAGATTACTTTAAAAAAATATCTTGCGGCCCCTGGGTGGCTCAGTGGTTGAGCATCTGCCTTTGGCTCAGGTCATGATCTCGGGGTCCTGGGATGGAGTCCCACATCAGGGTCCCTGCAGGGAGCCTGCTTCTCCCTCTGCCTATGTCTCTGCCTCTCTCTGTGTCTTTAATGAATAAATAAATAAAATCTTTAAAAACAAAAATCTTGATCCTTCTCCATAAAATTTCTTAGTTTAAAAAAAGATTTCCTGTACATTTTTGCTAGTAAGCCATAAAAAATTTGTGTGTGGACATTTGTGGGAAATACTGATAGATTTGTCTTCATAAAAATTACAAACCCCTCACAGGGAAAAAGTACCACTATCACAACTAAGGAGCTATTGAAAAACTGGGGTAAATATTTCTAGCATAAATGATATAAAAAAGGTTAATATCTTTCCATTACTCTTTGTAAGGGCTCTTTTTCTTTTTCTTTTTTTTTTTTTTAAGATTTATTTATTTATTTTGAAAGACACAGAGAGAGAGGCAAAGACACAGGCAGAGGGAGAAGGAGGCTCCTCACAGGGAGCCCGGTGTGGGACTCAATCCCAGGACCCCAGGATCTTGCCCTGAGCCGAAGGCAGATGCTCAACAGCTGAGACACCCAGGCGTCCCTGTATGGGCTCTGATAAATAAGAGAAGAGGCATTTTCTGGCAGAAAAATGAGAAAAGTATATGAACTGGTAACTCACAAAGGTAATTCACAAAGCAGGCAAAAAACACATGAAGAAAAATCTACCTCAAAAGTGTAAATTAAAGCATCAGAAACACATTTTTAATTTAGCATGGATTTTAAAGAATGATGCCACCTTCTATTGTCAAGTATTTGGGAAAAAATACACACAGAAACTAGTGGGATTGTTCAGACTTTCTGGGTGGCAGTTTGGCAAGATAACAGAAAGCTTTAAAGATATTCATGCTTTAGTAAAGGAAATGATAGGTGTGTCCAAACATTAATCTAGAAGGATATTTATCTATCATAACAATACATTGGAAACAACCTATTTGTCAAATAGCAGAGTATTGTTTAAATGGACTCTGGCGCATACTGAAATGCAATGTCACCAGGGAAAATTATGAGGTAGAAGTATCTGACCTGGAAAGATATTGAGCATGTGTCATTAAATCAGTGGCTCTCAGTCCTGGCTGTATATTAGAATCACTTGAAAAACTTTAAAAAAGTCAATGCCTAGGAACCATAGCTGGAGATTCTAATTCCACTGGTTTGAGCTAGGACCCAGGTACTAGTATTTCTTTAAGTTAAATTAAAATTTTAACTTGAAGGGATGCCTGGGTGGCACAGCTGTTGAGCATCTGCCTTCAGCTCAGAGCATGATCCCAGAGCCCTGGGATCAAGTCCCACATTGGGCTCCCTGCATAGAGCCTGCTTTTCCTTCAGCCTGTGTCTCTGCCTCTCTTTCTCTGTGTGTCTCTCATGAATAAATAAATAAAATATTAAAAAAATAAAATTTTAACTTGAAGATCATTGTATATTCACATGTAGCTGTAATAAATAATACAGAGGGATCCCTGTGTGGCGCAGCGGTTTGGCGCCTGCCTTTGGCCCAGGGCGCGATCCTGGAGACCCGGGATCGAATCCCACGTCGGGCTCCCGGTGCATGGAGCCTGCTTCTCCCTCTGCCTATATCTCTGCCTCTCTCTCTCTCTCTCTCTCTCTCTCTGTGATTATCATAAATAAATAAAAATAAAAAAAATAAAATAATAATACAGAGAAACTCTGTTTTCCCCTTGATGGTAATATCTTACAAAACTATATTACAATATCTCAACTAAGATATTGACATTGATGCCATCAAGATAAAGAATACCCCCCGCCAAAAAAAAGATAAAGAATATTCCCATCACCACAAGAATCCCTTGTGTCCCCTTTAGAGATGTTATTTCCTTTTCTTGCCTTATTGCACTATCTAGAACTTACTATGTTGAATGACACTGGTGATTCTGAATCTTTGTCTTATTCTTGGTCTCAGGGGAAAGCATTCAGCCTTTCACCATCAAGTTTAATGACAGCTATGGGTTTTTGTAGATGTCTTTTATCAAGTTGGGAAATTTCCCCTGTATTTCTAGTTTTCTGAGATTTTATCATGAATGGGTGTTGAATTTTACAAATGCTTTTTTTGTTATCAATTGACATAATCACATGATCTTTCCTTCTTTAGCCTGTTTATATGGTAGATTACATTGATTTTTAAATATTGAATCACTACTGCATCTCTGAAACAAACCCCATTTGTTCATAGTGCATACCTATTTTTATATATTGCTGATTTTTTTTGCTATTATTTTGTTAAAGATTTTTGAATCTATATTCATGAGGGATAATAGTATGAAGTTCTCTTTCATTGTGGTGTCTCTCTGGTTTTGGTATCAGGGTAATACTAGCTTCATAAAATAAATTGGGAAACCTTCCTTCCTCCTATACTTTTTAGAAGAGATTATGTAGAATTGGTATTAATTCTCCTTCAAGTGCTGAAGATCTTTTTTTTTTTTTCAGTTTATTTTCTCTCGATCAGATTGGATAATTTCTCTCTTTTGTTTATCTGAAACATCACCTGTATAACAACAAATATATATTTTTAAAATGTCCCTCTAAACTGTCTCCCCTCTGCCTCCTGAGGTCTTTCCCATGTATTTACTTCTGATTCCATTTCTCCACCCAGATCATAAATACCCTCCACAGGATAGCCATGGGAAGGAATTTACATGGATTAGACCTTTTACTGTCCTGGAAATGCATTCATTTAACACATATTTTTTGCATGCCTACTATGAGCCAGGAATCAATGAAGAGTAACCCCAATACAGCTTTGTATGCTTTATATATTTTTTTTTTTTGGTAAATTATGATGTTTTGGTATCTTTTTTTTTTTTTTAATGTTTTGATATCTTAAAAGCCTTTCTGTTTGCGGATAAACTGTCTTTCCTGGATCTAGACAATTCTTGCAGATAGCAGAGGGCCCAGCCCAAAGCATGCCTTTGAGATGCAAACTAATGAATCCAAAGCCATACCTGCTATATCTGGCCCATAGACTCCAGGAAGCAATATTCCTTGGCCTTAGTCACCTCAGGGCCGGATACCATGCAACTAGGAGCCAGGCCCATAGCTAAGAGCCCACCCAAATTGTTTAGCCAATCCTGGCCAGACTTGGCCTTGCTCCTGTCTCTGTTCTGACCAAGGCGAGGTTTCCCCGTTTAGCCTGGAGTGCCATGGCATGGCTGCTATTTCTAGGACTTGGGACAGAATAAAACCTGTTTTCCCAAGCCTCTCCTGTGTTCCCTCTCGTGGCCACACCGGGCTACCCATCCATCACATAAGAGCTTCCTCCATGGGAATGTGTACTCTAGTGCATGAGACAGACGTGGATAAGATCTGCTATGTCCGCAAATGATGCAAGGGAGACTTGGCTTGGGTGGATCAGAGAGGGTCTCCTTGGGGAGATGATACGAGGGGGAGATCTGAAAGGATGATCGGTGGAAATGAACCAGAGACGTGGAGGAAGTTTTCTCAGGCAGAGGGAACAGCATGTGCAGAGGCGTCACAACGGGAGACAGTGGGTAGCGTTACCAGCCGGCCCGCTAGTCTGAGGCTGAGTGGGCGGCTGAGGGGGGTTGCAGGCACCAGATTTTCAGTTTGGAGAGTGGGACAGTTCTGGACAAAGCATTCCAGTTCCCCAGGGATAGAGTGTCGAGGGCGGGGGGAGAGGTAGTTCCTGGGACACAGGACCCTCATAACTAATACTGGGAAACCCATGGGCAAACTGGGATGGGTTGGTCGCCTTGCATGGCACCTTTAGGATACTGAAGGAGGTTCTTAGGGTGAGTGCCCTCAGAAGCAGACCCTGGGAAGAGGATTCAGGTGCAAGTAGTTTATCTGGGAGGTGGAAGAGTAGGGGAATGGGGTAATGAGACAGACAAGGGAAGGCAAGAGTGTACCAATCAAGGGTATACTCTTATATCAGTATTTTCCAGAGAAATACAACCCATAGGGGATAGAGAGATAGATGATAGATAGATGGATAGATAGATAGATAGATAGATAGATAGATAGATAGACAGATAGATGATAGATAGGGCGATGGATATAAAAATAAAAATATTCCTATAAAGGAATGAACTCATGAATATGGACCTAGCAAGTCCTAAATCTATAGGGCACACTGGCAGGCTGGAGACTCAGGCAGGAGTTCTGTAGTCTCAAGGCAGTTTCTACTTTGGGAAACCTCAGTTTTTGCTTTTTAGACCTTGAACTGATTGAAGCCCATCTATGTCATCAAGAATAATTCCCTTACTTAAAATTAATTGATTGTAGATGTTAACCACATCTATCAAATACCTTCACAGCCCCGCTCTGATGCTTAATTGATTAACTGGGCACTGCTGTCTGGCCAAGCAGACACATGAAATTAATCATCACAACTCTCAAGCCGGGAACCACTGAGGGCAACAGGGTTAATCCTGCTGGGGCACATACACTTCAGAATGATCCACCCGAGTGAGGATCCTGGGCATTTACCCACCCCTCCACCCCCAGCTCTTATCAGCCATTGTCTGAGGGCTGCTAGGGATGGGAGACCAGTAGGCAAGCAGCTTCAAAGACCAGAGGAGGCACTCAGGCAAAAGAACAAGTCAGGGGGACGCCTGGGTGGCTCAGTGGTTGAGCATCTGCCGTCGGCTCAGGTCGTGATCCCGGGGTCCTGGGATCGAGTCCCACATCGGGCTCCCTGCAAGGAGCCTGCTTCTCCCTCTGCCTATGTCTCTGTCTCTCTCTGTGTCTCTCATGAACAAATAAATAAAATCTTTGGGGGTGGGGAGAGCAAGCCGGTAGTTGGAAGTCAGCAGATGCACACTGGAGTGGGGGGGGTGAGGGGAAGGGTGGGGTGTGTGCCACAAGATGGCATCCACAAATGAAGCACAGAACACAAAGGAGAGAGAGACTCAACCATAAAGGGTCTTGCAAGCCATGTGAACCCTGAAATCTTAGATTAAGAACAGTGGAAAGGCATTATATTGGGGGAGTGGGGGACCTATGAGCACTTTGTATGTTCAAAAGACCTTTAGGCTGCTGTGAAAACAACGGGTCAGAAAGGGGCAGAGAGGATGCGGAGCCACTGGCCTGGAGGATCTTGTTGGAGCCCAGGTAGGTTGGCAGCATCTGGGAGTAGACAGTAATAGGGAGGCTGGAGAGAAGACAGATGCTAGGGCCATTTAGGGAACTAAAGCAGCAGGTCTTGGTTACGGATCTGGGGTACTGGCAGTGGGGTAAAGGAGTGTATCAAAGTCACCCCCGCTCTAGTTTTTTTTTTTTTTCATTTAAAAATTTTTATTTGTTTATTTATTTTGATAGCTGGGGCCCCAGTGTGGACCAAACAGCCCAGAAGTTGCCTACAACCAGTTTAATTATGAAAATGACCTTAAGCTGACCTTACCTGCTGCCTGACCTGTTTCTACATCCTAAGATGCTTATTGCACAACCAGAAACCCTCCTGTTGAAAATACAGCTGGAAGCCAAGTGTAAATGGAGGGTGACCGTGGAAAACATTCCTCTGGTCCCTCAGCGTGAGGGCACATCTCATGCGGTGGCATGAGGATGAGAAATCAGATGCCCAGAGCCCGTCACCTTGAAACAGGCACCTCCAACCCTCTTACTTTAGTTGTCCCAAACATTGGATGTTCCTTAAAAACCACCTGTTTTCTGTGTCCTATTTTGTTTTGTCCACTGTGCAAAACAAAGGACGGATTTACCCACTCTATGAGAGGGAAGGATGGGAAGAGCAATGTCACATTAGGACTTTCCCAGTTGTCCTTGGTTTTAAGAAGCCAGGTGTAATGAGAAAACACCAGATGGTGGTGGTATAGTTGCCTGAAACCAGAACGTCCCCACCCTTATGCCCAGCACCACGAGAATCTTCCTCTGGACGGGACCTTGGCCTAGCTGGCAAAAAAAGAAGATGGGAACAGAGCATTGTGAGAAGACCATACAAATGGCTAGAAAACCAAAGAGAGCTTTAATTTCCATTGGCATGTGAGCCGAGGCTGTAGCGTTTCTCCTATCAACTCCAAGGGGCTCAAGCTAGGAATCTAAGGGTGTGTGTGCCAAAAGCCCTCTATGATCCACACCTTCTAGTATTTATGCCCTTGGGTAGTCCCCTTCCAGGTTGTACCATGATTAGTCTGTGTGATAGAATTATGGCTTCCAAAGATTTCACGTCTTAATCCCTGGGACCTGTGAATACATTATGTTGCCTGACAAGAGGGAATTAAGGTTGAGAATGGAACTAAGGTTGCTGCCCAATTGACCCTGAGATGGGGAGAGATTATCCTGGGTTATGTGGGTGGGTCCAGTGTAATTATGAGAGATCTTAAATGGCAAAGAGGGAAACAGAAGAGATCATCAGATCCAGAGAGATCACCTCATTAGAAAGACTCTACTGGGCATTGTTGGCTTTGAACAAGGAATTCAGACAGCCTCTGTCTAGAAGCTGGAGACAAGAAAATGAATTCTCCTCTATACCTCCAGAATGATGAACGTAGTCCTGCCTACACCTTGGCTTTAGCCCATTGAAAGCCACTTTAGATTTCTGACATCCAGAACTGTAAAATGATCAATCTATGTTGTTTCGAGCCATCAAGCTTGTGGTCGTTTGTTACAGGAGCAACAGAACACTTGGGATAAAGAATAATAATACAGGATGCATTTAATAAATATTTGTGAAATTGAATGAATGCAAGTTTTCTCTGCTCCAATAAACTCCTGCTTTGTTTCACCTTAAAGTGAGTCAAAACCCCTTGAAGACCCTCACAACCATCAGCCCGCCATTCTCGCCTCGTTGTCTCCCCCACTCCTGGAAGAATCTATTTGGATGTCTTGCTTCACCCCAACTTAGCCATGCTCTTCTGTGCCTGTGTGCATTTTCACATGCTGTTCCCTCTTCTAGGAACCTCTCTTGTCTTCCCCCAACTCCACTTGGGAACACCTCCTCAATCTTCAAGAGTCAGCTCAAATATCACCTCCAGATGACCTTCCCTAGTTACCCTGGTAGTAACCTTCTGTACTCCTCTATGTCCTGAATCTCATTACCTTGTACTGTATTAAGGTGTCTGCCTCCCTGTCTCCTCACCTCACGGAGACCTTCACAGGTGGGGCAGGTACCCTAGTCACCCTTGCATGTACTTGGGATAAGGAATCTGGGAGAGGAAACGTACTCCCAAAGACTACAAACTACCCCAAGCATTCTGGTTTTTTTCCTTCTTTGAACTCTCCTTCAGAGACTCAGTTCATCTCTGAGTCACCTCTTTAAAAAAAAAAAAACAAAAAAGACAAATATAAGTAACATTTTCTTGATTATAATAGTAATCCTCATTATGTTCTAGTGCTCAGAAATCACAGAAATCTATCCAGAAGAAAATAAATTCCCACCCAGACCACCACCATCATCCACAAACCCATCTGTCACCCATCAAAATGAAGAGCTAACACTTCTCTAGTTCTTAGCCTGCTGCCGGGTACCAGGCCGAGCAGGTTCATCACCAACCCCGTGTGCAGATGGACAAACTGAGGCTGGGGATGTGCAGTGGGAGAGCCCCATTATACACACTTTAATTCTCTTGGGTCCGTGCCTGATGTCATTAACAACAGCAGGGGTGGGCAGCCTGGGTGGCTCAGGGATTTAGCACCACCTTCAGCCCAGGGTGTGATCTTGGAGACCCCAGATCCGGTCCCGCATCAGACTCCCTGCAAGGAGTCTGCTTCTCCCTGTGCCTGTGTCTCTGCCTCTCTGTGTGTGTGTGTGTCTCTCATGAATAAATAAATAAAATCTTAAAAACAAAAACAAAAACAAAAACCATGCAGGGGTGTCTCCCTTTGTACTCCATACTACATTTGGGGTTTTCCTCCCTAATTATCATGAGCTCCTAATGTCTCTGCATTGTAGGGCTCCTAATGTCTCAACGTTAGGAGCTTGAAGAGCAAAGATAAAGACTTGAAAGGAAGATTTACACCACAGGAAGCAAACTCAGAGGCCTCTAGGGGCCAGGCACAGTCCATCATTGGTGACATGGCCTTGGGGAGGTAGTTTTTCCCAGTTTACAGCTGAGCTTTTAATAACATTATGTTGTTGGTGGTGTTTTAACCATACATAAGTTTGAACTGTTATGTCACCAAATCCATTGCTCTTTTTCCTCTTTTATGTTTTCTGGGTTTCCTTCTAGGCTTTGTAAGCTCTTCTTCCCTCCCAGGTCACAAGACTGCCCTCCCTTGTTGTTCTCTGCTTCCATGTTTTTATTTTTCCTGTGTAAAAATTTAAAAGCTAATTGATTTTTTTAACTGATTTTTTTTAGGTTTATTTATTTATGAGAGACAGAGAGAAAGAGAGAGAGAGAGAGAGAGAGAGAGAGCAGGAGGGGCAGAGGGAGAGAGAGAGAGAATCCTAAGCAGACTCAATGCCAAGGGCAGAGCCAAGTGCAAGGCTCTACACGGGGCTGGATCCCACAACCCCAAGACCACTGCCTAAGCCGAAACCAAGAACCCGAAACTTAACAAACTGCACCACCCAGGCAACCCAAAAGCTAACACCTCTTTGAGGTGAGATCTTATTTTTCCTAAACAAAAAGTCAGTGTCTCCATGCTTTTGTTAGCATTTCACCACCATTCTGAAAAGCCATGTTTTGTTTTGTTTTTAAAGATTCTATTTATTTATTCATGAGACACACACAGAGAGAGAGAGAGAGAGAGAGAGAGAGAGGCAGAGGGAGAAGCAGGCTCCATGCAGGGAGCCCGACGTGGGATCGATCCTGGGTCTCCAGGATCACGCTTGAGCCAAAGGCAGCGCTAAACCGCTGAGCCACCCAGGCTGCCCAAAAGCCATATTTTTAAAGAAAAAAATTTTTATTGGGGAAAATGTCAATTATAAACAAAAGTATTATAATGGTATCATGATCCCGCAAATACCTATCTCCTGACTTCAACACTTAACAACATAAAGCCACTTAAAACAAATCGTGGCAGAATACATAATATCTATCATCTTGACCATTCTAAAGTATACAGTTCAGTCATGCTAAGCGTATTCACACTGTTATGCAAACCACCTCCCGGGAAGCTGTATTTTTGTATTTTAACTGCCTTATGTATATGGTCTGGTTCTGGTCTCATTTATCTCTTTGTTGAGAACTGCACTACACACCATACTGCTTTGCTTATTTATTAAATTATCATATAAGTAAAATTTATAAAAAGGGACTCTTGGGTGGCTCAGCCAGTTGGACATCTGACTCTTGGTTTTGGGTCATGATCTTGAGGTCATGGGATCAAGCCCCGTGTTGGGCTCCAAGTTCAGTGGGGAGTCTGCTTGGGATTCTCTCTTTCCCTCTCCCTCTGCCCTTTCCCCTGTACATGCTCTAATTCTCTTTCTCTCTAAAAATTAATGAATAAATCTTTAAAAAATTATTAAAAAGTTAAAAATGTACACCTCTTCAGACGTACAGACCTATGCATTTTTTTGAATTTTTAATTTTTTAAAAGATTTTATTTATTCATGAGAGACACACAGAGAGAGGCAGAGACATAGGCAGAGGGATAAGCAGGCTCCATGCAGGGAGCCTAATGTGGGACTTGATCCTAGGACCCCGGGATCATGACCTGAGCCACCCTGGCATCCCAGTAGAAGTGATCCTTAAGGAGTTGTTGGCATAATTAAAATCCCCTTCCTGCCTCTTCCACAAGATGGAAGGAAAGGGTGGAATAGTCTTTCCAAATGACTTTGTCCTACCAAGAACGTTTCTGGAACATGCAGCTGTTCTAAGACCAGCCATGTGATCCTCCAGACATATTCAGATTACAGTAAGGCAAGCTAAAAAGAAGAAAATACAAAACACAGCATCTGGGAAGAGAAAAGAAACAGGAACCATGATGGGGAGGAGATTAACACAATATTTTTAAAATCACTTGTTTTATACCATTAACTTGAAAACAGTGATGAAAAAGATGGAAATCTGTTAAAGCTACAAAATATCTGTTAAGTTGGAGAGAATGGGTACCTTTTCAATATTTGAGTCTTCACACCCAGAAATGTGTCTTGCATGTGTTAAAGTCTTTCTTCAGATCTGTCTGTGTTGTTTTACAGTTTTCTTCAGAAGGGTTATGCACAGTTTTTAAGTTTGCTCCTGGGATATCTCTGAGTTTTCCAGTTTGGATAATGGAATGGCTGAAGTTATCACAATAGCAAACAAAACCACAGGAGACCTAGGAATTAATATGTAGAATAGCCAAGACAGGGGCACCTGGGTGGCTCAGTGGTTGAGCACCTGCCTTCGGCTCAGGGCGTGATCCCGGGGTCCTGGGATTGAGTCCTGCATCGGGCTCTTCCCACAGGGAGCCTGCTTCTCCCTCTGCCTGTGTCTCTGCCTCTGTCTCCCTCTCTGTGGGTCTCTCAGGAATAAATAAATAAAATATTTAAAAAAAATAAATAAGATCACTGCTACCTCCAGGGTCTCCAATGCCCTCCAACCAGCTGAGCGGATAGTCCAGTCCTGCACCTTGTTACTCTCCACCCCCTCCCCATACCTTGCTTTCTTCCAATGTCGCACCATAAGAGTGGTTATAATAATGACATTAGCTATCATATTCCTAGAATGTAATGGGGAGAGGAAGGAGCAAAACAGGAAATACATCAAGATAGGATTTTTAGGGGATCCCTGGGTGGCTCAGCGGTTTAGCACCACCTTCAGCCCAGGATGTGATCCTGGAGTCCCGGGATCGAGTCCCATGTCTGGCTCCCTATAAGGAGCCTGCTTCTCCCTCTGCCTGTGTCTCTGCCTCTCTCTCTCTCTCTCTCTCTGTGTGTGTGTGTGTGTGTGTGTCTGTCATGAATAAGTAAATAAAATCTTAAAAAAAAAAGATAGGATTTTTAAATTTTTTTTTTTTTTTTTATGATAGTCACAGAGAGAGAGAGAGAGAGAGGCAGAGACACAGGCAGAGGGAGAAGCAGGCTCCATGCACCGGGAGCCTGATGTGGGATTCGATCCCGGGTCTCCAGGATCGCGCCCTGGGCCAAAGGCAGGCGCCAAACCGCTACGCCACCCAGGGATCCCTAGGATTTTTAAAAGTAGGTCAGAAAGAAGGAATTTGTGCACGCACATACTCACATCATTTTATTGACTAGTCCTTTCAAATAAACAGCTCTTCTGATTTTGTGAATTCTGTTCGATTTCCTTCCCTTTCCACAACTTCTCTTTGTAATTTTGTACATTTTCTCTCTCTGCTTTCTTTTGATTTTTATTTTACTTTCCCCAATTTTTTGAGTTGAATGCACAGCTCACTTATTTCAATTGCTTGTTTATCAATAAAAGCATTTAAGGCTAGGTGGCTTCCTCTGAATACCACCTTATTGACACTGTTGAAGCTGTTGTTGGCTTCATGGGCATTCAGATGGCAAAGCCCTCTGTACTTAGAAAACCATCTGGGGCCGCCTGGGTGGTTTAGTTGGTTCAGCCCCCAACTCTTTTTACTATTTTTTAAAGATTTTATTTACTTTTTTTTAGAGAGCAAGAGAAAGAAAGAGAGACAGTGAGCAGGTGGGAAGGGCAGAGTGAGGGGGAGGAAGTCTGATGCAGGGCTTGAACCCAGGACCCTGAGATCAGGACCTTGAGCTGAAACCAAGAGTCAGCTGCTTAACTGACTGAGCCACCCAGGTGCCCCAATCCAACTTGATCTAAGCTCAGGTCTTCATCTCAGTGTCACAAGTTCAAGCCCTGCATTGGGCTCCTCACTGGGTGTGGAGCCTGGAGTCCACTTAAAAAAAAAAAAAAAAGGAAAGGAAAAAGAAAACCATCTGTGCCATGTGAAGTCTGCCAGCGAACGAGAGCCCTGCAGGGTGACTCATGTTCCTGAGGTCCCCAAGGTGCTACTCTGCTCCCTTTCAGGGAGATTTGGGGTAGCAGACATGGAACAGCTTTGTGGGGACTCCCTCTTCTGATCCAAACAGCTCTGCTGAATCAGTATCACAGGGACCAGATATAGTGGGATGTCTCCTGTCCTCCCAAAGCCTCTCTGAGCATCCACCCTCTCCCCCAACAAGCAAGTGACAAGCAAGGTCCTTTGAGCATTATTCAGTTTATGGGGAGCTCAGGAGGGGGCAGATGGGCTGTGTGTGGCATTCCTTCCAACTTGGTCCAAACTATTCAATATTTTCCAGCGTCTTATGTAATGAGGTTGAGACCTTTATAAGTTCAACATAATCGGTAGAATTTTTTCCCCCTCTATTACAAAGTTCTTCTGGTTGTGTATCTGGAAGGGTTTTTTTGTTGTTGGTATTTTGGATTTAAAACATACATTCTGTATATTAGTAGGGACTCCTCATGTGACTCAAACTGGCTTAAGCCAGAAAAAGGGAATTTACTGAAATTAACCATCAGTCATAAACAGAGAATATTCGTATTTACGTGTCCTGCCGGATTAGGTGTTGAATTCCTCAGAAACCCTTCTCTGTGTCTCTGTGTCTTCATATCTTGGCTCTTTCTGGTGCGTCCGTAGCTCGGGTCCCGCCCCCCCGCCCCTCCGCCGCCGCCCCAACATGCAGCTCCAGACCCGATTCATTCACCTGCCTGGGCTTGTGTGGCTCGTCCTGGACCTATTACGATATGGAATCCTCTGCTTGGGGTCACAGATGCTGGGCTGTTGGAATATCCAGCGTCCAGTGTGTGGTTTATGCGTCCACTCTCTTCCTAAAACACCTCTCTGATCATAGTCAGATGTCCTAAAAAAATCTTACTGTCCACCTAGCAGGGTGGAAAAACTTTCCCCTCGATTTGGCTCTCTTTAACAACCTGAGCTCCCAGAGTGCTCCCTTTCTCCCACACCCTATGTTCCAGCCACAGCAAACTACTCCCCATTTCTAAACAAACGTGTACTTTTGCTGCTCTGCTTTGGACACGCTATTTCTTTTGCTAAGAATACCGTCTTCCCCCCCCTTACTCATTCTTTAAGATCTAAGTCATATCTGGGAATCCCCGGGATAGTTTACCCACCTCCTCCCTGGGATCCTGCCTGCCTCTTCATTCACACTTCTCCAGAACCTGGAAGGATGGAATCATGTGCGACATTCACCCCTTCAAGACTTCAGGACCAGACCCAGACCAGAGGGCTAAGGCTTTGCCTCACCAATTTCCATACGGTGTCTAGAGTGTATATAGGTGTTTTGCTGGAAGAATGTGTGGATGGGGTCAGCGGTCTGTGCCCTTTTGATGATTTCAGGTTTGGGGGCACCATAGGTTCCTATGCATTTCCAAACTCAACAGCCAGTACCTTCATCTCTTTGTTGGAGGGCTGCCCTGAGGCTGCCAGAACCTGCTTTTCCTGCATGTTCTAGAGAACCAGAAATGCTTAAAAGTTTTCATGCCCTGGGGACAGTCCTTAAATCAAAGACGATGGGGTGGGGAGGGAGGGGAAGATACTCCAGCTCCTTTGTCCTGAACTGACAATTGTAGGTAGGGCCCACACTGTCCCCAAAGCTCCCCTGGAGGGTGAGCCACTTTTCAGCTCTGTTCCACTTAATTGCCCTCCCCTTCCCACTCCTCCACTCCCCTATTCTTCCCCTCCTCCACCCCCCCACCACAAGGCCTGATAAATCACCTTCACAGAAATCCTGGTCTCAGGTCCCAAGATCTGGGGACCCAGACTAAAACAGATTTGATGATTCAATGAAAAGAAGGAGAAGAATAATGAATTCAAAAGTCAATGACTATTTCCTTTTTTTTTTTTTAAGATTTTTTAAAATTTATTTATTCATGATAGACAGAGAGAGGCAGAGACACAGGCAGAGGGAGAAGCAGGCTTCATGCCGGGAGCCTGATGTGGGACTCGATCCCGGGACTCCAGGATCATGCCCTGGGCCAAAGGCAGGCACTAAACCACTGAGCCACCCAGGGATCCCTTGATGACTATTTCTTGATCACCAGCTGTGTGGAAGGAATGGAAGCAGGAGAAGAACCTCCGCCCCCCACCCCGGGATGTGTCTACTCAAGGAGACAAGATTTACATGTAGAGAGAAAAAACCAGGACATAAGATGAGTGTGATGAAGAAGCAGGAATCCAGCTCAAAGAAGGAGGGATGGCTCTAGGCATGGGGCCGGGGTGGGGGTGGGGGTGTCTGAGGATGGGCTGACTTTACAGGGAGAAGTGGGACTCCATCTAAACCTTGAGAGAAGACTAAGACTGTGCAGGAAGGACCCAGTGAATACAGTAGATTGGCAAGAAGAAAAGGATGAGACTTTAAAGCCAGGATATGAAGACTTGGAATCCATTCAAATGAGTCTGAACTTTATCTCCTAAGGTGAATGGGAAGGGGGGCGGTCAACATTAATTTATTCATTCAATAAACATTTATTGAGTGTAACATGTGGCACACCCAGACAGGAATGAGGTGTACTCTAGGAGGGGTGTTCTTTGACTGAACTGTCTGTTCTGGCTACCAGAATCATGACTCTATTTATTAGTTGGATCCACCTATCATTTCTGGATAGGTTTGTTTTTTGCTTCTGTAATTTTGTCACATGTGTATATGTTTTTCTGATCGTAAAGCAAAACATTATCATCATAAAAGAATTAAGGATTTGTAGGACTGCACATGGCAGGAAAAAAAATCTTCTGTTCAAGAGGGAGGAGGGGCAATCTTGCTTGAAGGGGGCTGGGCAGCGCCTCACCCCCATGGAAGCTTGTTGGAAGTAGAAAGACCCTATGTTGGGCTGGGTTTGGGCTTGGGGTCCCCAGGAACAATCACACGGAGGGGCCATGTCAGGCAATTTCTAGGCTATGTTTTCTGCAAGCATTTGGTTAAATTTGATTCAAACATCTTTGTTATGCTTTTTTTTTTTTTTTAAGATTTTATTTATTTATTCATGAGAGACGGAGAAAGAGAGAGAGGCAGAGACACAGGCAGAGGGAGAAGCAGGCTCCATGCAGGGAGCCCGATGTGGGACTCAGTCCCAGGACCCTGGGATCACAACCTGAGCCAAAAGCAGACACTCAACCGCTGAGCCACCCAGGCACCACTCTTTGTTATATTTTGAAAGGAGATTCAAGTGAAGGTTAAGCCTGTGTCTGTAATTAAATGGTTTGGGGACCACAGAACAGACAGCTAAAGATGAACTGGAAAGTCTTGAGTGGGCAGCAGTTCAGAGCAAGAGATGACAGGGGACCTGGAAGAGAAGCTTCAAAGCATTCCTTGGACAGCCCAGGATGGGAGTGGGGGAAGACTGCACTTCCTGGGAGAGTTGGGGATTGCAGTTATCATATTATGAACATTTTAAAAAATGTGATTTTATTTGGTAGGCATGGGCTGGGGAGGTCTGAAGTGGTCTTCCTGGCATCATATGTTTTGTATTTTGTTAGAGAATGTGAAGAGCTGTCCACAAAAGTCGTGCCCATTTATACCAACAGCCAATCAGACTGCTCGTCCTCCACATCCTCACAAACACTGGTTTTACCTGATTTTATTCTTTGCCAATTCAATAGATGAGATTGAGCAAAAATGATCATTTGTTTTCACTTAAACTTACTCATCAATAAGGTTGAACATCTTTGGTATATTTTTTAGCCATTTTAATTTTTTCTGGAATGTCCTCGTTTGTTTATATTTCTTATTGATTTGTAAGAACTCTTTGTATATAAACAATATTATCTGTTTTGTTTGACATATCTTTTAAGTGATATTCCCAGTTGAATACAGTTAAACAATTACCATGAGGATGTTTCTTTCAGTATTTTTAACAATTACTCCACTTTCTATGTTAGCTAGAATTATTAACTTCTTACCTTTAATTCTCTTTAGACTTTATTCTACATTCATTGGCATATAGTACTATGCCAGTCCTTTCACGCTAGATATTCTCATGCATTTGTTCTTCATTCTGGTTTATCTTCCAGTTGACTGCATTATACATCCTCAAGTAAATTCTTCCAGAATGAGTCACAGTGTTCTAATAACTGAGTTCTTCCATATTTGAAAATGTCTCTTGAATCTCTTTACACATAAATAATATTCCAATGGGATATAGAATTTAGCACTCTATTAATGTTGGCATTGGGACTAGGGAATATGGGATTGAGTAAAGAGAATGAAAAATGGAAAGAGTGAATTGTATGAATCAGAGATGAACGGAGGGTGCCTGAATGGCTCAGTCGATTAAGCATCTGCCTTTGGCTGAGGTCATGATTTCAAGGTCGTAGAACTGAGCCCCATATTGGGCTCCTTGCTTAGTGGGGAGACTGTTTCTCCCTTTCCCTCTGCCTCTCCCCTCACTCATGCTCATTCTCTTTCAAATAAATAAATAAATAAATAAATAAATAAATAAATAAATTTTTAAAAAAAGAAATGAGCAGAAGACAGAGTTTTAGACAAAAGCTGTGGTCAGCTTTTGAAGGCCCTTGAAAGCCAGGATAGAGGGCACTGAAAGCATCTGATTGCAGGGAGAACACTCACACAGCCAGATTTTAAAAAGATTAGCTGGAGGGGCACCTGGGTTGCTCAGTGGTTGAGCATCTGCCTTCGGCT
Source organism: Canis lupus baileyi (assembly GCF_048164855.1). Lineage (NCBI taxonomy): Eukaryota > Metazoa > Chordata > Mammalia > Carnivora > Canidae > Canis > Canis lupus. The sequence continues at coordinate 55,096,955 of NC_132845.1, read as the reverse complement.
CAGGGCATGATCCTGGGGTCCTAGGATAGAGTCCCACATCAGGTTCCCTGTAGGGATCCTGCTTCTCCCTCTGCTTATGTCTCTGCCTGTGTCTCTCTCTGTGTCTCTCATGAATAAATAATTAAAATCTTAAAAAAAAAAGGATTAGCTGGGCAGAGGGGGAGATAGAGGACTGTTTTGTTATCAGTTAGGAAAAAAATGTGGCTGCAAGTCCCAGAAAGTGATTAGAAGCTTATTTATATGCTATAACAAGAGGTCCAGAAAAGCAGGGACTAGTGTTGGTTTAGCCTCATTTATGTTGGGCTGATGTCATTACAGTTCTCTTGGCCTTTTCCTCATGGAGGCAAGATGGCTGCTGCAGCTCCATACATTCCATTTGCATTCAAGGCACAAGATGGAGGGGAGGAAAGGTATAATCACTGTTGACTCATTTTATTAGGAGAGCATAAACTTCCCAGAACTCTCCCTCTCCCAGCAGATGTTTATATCTCAGTGGCCAGAGCTGTGTCATTTGTTCATCTCACCTGTAAAGGAGGCAGGGAGCCAGGCTCATTTCAACACTTGATGGGATGACTTGACTTCAGCACTTGACAGGATGAGCACTGGGTGTTATTCTGTATGTTGGCAAATTGAACACCAATAAAAAATAAATTTATATATATATATAAAAACCTGACATATTTGCATATTTAAATAAATTATCTGCATAGTCAAACATGTTTGCATATTTAAATTATGTGCTTACACATTTAAATCACATGCATGTTTAAACAACACAATTACATATTTAAGTAACATGCTCACATATTTAAAAGACATGTTTGCATATTTAAATAACACATGCATATATTTAAATAACATGTTAACATTTTATTTTTATTTTATTTTATTTTATTTATTTATTCATGATAGACACAGAGAGAGAGGGAAAGAGAGGCAGAGACAGGCAGAGAGAGAAGCAGGCTCCATGCTGGGAGCCCGACAACGCAGGACTTGGGCCCAGGTCCCCAGGATCACGCCCTGGGCCAAAACGTAGGCGTCAAACCACTGAGCCACCCAGGGATCCCATGTTAACATATTTTAAAATGGATATTTACAGACAACTGAAAGCTTCTATCAGAACACAAAAAGTACCACCACCACTTCAAAATTTAAAAAGCCAAATAAATAATTCGAACTACATTAAAACTAAAAAGGTTTTTGTCTGTTCATCAAATAACACCATAAAGAAAGTGAAAAGGCAAACAGCACCAGGGGGAGAGGAGATGCTGACAAAGGAATTGTAGGTGCAATACACTAAGATCTACAAATCAATAAGAAAAAGACAGACAACCCAATAGAGAAAATAAGGCAATAGAAAAACAGTCACTCCACAAAAGACAGTATCTGAATGGACTATGAACATGTAAAAATGTGCTCATGACATGAGCCATCAGAGAAATATCCATTAAAACCACCGTGAGTTACCATCATACAGCCACCAGCATGGCTTAAATGAAAGATACAAATTACCCTCCAGTTCCATCCACGGTGGAAGCAAATGGTGGGTATTTGTTGTTTCTAAAGGCTGAGTAATATTCCATTGTATACACAGACCACATCTTCTTTATCCATTCATCTGTCAATGGACACCGAGGTATTATGCTGAGTGAAAGAAGTCAATCGGAGAAGGACAAACATTATATGGTCTCATTCATTTGGGGAATATAAAAAATAGTGAAAGGGGATAAAGGGGAAAGGAGAGAAAATGAGTGGGAAATATCAGAGAGGGAGACAGAACATGAGAGACTCCTAACTCTAGGAAACGAACAAGAAATAGTGGAAAGGGAGGTAAGCAGGGGTTGGGGGTAACTGGGTGACGGGCACTGAGGGGGGCACTTGATGGGATGAGCACTGGGTATTATGCTATATGTTGGCAAATTGAACACCAATAAAAAATAAATTAAAAAAAAAGAAAGGTACAAATTACCAATAGTGGATGAGGATGTGGAGCAGCGAGGGCTCTCGTATACCCTGCTGGCAGGAGTAAAAATTGGTGCAGTCACTTGGAAAAATCACTGTAGTCTACTGGACTTATGCATACTCTATGACCCAACAATTCCTCCTTCAGCAGAAATATCCAGCAAAGGAAAAAATCTACATGTAAATGGAGGTGGGTAGATTTGTTTGTTTATTTATTTGTTTGTTTGTTTATTTAACGAGTGCCGTGTGCTAGAGTATTCAGAGCGGCACCATCTGTAATTACTCCAGAGTGGAGACTACCGAATGCTTATTTACAGAACACAAAAAAAAATCGTTGTATATTCATTCATCTGTAGAGAACATTATCAACAATGACAATGAACCCCCTACAAATGCATGCCACAACATGCATGACCTTAAACCTAATGTTGAGCAAAGAGGTCATACAGTACATACTGCATGTTTACATATATGTAAAATATAGAAACAGGAGAAACCAGCCTATGCTGTTAAAAGTCAAGATAGTAGTTACTCTCGGTGGAGCAAGGGTGGGGAAGAGGGGGAGTGTTAGTGATGAAAGGGGACAAAAAGGCAGACTTCAGGTGGGTACTGATGACATTCTCTTTCTTGAGCTGGGTGCTGCTCATATAGTTGTGTTCCATCTGTGACAATTTGTCATGTTGCATAGATATGCCGTAAAAGAAAAGATGTGCTTTTCTTTTTCTGTGTGTAGGTGATACTTCAAAGAAGAAAACTAAGATTTTTTATTTTTATTTATTATTAATTAATTAATTAATTAATTAGTTTATAGAGAGGGAGGAGGGAGAGAGATAGAGAATCATCATAGAGCTCCATCACACCACCCTGAGATCATGACCTGAGCCGAAATCAGGAGTTGGATGCTTAACTGACTGAGCCACCCCAGGTGCCCCGAAAACTAAGATTTATTAAAAAGTGACTGCACACCAGGTGTGAGATTAAGGAAATATGTCCTCTTCATTGTCTTCGCTAACAGTGGAAGGCTCTGCCCACAGTACCTGGACTCTTCGGGTCTACGGCACTGATGCTGACATTTGGCAGTCCCAACGCCGCCCCGCCCCAAGTCAACCAAACTGGTGAAAGAGCAGATGTCATTCACTCAATAATTGCTATTTGTTGCGGGGGGTTCCACAGTCAAATGCCAACAGGAGCCAAGTGGGGTACTGAAATAAATGAGATGGTCAGTTACCGCAGTAAGAAGAGGTGGGTCTGTGGGGAACTGGCTTGTAGAGGAAGTAGTTGCCTTGGAGCTCTAGCTGATATGTTCCAGAATGCAGCCCAGTGAAGTCAGGTTTTCCAGAATTTTATTTTTATTTTACTTTAAGATTTTATTTATTTATTTGAGAGAGAGAGAGAGAATGCACAAGCAAGGGGAAGGGCAGAGGCAGAGGGAGAAGCAGACTCCCCACTGAGCGGGGAGCACAATGTGGGGCTTGATCCCAGGACCTCAGGATAATGACCTGAGCTAAAGGCAGTCACTTAACAAACTTAAGACACTCAGGTGCCCCCAGAATTTTTTTAAAAAAAGAAGCCAGAAATCCAGTTTGTTCCATGAAACCTTTCCATTTTCAGTTTGGCAATTTCTTCCAATAAAATGGGCCAATCAAAACGCCCTTGGGCCAGATTTGGCAGACAGTCCTCCTGTTTGCAACCTCTGGGTTATTGGTCGAATGAATCACTCTGGAAGCACTGTCTGCTAGAGCTGTAATAATCAAAAACAATAGCTACTCTCTTTTTGACACTTATTGGGATCTTAACGTATTTCCTTGCTTCTAAGATGTCACCCACGTCATTCATATAACTAACAACTGCTTTCTAGGAGAAAGAGGAAAAAAAGGAAAAGGAAAACATTACCATATTAAACGTATTCACCCATTAAAAGACACACCTAGAAACCCTAAAATGTAAAACAAACAAAACAGAACGAAGGTATGCTGAAGAAATAGAATCCATGAGACACTTTCTACACTTAATTCTTAGAAAAACTTTATGTGGTAGACATGATCGTTAGGTCCGTTTTATAGCGTGAGGCTCATTGAGGCTAGTTGACCATGCCAAGTTCACACATCTGGTGAGGAGCAGGGCCAGGTTTAAACCCAGATCTGTCCTACATCCAATGCCACACTCTTTTTTTTTTTTTTTTTTTTTTAAAGTAAGCTTTATGCCCAATGTGGGGCTTGAACTCACAACCCTGAGATCCAGACCTGAGCTGGGATCAAGAGTCGAACACTTAGCCAACTGAACCACTCAGGCACCCCATCCAAAGCCGTGCACCTAATCGTTGCAATACATTGTTTCCCTTTGTGGAATGAGTATCACTGAGAGCAAAGGTTGTAGGTTTTGGTATTATAGCAGGCTAAATGGCTAACAAACAGACTCACAGATGTAGAGGCACCAGTGAAATAAGAATGCATTTTTTGCCCATTTGATCATCTTTGGCAGCTGTACGGAGGTGGGACAACTCCCACACAGTCCTTCAGAGCAGTGATTCTGGCATTTTTAACCTGTAGCTTCTTCGCCAGCCTGGTGAGCTGGAAGGAGCAAGAAAGAGGCACCTGCAGAATCTGAAATCTTCAGTAGAAAGTGGCATCTGCTCACATTCTACTCAGAAGGGCCCAGGCCGCCCTAAACTGCAAGACAGGCTTGGGCAGCCGCTACCCTATTGCCGAAAAAGATAAAAATAAATTTTGATGAGAAGCTACCAGGCTGTTTCACAGAGTGGCTTGTACACATCAAACAAGATAGAATCACTGAGAAAGAGTTCAGTTTGGTGCTAGTCGGTCTGTAACATTTCTCTGTTTTTGCCAGCCTGTTTCGTAATAAGGAGAGCAGATGATGGTGTTTAATAGAGCTTACTAATATTTTAGTAAGTAATATTTTAGTTTATTTTTAAAAAAGATTTTATTTATTTATTCATGAGAGACAGAGAGAGAGAGAGAGAGAGCGCCAGAGACACAGGCAGAGGGAGAAGCAGGCTCCATGCAGGGAGCCGGACACGGGACTCGATCCCGGGACTCCAGGATCACGCCCTGAGCCGAAGGCAGATGTGCAACCACTGAGCCACCCAGGTGTCCCATAATATTGTTTATTTTTATTATATTCAGTAGTTGCCTTTTCTTTTTGGCAACGGATGCTGGATAGGGATAGAAAGCTTCCTTTTACAACGAACGTGTTTAAATTGGAAATCGTCAGTGGATGTTATAATTGTGCAGTGGCCTGTGGATGCGAAAATTGTGAAGGTGCTTGCAAATAACTTTATGATGATAAAGAGTGCATCTTCCTGCAGATGCCCCGGACAGTGTTCCTGAAGCTGGGGGAAGAACTACATAGTGGGGCCGCTTGGGTCGCTAGTGTAGTGTGAACCAGGCTGAGGCTCTGCCTGTGGTCTGGGCTGGTTCTGGGGCCCCATGAGAACAGCCCAACTCTGAAGGAAATCTGAAGCCAGATCCCTGTTTTCTGTTCCCACTGGCCGGCTCCTCAGAGTACAAGCAGAGGCCTGTGGGCCCTGGCAGGTGCCTGATGCCTGCCCTGGGAAGCTTGCTAATGTCTCTTCCCTCCGTGGTCCCCTTTGCACTACTGGGCCACACTCCAGGGGAAGAACTCTGGGGTGTTTTTTTTGTGGAAGACTGTACTCTGGCTCAGCGCCTGGCTGGCCGCTGCCCCTTGCCATAGGCTGCCCCATTTCCTGAGGGGAAAGGAGGGGGTGGCACCGGCCCCCAGCCCCGGAACTGGGTGACTCCAGACCTTGGTCGGAAGCCCGCATCTTTCCTGGAAATGTCTGGTTGACTGAGGCATTTCTAGGTATTCCAACAGGCCAGCAACAAAGAAGAGAGTTTGCCCAGGACATGGAAGCTCGTGGGAAATCCTTTGGGACGTGAAGATCTCTGAGAGTGATTTGATGAGCTCTATGCCCCATGTTGGTGAGGACTCTGGTCCCAGGTGTGCTTCCAGAATGCCAGCAGAGAAAGGCCTGTTAGTGGGAGGCTTGGAGCGAGCATGCTCACTGGTTGCCAGAGAAATGCAAATTCAAACAATGGGATTCTTTTCCCTCTTCAGGGTGGCAGAGTGAAGTTCAAAAGTCTGACAGTATCAGTGTTATCAGGGATGTGGGGGATGTGGTGCTCTCAAACACTGTGAGTGGGAGACCATCTGGGAATATTGACTCTGGAGAACAAGTGAGCACTCTCCAGAAAAATTTTAGTGCCTGTTGCCTAAGAAGCTCTTATATACATGCATAAGGAAGCATGTACCCTGAGGTGTGGTTAATGATGGCAAAAAAAAAAAGCAAACCTGGAAACAATCTAGATACCCAGCAGCAGGAGAATGGCTGAATAAGATGTGGTTGTGGCAGGCAAAATAACTCAAAATAACTCACCTGTGCTATATGCATCAGTAAGTATGGCTAGAGCTGAAAAAACACAACATTGAGTGGGAAAAGGAAAAAAGCATGTTACAGGAATATAAGAGTATTAGCTATCTATTGTCACGTGACAAATTATCTCCCAAATCAGTGGCTTTCAAACATCACAAACATTTATCATATTCCTACTTTGTGTGAAACATGAATTTTTTAAAAAAATTTATTTATGATAGTCACACACACACACACACACACACACACAGAGAGAGAGGCAGAGACACAGGCAGAGGGAGAAGCAGGCTCCATGCAGGGAGCCCGATGTGGGATTCGATCCCGGGTCTCCAGGATCGCGCCCTGGGCCAAAGGCAGGCGCTAAACCGCTGCACCACCCAGGGATCCCTGAAACATGAATTTAAGTGGAAGGTTGCAGGTCAGGGTTTCTCACGCAGCTGAGATGTCAGCTGGGGCTGCAGTCATCCAAAGACTTGATTGGGGCTGGAGGATCCATTTCTGGCGTGGTTTCTTTGTATGGCTGTCATAGTCAAGCCGATTTCTTGTGCGGGGCCTGAGCTTCTCCCCCCGTGGACCTCTCCACGGGGCTGCTTGAGTCTCCTTACAATATAGCAGCTGACTAGCCCCCAGAGCAAGTGATCCACAAAAGCACAAGGCAGAAGCAGCAGTGTCTTTTATAATTTAACTTCGGGTGTCAAATGCCATTACTTCTGTCATATTCCATTTATATATTCATTTATTAGGAATAAGTTACTGGGGTGCTTGGGTGGCTCAGTCAGTTGGGTATCTGCCTTTGGTTCCAGAGGTAGTCTCAGGGTCCTGAGATCGAGCCGTGTGTCAGGCTCCCTGCTCAGCGGGAACTCTGCTTCTCCTTTTCCCTCTACCCTTTCCCCCTACTCATGCTCTTTCTCTCTCTGTCTCTGTCTCTCTCTCTCTCTCAAATAAATAACGAAAATTTTTTTTAAAAAGAGAAATACAGGGGATCCCTGGGTGGCTCAGCGGTTTGGCGCCTGCCTCTGGCCCATGGTGCGGTCCTGGAGTCCCGGGATTGAGTCCCACGTTGGGCTCCTGGCATGGAGCCTGCTTCTCCCTCTGCCTGTGTCTCTGCCTCTCTCTTTCTCTATGTCTATCATAAATGAATAAATTTTAAAAATCTTTAAAAAAAAATAAAAAGAAATACATTGCTAAGTTTGGTGTACATTTAAAGGAAGAGAAATTAGGCTCCGCTTTTCAAAGGAAGGATGTCAAAGAATTTGTGGACATATTTTAAAGCTAGCATATGATATGATATGATACCATTTATGTAGTTTTAAAATAATGCATAACACACACAGGCTTAGTCAATCAGAGCCCCCTACCACCCTGACCATGGTGATAGGATGGATACGTGACACAACCAAAGTCAATCAGAATTCTTTCCAGCACTTGTGTACCTGAGATTCTGTCTCTGTTCTGGGGTTGCTAAGCTTTTAGGATGTGAATCTTGGACTGCTTGAGTCCATTTTGTCCACCACAATTAAGAAAGACTTTCTGAAGGACTGAAGGAAAGATACAGCCCTAATGCAATCATTTAAGTGTCTAGATCAAGACATGCCTGAAACCTGATTCATTATCTCTAGATTTTTCAGTTATGTAAAACAATAAATTCCTCTTTTAGCTTATGCTGGCTTGAACTGGGCTTATGTCCCTCGGCATCACAACTCTTTTGATGGCTACAACTGTTATGGTGTTGTGGTATGGTCAGGGGTCTCCTGAGAAACAGAACCAATAACGTGCGCACGCACACACACACACACACACACACATTTCACACGATGTCGGTCCCAGTTCAAGCACAGGGGAAGATCAAAGTCCAATATCCCCTCTCAACAGAGAGTCAGGTAGAGACGCCTGGGTGGCTCAGTGGTTGAGGGTCTGCCTTCGGCTCAAGGTGTGACCCCGGAGTCTTGGGATCAAGTCCCATATGGGGCTTCCTGCATGGAGCCTGCTTCCCCTGTCTCTGCTTCTCTCTCTGCCTCTCTCTGTGTCTTTCATGAATAAATAAATAAAATCTTTTTAAAAAACAAAACAAAACAAAAAAACCCCAGAGAGTCATGCAGAGAGAGTGGATTCCCCTTCCTCTGTCTTCTTGTCCTGTTCTGGTTCTTGGTGGATCGGATGATGCACCCCTTGTATTGGGAACGGCCATGTCTTTTACTTGGTTGGCCAGTTGAAATGCTGCTAAGTCACTAAATTTTAGGGTAATTTGTTATGTGGCAATAGGTAACAAATCAAGGTGTTGAATCATGATTGGTATTGTTAAAATTCCCTGATCTTTTCTTAGATCCATATTGCTTATCTCTCTTTTTCTAATGTGTTTGTTTGTTAGCATTCCTGTTCCCGGGAGGGTTTTTTTGGTATTGTTTCTCAGGCAGGAGAGATTCATTGTGAAATTTGTTTTGGAAAGGTATATATGGGTGGTATCTTTGCTGAACTTTTGCATGTTAGATTTTTTCTTTTCTTTTCTTTTCTTTTCTTTTCTTTTCTTTTCTTTTCTTTTTTTCCTTTTTAAGACTTATTTATTTATTTTAGAGAAAGAGAGAGTGAGCAAGGGGAGAGGCAGAAAGAAAGGGAGAGAGAAACCTCTGTTCAGTGACAATTTCTGTGAGTCTCTTGAGTCTTTTTCTTCTATTCTGTTCTTCTGGGGATTTAATTATATGCACATCTTTCCCTTGAGTCTCTTCTATGTGCTTATCTTTTGTTTTTCCTTCATTTTCTTTTCCTCTGAATTTTAGAAGCTTCTAATCTGTTCTTCTGATTGATTTGATTTTGTGCAATGTCCAAGCTTCTGTTAACTTGTCTGTGGGTCCTTTTAAAACTCAACAGATATAGTTTTCATCTCCAGAGTAGTGTCATGTTCTAAGTGATTTTATTATTAAGAATTGTTTGAGGTTCATTTAAGCATTTGACTCTTGCTCTCAGCTCAGATCTTTTTTTTTTTTTAAGATTTTATTAATTTATTCATGAGAGACACACAGAGAGAGAGAGAGAGGCAGAGACACAGGCAGAGGGAGAAGCAGGCTCCCTGTGGGGGAGCCTGATGCAGGACTCATCCTGGGACCCCGGGATCACGACCTGAGCTGAAGGCAGACACTCAACCATTGAGCCACCCAGGTGCCCCTCAGCTCAGGTCTTGATCTCAGATTCGTGAGTTCAAGTCTCACATTGGGTGTGGGTGTGGAGCCTCCTTAAAAATATATACATATATATACATATATATATTTGTATATATTTGAGACATTCAACAGCTTCTGCTCTCAAGACCACCAATTAGAAATCTTCTCCCTTACATTTTTATCTTCTGGGCCATCAGGGTAACTTATCCTGGGACATTTGCTCTAATCCCTTATACCAGCATCCCTTTGACCTGCTTGATCTCTACAGATGTGCAGTCATGATTTCCTGTTTATTCTTTTAGGAGGAGGCCTATGTTTGCTCAATGCTAGGCGATAAGATGGGTTACACGGCCTGTTTGAATATCAAAATATTCAAAGAGAGGAGGGAAAAGTTTATATTTACTGTACTTTTACTTTGCTTGCTAAAGCGTCAGCAACCTGTGGAGATAGGGAAGGAGCCCGGGACAGACGCACTGAAGATTTCACTTTTGTGTGTAAAGTGGCCTCTTGTATCTCAGATTTTTTTTTTAAAGATTTTAAAAAATTTATTTATTCATGAGAGACACAGAGAGAGAGGCAGAGACATAGGCAGAGGGAGAAGCAGGCTTCCTGCAGGGAGTCCAATGCAGGACTCTATCCCAGGACCCCGGGATCATGCCCTGAGCTGAAGGCAGAGGCTCAACCCCTGAGCCACCCAGGGGTCCCTTGTATCTTCAGATATAACTGGAGCATTGACAACTTCTTAAATAAAGCCAGCTGGTCTTCCTGAGGGCCATGTACAGGGGTCACCTCTTTTAATGTAGCACATCTCTTGGACAGGGTTGGACATATGAGCCGAATCAAATTCTGTTCCCTCCCCACCCCACATCACCCTCACACACTGGCCCCACCGCTGTCCCTAGCTGGTGTGCTTGCCACTAGCAGGGACCATGGGGATCTTCGTGCCCCTTCCACCTGGTCCTTGAATGGGCTTTTCAGTTGCCTGGAATGAAGCGTGGCTTGGCAGTCCCTCCCCTCAATCTGGTTGAAGCTCCCTGTATCTTACAGAAATTCCTGAATGCTGCTGGCCTGCCGTAAATGGGGCCCCTCCCTATTTCCCATCTGTGGGGTGGCTTTTCCTCATAATAAACTTCATGACCCCTTGCCTCATCCTCCTTCACTTGGCTCACTAAGCCATGCCTCAGGCCTCAGCCTAAACACTGCTTCCTCGGGGAAATGTTCCGGGAAGTCCTCCCAAGTGGGTACCCTACGTTGTGCTCTTAGGAATTCTTGTATTCCGGCTGTCACAGAACTCACCACCTGGGATTTTAACTCTGTTCACTGATGTGTCTTCCCCTACAGCCTTGTCTCCAGAGTGTGGCAGGGCCTATTTATTCATTCGAAAAATATTTATGGGGAGTCAAGTATATGTGAGCCACAGGGCTAGGCACTGTTTTTGTCTCCTGCCCAGGGCCTGTCACAGATTGTTTAGTAAATATTCACTGAAAGAATAAATGGCCAGCTTTAGGGAACCAGGCTAAAGATGGTGGCCGGGGGTCAGCAAGACTGGTGGAACACTGGTGGCTGGGGTTTTACTGCAGCTCCAGGGAGCAAAATAAGTCCTAGGGTAGAGAGAACCGAGCTCTCCTAATCTGGGCCCGTGCCCTGAGGTCTGGAGGCCTGCAGGGGGGAACTGCCTGACAGTGGCAAGGACTGTGCCAGGGCTGAACACTGGGCAGACCCTCTGCCATTGTCCAAGAAACACCAGGCCCGAGGAATGCAGCACGTCTGCAGCCCAGTCCTCCCTGGCTGGGGTTCTGCACCCATGAGCCACTACCCTGGAGTGTAGGAAGTGTTTAAGCTTACGGACTTTGCAGTCAAAGAAACTTATTTAAGATCTCAGAGCCTCCATTTCCTTTTCTGTAAAATGGGGACAAGACTGGTTTCGTAGGCCCCTGTGGGGCTCAAACAAAGTTGTTGTTGAGTATAGCACATCGGTTCTAGAGTCTGGCATAGAGTAAAAGTTTTATCAATGTTAACGATTACCATCTAGGCTTGCTTTTATCATCTGTAGTGCATTTCGGGGAAGATAGGAGGAGTAAAACTTTTGCCCCAGTCTGGAGGGATAGCTTCAGCTATCTCTTAGAGCCCCGGGTTTGCGCCGGCCTGGAGAAGGTGAAAGGCCTTTTCCTGGGCCTGCGCCTTCCCAGACTTCTCTGGGGCCAAGTTGTGGTGCAGAGTAACTGGGTTTTCCCTGGCCTGCTTCCCCTGTAGGTAAGGCCTGGCCTAAGGCTGCCGTGAGAAGGTAAAAATCTGAGCACTCGCCAACTCTACTTACTCAGAGTAAAATATCCAAAATCAAAGGTGGTGCTCAAATATCAAGGGAATAAAAGGTAAATGACAGGGCTATCCTGGGACCAAGGAGAGAGGAATGTAGGCCAAAGGAGGTTTGAAAGAGTCTCTGATGAAGACCTCTGTCCCCAGGTTTAGAAGTGTAAGTTATGGCTCTGGTCCAATGCATTGAGGCAACTCTCCTTTTAAGCCTGCCTATCATTTAGGGCTTGGTGACTGATTGGATCAGGGTGGGGCAGAATGATTTCCAGGCGGTATTGCCTGACTTTCTGGGTAGATAGAAGTGCTGCCAGCTGCCGTTTTGGGAAGATGAACATATTTGGGGAGGGAGGGAGAGGGACCAAGTTCAGTTTTGAACATAACTTTTTTTTTTTTTTTAAGAGAGGGAGTGTGTGTATGTGAGGGTGGGGAGGGGGGCCATCCCCTGAGCATGGAGCCCAATGCAGGGCTTGATCTCACAACTTTGAGATCATGACCTGAGCTGAAATCAAGAGTCGGAAGCTCAACTGACTGAGCCATCCAGGCGCCCCTGAGCTTAGAGACTTTTGAGGTGCTTGAAGGGTGTTGATGTAGAAATGGCTAGAATGCAACCAAAAATGTGGATCTGGAGGTCCCAGAGAATCATATAAAGATATAGAATTAAAACTGCAAATAAGGGGGCGATGACCGCTGCTACAAAGGAGCAAGAACAAGATAGTCCGGAAGTGTGAAGTAAAATGAATAGAGAGGCAAAGAGAAAACCATGGAGAACTGCCACTTGGAGAGGGAAAAGGGTGGAAGGGAAGCCAGCAAAGAAGATGGGGAAGAAGGAAAAATTGGAGAAAGAAGAGCAAAACCAGGAAGTAGATGGGATACCACCAGGCGTTTTAAGAAGAATTTTGAATGTTGGAAAAGAACTGTGATTGGATTTTCAAGACATGGAAATATCCTTAGCCTCACTCATAAAGAAATGGGCAATAAAACAATGAAGAGGCACCATTTTGAAAAAATCTTCCAGTCTGGCAAGAACAGGAAAGTTTCACTCTGTCTCGAGAGAGGATGTGGGAAAACAGGCACTCTAGAAGAGTAAAGGCACACACCCTTTGGCTTAGCAATTCCACTTCTAGGAATCCATTGGATGGATATGCTTATCTATGCTCACAGAGTACAAGGATATTCACTGAAGCAAATTTGTGGAAGCAAAGGGTCGGAAACAACCTAAGTGTCCATCAGTGGGGGAGTTGCCAAATAGATAATGGCACATTATTTCAGGGGAGTATATGGGGTTGTTAAAACACATAAGGAAGATCAATAAGTACTAATGTGGAACAATATGCAAGATATTTGAAGTGAAAAAAGGTCAAAAGCAGAATACAACAGGACATGCTATGATTTATGTAAAAAAAGGATAAGGATGTGGCCTTAGAGCCAGACTGTCTTGGTTTAAACCCCAGATCCACCACTCCTTAGCTTTGTAACTGGAGGAAAGTTACCCGTTTCCTCAGCTGTCACCTTTACAGTATGATCAGTGACATGGAGGAGATTTACTGTTCCCTCATGTACTTTCTGAGTTTTTTTTTTTTAAACCCTGGGCATGTGTTGCCAATTTTTTTTTTTTTAGTTGAAAGTTTCCACTGAAGAAGGTACATGAGTAACAAACAAGCACGTGGAAAAGATGCTCAAATTCATTCATTGTTAGGGAAATGCACATTAAAACCACAATGAGGGGCATGTGGGTGGCTCAGTCAGGGAAGCGTCTGCCTTTGGTACAGATCATGATCCCGGGATCCTGGGTTCGGGCCCTGCATCCAGCTCCCTGCTTCTCCCTCTCCCACTGCCCCTCTTCCTCCCCTCATGCTCTATCTCTTGCTTTCTCTTCTCTCTCTCTCTCTCTCTCTCAAATAAGTAAATAGTCTTTAAAACAACAACAACAACAACAACAGCAACAACAAACCACAGTGAGGTATCACTTTACTAGTATGGCTAAAGCTATAAACCGGACAATTCTAAGTGCTGTGAAGATGTAGTGCAATGGGAATTTGCATACACCACTGGTGGGAATGTAATATCAGACGGTCACTTTGGAAAAACAGATTGGCAGCCTCTTACAAAGATAAGTAGAGTGTGCCAGCACTTCCACTCTTAGAAATTTGCTCGAGAGAAATGAAAAACGTATGTTCACAGAAAAGCATGTATTTGAATGTTCTTAGGAACATAATAGCCCCAGGGGATTCTGGCTGGTTCAGTCAAAGATCTCAGGGTGGTGGGTTTGATCCTCACGCTGGATGTAGAGATTACTAAAATAAATAAATAAATAAGCCCCAAATTAGAAACAATCCAAAAGCCCATCAACCTGGGAACGGATAAACAAGGTGGTGTATCCATAGGATGACATATAAAGGAATGAACTACTGATATGTGCTACACTGTTGATGAATCTTTTTTATTTTTTTTTAATAAGTAAATTCACTTCTTTTTTTTTATTTTATTTTTTTATTTATTTATGATAGTCACACAGAGAGAGAGAGGCAGAGACACAGGCAGAGGGAGAAGCAGGCTCCATGCACCGGGAGCCTGACGTGGGATTCGATCCCGGGTCTCCAGGATCGCGCCCTGGGCCAAAGGCAGGCGCTAAACCTCTGCGCCACCCAGGGATCCCGATGAATCTTTTTTTAAAAAAAGATTTTTTTAATTTACTTATTTGACAGAGAGAGAGAGAGCATAAGCAGGAGGAGAGGGAGAAGCAGGCTCCCAGCTGAGCAGGGAGCCCGATATAGGGCTTGATTCCAGGACCCTGGGATCATGATCTGAGCCAAAGGCACACGCTTAACCGACTGAGCCACCCAAATGCCCCAAAAGTGATGAATCTTAAAAGCGTTATTCTAAGTGAAAAAAAATCCCGAAACAAAAGCCCAAATAATATTTGATTACACTCATATATAAATTCAAGAAAAGGCAAAATTATGTAGTAAAAAACAAATTTTTGCTTGCCGGGGACTGGGGATGGGAGGAATTGACTAGAAAGAAACACAAGGGAACTTTTGGGAGTGATGGAAGTATTCTATATTATGATCATGGTGGTGATTTCACGACTATACGTTTGTCAAAATTTGAATTAGATACATAGAAATGTGAATTCTATAAACAAAGCTGGATTAAAAAAACAAAACAGGCTCAATCTAACAACCACAATTTATTTTTAAAGGATGGGCCAGTCTATGCCATTCAGTGACAATGGGAACTTAAACAGGATGAGGCTGAGAAGGGCCCAGTTGGTTGGATGCTTCTGTGGCCCACTTTGCTGGAACATTGTGGTGTGGAAGGGATGAAGTTGAATCTCAGATTGTAAGGAGTTTGAGGTCACCAGAGAGTAGAGAAGTGGAGGCAGCCATCTGAGGTCATCTTCCAAGAAATTTATCTGTATCTAGATACCCAATAGATATAACTCAACCTGTCTGGTTACAAAAGAAATGCAGATTAAAGCAACACTGCTGTGGCCCATCTGATAACCTGGCTGGGCCTTGGTGTTGGGAAGTGGTGCATAATCTTTGTAGAAGGCAATTTGAAATCAAAGACCTCCCCACCCCACAATATGTTGACTTTTCAATCTGCCCACTCCACTAGGAATTTATCCTAAGGAAATCATTGGACAACTAGACAAAGGTAGAGTTATTAGGTTGTTAAATCAAACAACCCCATTTATAAGGGGACCTGGGTGGCTCAGTGGTTGAGCCTCTGCCTTCAGCTCAGTTTGTGATCCTGGGGTCCTAGGATCAAGTCCCGCATCGGGCTCCCTGCAGGGAGCCTGCTTCTCCCTCTGCCTATGTCTCTGCCTCTCTCTCTTTGTCTCTCATGAGTAAATAAATAAAATCTTTTTAAAAAACCCAAAACATACAAAAAACCAAAGTATCGTTTATAATATAAACCATTGAAAACAGCCTATGTATCAAACCAGAAAGGTCTAAGTAAAGTATTGGTATATTCATCCCGGAATTTGCTTTCAGCCTTCAACATTTTGTGATCTATATAATAATCTGGGAGAGGAAAGGACTGGGTGAGTGGGAAATGGGGTATCTTTATTTTTGCTAAATGCTTCCTTCTATCTTCTGAATTTTGAACCATGAGAATTAATTACCTATTAAAAAGTTAAAAGAAAAATTTCAATTAAATAAAAATTCTGATCTGGAGCTACCATTGCTAACATGCAGGACCATTTATAATACAGTATTTAGTGGGAAAAATACATTGAAGAGGAGGGTGAGTATATTTTTACAAAAAAAGAATAAAGATTTGGGGCACTTGAGTGGCTCTGTCAGTTAAGTGTCCGAGTCTTGATTTCAGCTCAGGTCATGATCTCAGGGTTGTATGATTGAGCCTCATGTCGGGCTCTGTGCTCAGCATGGAGCCTGCTTGAGATGTTCTCTTGCCCTCTCACTGTGCCCCTCTCCCTGCTTTATAAATAAATAAATACATAAATAAAATATTTTTTAAAAAGATTTATATGGATAAAACATAGCAGGGGAAGAATATAATATTAGCAGTAGTTGTGTCTAGATGGTGGCTTTGGTGACCATGATTTTTTTTTTCTCTTTTTATATTTGTACTGCCTAATTTTTAAAGGAATGATTGGCCTTGTCTAACTAAAAATATACTAGTTTTGGACACTGGCGGGAAAACTGGAGAAATAGAATACAGTTTGTAGTTTAGCTCATAGCATGGTACCCATGTCCATCTTGTGGTTTTGACAAATGTGCCATAGTTCTGTAAGGCGCTGATATTAGGGAAAGCTGAATGAAAGGTATATAGGAATTCTGTACTATTTTTGTGACTCACTTCTAAATCTAAAACGATTTTTAAAAAAGATTTTATTTGTTTATTTGAGAGGGAGAGAGAAAGAAAGAGAGAGAGAGCATGAGCAGGGGGCAGAGGCAGAGGGAGAGGGTAAAGCAAGCTCCTCACTGAGCAGGGAGCCCAACACAGGCCTTGATCCCAGGACCTCAGGACCCCAGGATCATGAGCTGAGCCAAGGGCAGACACCCATCCAACTAATTCACCCAGATGCCCCCTAAAATGATTTTAAAATAAAAATTCTCTCTTTTTAAAAAAATTCTCTTTAAAATGTTTTAAAAAATGTTTCCTGACAAAATATCATCTTTTAAAAGATATTGTTTATTTATGAGAGACGCAGAGAGGCAGAAACACAGGCAGAGGGAGAAGCAGGCTCCCTGTGGGAGGCCGATGCAGACTTGATCCCAGGACCCCAGGATCAACCACTGAGCCACCCAGGCATCACTAAAATATCACTTTTTAAATGATAGCATTGTAGGATATATATAGATATAACCATCCCCACCCCCACCCCACACACAAAGTGGTAAAGGAAGGAGGAAGGTTGGGTATGAATAGAGAGGGATTTCAGGACAAGAGCATTTTCACAGGCAGAGAAGGGGTCAGGAGAACGGCCGAGAAGCAAGAAGGGGAGCTGTGGATAGAGCAAGGTGGCTGAGGCAGGCCGGTGGGATGGGCTAAGGTAGACAAGATGCCTCTTTGTCCAGGACTGGAGAGAAAAGAACAAAGAGAAGAGGGGGTGTAACTAAAGCTTAGTGGCAGAAGAGTTTATGCCAACCCGTCTGGGTTTTCACTGGGAGGTAAGGGCCAGCTCACCTGCTGAAGGTTAGGGCGGTGGGGAAGGTGTAGAGCTTGTGGAGGACAGAAGTCCTGGAAACTGAAATGAATCATTCAACCCAAATGACCATGAGACAGCAGTCTTTCTCAATCACCCCAGGAGATAAGAGGCACTTGGAATGTGTTAAAATCATGAAGTCACTAGGTCTTCAATTCATACCTACTTAATCAGAAATTCCTGAGGAGAGACCTGATAATCTTTATACTTAACAAGTGCCCCGGGAGGTTCTTCCCCAGAGGGAAGTAGGAGGAACAGCAGAGTAAAAAGAATTGTTCTAAAACCTGGCTGCCCCAAGTGAACTTTTGGGACCATCCGCAGTGGCCTCACCTGGAAGCTGCTGATAACTGCAAGCCTCACTCCAGACCTAAGAAATCAGCAGTTGTGTTTTAAATTTGATCTGTAAGTGAACTGTGTGCACATCAAAGACTTAGAAGCGTTATGCTAAGTAACTACCATTGCCCTCCCTAGGTATGATTGACAGATTGACACAGTGACATGACTGTCCCCAGTGGTGAGCTCGCAAGCCCGAAGAAAGAACTCTTATTGAAACTGAACAGGGTTGGGAGGTTGGAAAGAGTAAGATGATGGTGGTTGAAATATTTGAGAGCAGAGGGTCTAGAGTGGAAAGAAAGTGAGGAGCAAGGCCTGATGAGCTGGGAGTCTAGGGAAGGCTGAGGGTGTCTGGAGATTTGGATTGGGTCAAGAAGCTGGGGTGGAGGGAGTAGAGTAGGAAGAGTGGACAGATGGGGGCGAAGTTCATGGTGTGGCCTTGGGAGTGGGTGGCTCTAGAGGAATGGAGATGGAAGCAATTGGAATGGAGGTATTCATGGAGTTGGGAGGTCTCCAGATTAAGTGGTTTCTTCACAGTTCAAATTCTAGCTGCTCAAAGTGAGGATCTATGCTTGTTTGTGCAGCCACCATTCTTTGGGGATCCCCGTGATTTGGGGTAGGGACCAGTGAGAAGCCCAGTGGAGAGCTTCCCTCAGGGAAAGCTTTGTCCTCAGAGGTAAGTAGGCTGCTTTCCCTTTGCTCCTCCACCACTGCTAAGGACATAGTTTCCAACTCCCTGATGTGAGAAGCTAGTTGGAAAGTGCATTCCTGGAAGGCCTATCTCCCCGAGAGATGCGCAGCACATTTTAGGGCTCCTCCAAACCTACTGTGGAGCTGGGTTCTAAAGCCCTTAATTGGGAGGCCAGTGGAAAGCTGCCCTCAAGGGGTGCTTGTTCCCAAGGTTCAGGATAGTGAGTTCCATTGGGCCTCCAGCCTAATGTTGAGCTTCATCTTCTGGCCACCATGCTTGGCTCAGAACTGAGCATGTGACATTCAGAATCACTTGATGAGTCTGATCTACGTAAGCTGGGCAAGAAGAACCCCATCTCTTTACATGTGAATGAGTCAAAGCAATATAGGTTTGCTAGGGGGTGGGTGGATGTCAGAGGTGACATAGGCAAGGATGTATGAGGGTGGTATATCAAGTGCCTAGGGCCTCAAAGGAGGGGGGCAATAAGGAATGGCATGGAAGTAGCAGAGAGGGTCCAGGAGAACATCAAGAGCACCTCCAGAAATGCCTGCCAGCAAGGGAGCAGCCTCCACCAAAACCTGATAAGCAAAGCCTGGTCACTAACTGGGCCTGGCCCTAATGTGGGTTGAACCCTGATCCTGACCACAGATTGACTCCTGACCCTGACTGTGGGCTGGGCCCTCCGATGGCCATGAAATGACCCTTGACTCGGGGCCCTTGCCAAGCCCTGATCCTGTTCTTTTTCTCTTTATTCAGACTCAGGGTAAAGTCTCTAGAGCCAGCTGGCTGGCTCGGGGCAACCACAGCATCCTACTATTTCCTGAGCTGCATCCATCACTTGTGAGGACCTAGGACATTATTTCAAGATCTCAAATCTTGGCCCAGAAATCCAAATACAGTTTTCCATCTGGAGAACCAGCTAGTGACTTCCCAAATCTTCCCCTCTCTCTGCCCAAGGGGGAGGAAATAATGAGGACACTCTCTTGGTTCCTGAGGTATTCTGTAAGTCTGTCCATCTCCATAAACTGTCCACCAAGTATATGAAGGGGGTTGCTGACACTTGTCTGTCCCTCTCCCCAGGTCTACATTACAGAGGGGTTTTCCAATGGTCCAGTTTGGTGAATTCACAGGTGTCCGGCTGTAAGCCAGGAAGTTTAAGTCAGTAATACCAGATGCCAGGGCTGGACAACTGCCTCAGAACCCTCGGGAGTTGCAAAGCCTGAACTGCTTTTTTTTTTTTCCCATTAAAGCTAGAGCAGCTTCTGGGATGCCTGGGTGACTCAGTCAGTTAAGTGTCCAACTCTTGATTTCTGCTCTGGTCATGATTTCAGGGTCCTGAGATCAAGCCCTGCTCATGGCTGGGCATGGAGCCTGCTAAAAGTTCTCTCTCCCTCTCCCCCTCTCCCTTTGCCCCTCCTGCCCCCCTCCCCCACCCTTGCAAATGCACACCAGCTCTCCCCCTCTTTCTAAAAAGGAACAAGATATGGTAGTTTCTTTTCTTTAAAGATTTTATTTATTTATTCATGAGAGACACAGAGAGAGAGAGGCAGAGACATAGGCAGAGGAAGAAGCAGGCTCCATGCAGGGAGCCCGATGTGGGACTCGATCCCAGGTCTCCAGGATCAGGCCCTGGGCTGAAGGCAGCACTAAACCGCTGAGCCACCCAGGCTGCCCACAGCAGTTTCTCTTATCACTAAGTCCCCGAGGACATTTTCCTGTGGTCCTCACCATTCTTTGAAGCCAGAAACTGCCCCTCGGGCAGCAAAGAAAGAAAAATTGTAGCTGGCAGTGGTTGGCTGACCTTAGCCCAGGTCAACCTTAGCCTGCCTACCTATAGGCAGCCTGGAGAATGTCCGATTGGGGTAGATCCCTAGTGTAAAAAGCAACCACAGAAACCTAACACTAGAAAACCCTACCGAGGATCTTTCGTGAGCCTGGCCCTCAGCTAAGCACTTACTATCTGCCTTATCTCATTTTATCCTCAAAATAATGTTAGACGGTAGAAATTGTTATTAGCCTCTCTTTACAAATGAGGAGACTGAGGCATGGACTGGTCCTGTACTTGCCCAAAGCCACCCAGCTGGAAATTGTTGGGATCTGGATTTGAACCAAGTCCCCAGGACCAGGTAGTCTGGCTTTGGAGCTTGTTGGATGGGTGGGTGGTAGGATGGATGGATAAATGGATGAATGAATTGACAATGGATGGGTGGGTGACTGGAGGTATTCGAGGAGGCAGCAATTTGTTCTGAGGTTGGTGGGGACTTGGTACTGACTTGCTGTGGGAGGTTGGCAAGGAACCATGGGTAGCTAGTCTCACTGTCTCACCAAAGTCCTCTTTGCTATTCTTCTCTTGCTCATATTCTTGCTAGGATCGCTGTCATGTTGCTGGGTCGGAGCGCCCTCTGAGCTTGATCGAGTTCCCTCATGTATGAAAAGAGAATCCAGAAGATCCATCGAGGAAGCCTGTCAATGTGGTATAAGGGCTGGTCTTTATTTTCTTCTGTGTGCTTTTCTGAATTTTCCGATTTTCTGCAATGTGAAGCAGGTCTCTTGTTTGTACTAAACCAGCATACATTCTTCCTTCTTGTCATAGCAGTTCCCTGGTGGGGATCCTGGAGTTAAATCACTCCTTAACCCCCTGTCAATGCCGCTTTTTAGGAGAGGAGGCCGTTCCTCCAATGCAGAAATAAGCATATGGTCCAGATCTGGCCAGTCACAGTGTTTCATCCCTTTGGCCACAGTGATTGGCCAAAAGAAGAAGAGACGCTCACCCAAGTGTGTCCAATGTGAGCCCATGAGATAACTCTTTTTTTAAATAGTTGTAAGAGAGAGGCTTTCTTTCTTTTGGGGGTGCTGAGAGATGGGATACACATCTGGGGCTTCCAGCATCCTTTAGCCCTCTGTGAGGGGGTGTGTTTGAGAATGGAATTATTACAGAGTATAGCACAACGGAGAGGCGAGGGGTGAGAGTTCTGATCGTATTATTTCAGTCTCTGGATCCAGCCAGACCTGAAGCTAGGAATACATTTCTGGTTATTGGAGCTGAAATGTAGCTGAAATGTAGCTCTTTCCTTCTCAGTCCAACGTGAGTTAGGTTTTTGGCACCTACAGACAAGGTTTCTTTTTCTTCTTTTAAAAGACTTTATTTTTTTATTCACGAGAGACAGAGAGAGAGAGAGAGAGAGAGAGAGGCAGAGACACAGGGAGAGGGAGAAGCACGTTCCATGCAGGGAGCCTGATGTGAGACTAGATCCCGGGATCCAGGATCACACCCTGGGCCAAAGGCAGGCGCTAAACCGCTGAGCCACCCAGGGATCCCTGCAGACAAGGTTTCTAATGCAACATGTATCACTCTTGTATAAATACAAATGCAAATTTGTATTTCGAATAATGTTATTTAAAAGGAAAAAAAGACAACCACCAGATTCCTGAGGACACACAGTCAGTCCACAAGCAGCTATCACACAACTATTCATCAACAAACACCTGCAGGTCTGGCCAGAGAGATGGGAACAGACAGCTGGGAAGATTCCTCCAGGAGTGTTCCTGGAGGAGGGTGAGGGAACATTGGAACAATCAGCTCTGTTTCACCTTCTCCTGCTCTGTCCAGTTTCCAGCTGGGCACAATGAGACTCCTTCAGCCTGTAGCCTGCAATTAAAGCACATGTCTCAGGAATCTTGCTGATCCAGGCTCCTTCTCCACCCTGGGCTGGTCCTGCCCCAGGAGAGAAGCTGAAATGATTCCTGAGCTGGCTGGGGGGTGCAGTGGCTTCATGGGGAGACCAGGCCTGGCCGGGGAACTTCCCAGGGTACCCATCCTGAAGGATGCCTGGCTGTCTCTGTGGGGCTGTCTCTGTGGAGGAGGGAAAGGATGGAGCCGGTGTGATATTTGACTCTTCAGGGCATTTCCTGGAACACTGTGTTGTTTCTAGGATGCTGTTAACGTCCACGCCATACCTATCTTATAACTCACTCGTCATTTTCTCCCTTTTCTGAGATTTTAAAAAATTGTGCAAAATCATGCACTATAAAGGAGTAAAATACCATGTTTGGGTAAAAGGAGAAAAAAAAGGGGGAGACGCCTGGATGGCTCAGTGGGTTAGCGCCGCCTTCAGCCCAGGGGTGATCCTGGAGACCCGGGATCGAGTCCCACGTCGGGTTCCCTGCATGGAGCCTGCTTCTCCCTCTGCATGTGTCTCTGCCTCTCTCTCTCTCTCTGTCTCTCTCATGAATAAATAAATAAAATCTTAAAAAAAAAAAAAAAAGAGGAAAGCACACAGCCGTGTTTGCACTGCCATTTAAGATGAGAAATTGATCGTTGCTAGCCAGTTCTGCACTTGCCTGGGGTACTCCCGCCCCACAGGAGTTCCTGCTGTCCCGCAGTCGGTGCCTCTTGCTTTTCTTCATAGTTTCACTTCACTGTTCTTCTTTAAGTAGATTTATTTTTCGACTCTTTTATTGAGGCAAAATTCATATAACATAAAGTTAAAACCCATTTAAAGTATACAATTCGGTGACATTTTGTAGGTTCACCTCTATCTAGTTTTGAAACATTTTCATCATCCCCGAAGGAGACTGACCCCATATGCATTAAACAGCCATGTCATTTCTACCCTTCCCCTAACCCTGGCAACTCTGAATCCAGTTTGTCCCTGTGCATTCACTGATTTCCATTCATAGAAATGGAATCATACAACATGTGGTTTCAAGCTTTGTCTGTATTATAGAAAATACTGGTTTCGAGCTTCGTCTGTATTATGGAAAATACTGGTAACTTCATTTCTTTTCAAGGCTGAGTGATATTTTACTAATGATTAATAATTACATTAAATAGGATAATTATATAAATAATATAGAAACACACATAGAAGATATAAATATATATTCTAGTAATACATAAATGTAGATAAATAATATAATAATAATTAATGAAATAATTGCTTAAGTCTTTTGAGAGGATACTCTTTTATTACTCTTTTCCCTCTGCCTGCAACATTGTTCTCCTTCAAGCTGTTCAGATGATGCATTTGCAAGAAGTTCTCCCCTAATAACACCACGAGTGGCCCCCTGTAAATTCCCAGTCCCCCCTTGCCCCACCCCACATTTTCTTTCTTCCATCGCACTTCTTGCTTTCTGACGTGCTATGTGATTTATTTACTTCTTTTCTTCATCGTTTTTGTATCTGTCTCTCCCCCAGGAGTGAGCAGATTCCACGAGGGCAGGGAATTTTTTCTGCTCGACTCACAGATGCATCCCCAGCCCCTACATCCATCAGTGCTCATCCCCAAAACATCCACATCCTGATCTCTGGAACCTGTGAAAGTTCCCTTCTAGGGCACGAATGGAGACTTTGCAGATGGGATTATGTTAAGGATTTCAGGATGGGGAGATTATCCTGGGTTACCTGGGTGCACCCTGGATGTGATCACCAGTGTCCTTATAAAAAGGAGGCAGAGGAGCTTTGGGTGCATCCAAAGAAGTCAGTGTGACAATCGAAGCAAGATGCTAGTCGGCCAGCTTTGAAGGTGGAAGAAGGGGCCAGGAGAAGCCAAGGAATGAAGTTTTGGGAGCTGGAAAAGGCAAAGAAACTCGTTCTTCCCTAGAGCATCCAAAGGGACCACAAGGCCTGCTCACACATTGATTTTAGCCCATAAGACTCTTTTCAAGGGGATCCCTGGGTGGCGCAGCGGTTTGGCGCCTGCCTTTGGCCCAGGGCGCGATCCTGGAGACCCGGGATCGAATCCCACGTCGGGCTCCCGGTGCATGGAGCCTGCTTCTCCCTCTGCCTGTGTCTCTGCCTCTCTCTCTCTCTCTCTCTCTCTCTGTGTGACTATCATAAATAAATAATAAAAAAATAAATAAATAAAAGACTCTTTTCAAAATTCTGGCTTCCAGAACTGTGAGGGAACTGTTGTGCCCAAGATTGCAAATCCAAGAAACCACCAAGGAGCCGACACCGAAGCAAACACACGAGGGTTTATTTACAAGCTCGAGCTTGGGTGCACATATACTCCATGCAGCAGAGCAGGGACTTGGACCCTGAGACTAAGAAGCACAGCAGTGTCATAGGGGCCCGCGGCCAGTGAGATTGTAACACACGCAGAAAGTTGCACAGTCATGTTGGTCCGCAGGCAGGTGGCCAATTGAATCACGATTCACCCTATAGTGACCATTCGAACTGGCCTATTATTCTGGTTAGAATTGGTTTGCAGGTTTGGCGGGTAAAAGAGGGGTTTTCATTCCTTGGCTGGTTAAAGGTCAGAGGTCCCGCATTCCTAAGTGTGCTGGTTTCTGATAAGGGTGTGCTTAATAGCTAAACTAGGGTGAGGGAGCGCCTTAAACAACAGGCAGGTCGTGTGGGGGGTTTTACATGAGATGGCGGGTGTAGCACAAAATGGAGTTAGTCCTGCTCTGCTTGTCCAGGGGTAGGGGAGTTTTGTTAGATTTCCTGGGTCCCACATTCCCCCCTTTTTCAGAGGATCCTTTGCAGGACCCAATCATGGGTCCTGGGCCCCTGTTGACAAAGGCAATGGTCTTAATTTTTCTCGGCCTCCACAGGAACAAATGTCTGTGGTTTTAAGCCACTGACTTTGTGGTGGTTCATTAGAGCATCCATGGGAAACTAATGCGGTGCTCTGCAAACAGTTGTTGAATGAAGAAGTGCTTGTTGAACAAGTAACCGCAGGAGACCCCAGTATTGCTTACAGTAAGTGAGCAGGTAACAGGAACAGAAAGAGGCAGTGGAAACAGCGGTGCTTAGTACCGTCGGGCTGCAGGCTCCGCTGCAGCTGTCGCAGGCCAGGGTGTAAGAGGCGCAGGAGCACGAAAGGGGAGCTTGATGTCTCTGCACCTGGGAAAGTAGAAGGGTTTCCCCATTCCATCAGTCAGTGGTATTTAACACTTCAGGGCCAGGGGAGGGGGTCTGGGCAGACTTTATAGGGACAGGAGATTTATACCTGGCCTGGGAGGATGAGTGGAGAGAGAGAGAGGACAGCACGTGGCATGGCCATTAAGTCTGTGTGCCACCTTGAGTTGGCACCACAGGCTGAGTCCTGTGACTTGAGAAGTGCAGCCAAGGTGACGAGGAGCCACCAGAGGCTTCTAAGCAGGAAGTGCTGCCCCTGGTTGACGTTCTTCTGGTGTGGCCTGGAGTGGGGATGAGGGAGGAAAGAGGACTGGGAAATAGGGATCTGTGAGGAGGGAGGGGGGCCTTGTGATGCCTCATCTTCTGTCTGGACACCTTCTCATGCTATAGCTACTTCCCTTTTTTTTTTTTTTTTTAAGATTGTATTTATTTGTCCATGAGAGACACTGAGAGAGAGGCAGAGACACAGGCAGAGGGAGAAAAGCAGGCTCCCTGAGGGGTGCCTGCTGTGGGACTTGATCCCAGGACCCCGGGATCATGACCTGAGCCGAAGCCAAACACTCAACCACTGAGCCACCTAGGCGTCTCAGCTGCTTCCATTTTTGACCTGTTTGTCCCCCACGGTGACCTAATCCATTCCCTTGACGAGGACCACACATCTCCGTCCGGCCCAAGCCTGTCTCCTGAGTTTGTGACCCCAGCAGACGTTGGGGTCTTATTCTGCTCTCCCCTCTGGGGTGCGGGTTGTTGAGGGCAAGTTGTCTCTGTCACCAGGGAGATGTTCTGTGGGTTGTGGGCTGTGGCACACTTGGAGGGGAGACCAGAGGAGCAGTGAAGTGACAGCTTGAGGACCATAGCATGTCAAGAACAAATCTTCCTATGATCTACAAATGAAGTCATTGTCCCTTGGAGTCTGTAACTCCTGGCCATGGGGTCTGGGGATGAAGTGGTTCTCTCCCACCCTCACCTCTGTCCTGGCCCAAAGGGCCCTTTGGCTGAGCAGGCTGGATGGAAGGGAAGGCAGAGAGGACTGGCATGAGGGGCTTTCTCCGGGGCAGGGAACTTGGCAACCTCTGAGAAAAAGCTTCCACCTGAAAGACGGTGCTCCTGGTTGTCAGCACTGGTGGTGGGGCCGGGAGGAGAATGCTGCAACTGTTCTGCAAGTAGTTTCCCTATTTGCAAGATTACCCACACTGGATGTCAAGCGCTCAGCAGAATTCCTGGCAAACAACAGGCGCTCGACAACTATTAGCCATGGTTATGATCGTTATTGTTTTTATTAGCTCCATAAGCTTTTCTTAAATGCCATCACTAGACTGAGTCCTGTCCCCATCTCAGGGCGAAGAGATAAGCCATCCTGCCTTCAGAGTGGTCATTGTTTAGTGAAGAGAGACAGTTACATGGATACAAATTCTACCAGGGGATGAAACTTCTATAAGAGAGGGAACTCTGACTTCTGGGGCAAGAGAGGGTTTAGGGAGACTTTATAGCGATGGTGACATTAGTGTCTGGCCTGCATCGATGAGTGGAGGAAGAGAGGGCCGCTTAGCAGGGACACAAGCCCTGGGTGTGTTCCCAGGAGGGAAGGAGATGGCTGGAGCCCAGGGTGTGAGCATGTGCTCCCCAGAGGGGGGGAGGAGTGGGTGGCTGTTGACTCCACATGCTCCTGATCTCGCCTTTGACAGAGCCAGCAGCAACACCGGCCTGCTGGAAGTGTTCCTGCCTGTGACATCATGCGGAGCCCGGTCAGTTCCGCGAATCTGAGGACTCAGCCCCCACTGCTCCCGCCTCGACCGAGGAGGAGCAGGAGGAGGAGGAGGAGGAAGCCCGTGGCAATGCCCGGGCAGGCGTGCCCCGCAATACCCTGTCAGCACTGGCTGCAGCCACCCCGGCCCAGGATGGACAGGAGCCAAGCTTGCACTCTCTGTAACCCGATGCTTGCCTGCCTCGGCCCTGGCCTCTGAGCCCACTCCTCAGGCGCGCTCTAGCCAGCCTGGGGTCATGGTGACCTCCTCCCTGCTGGCTGCCAGGGCTTCTTCCAGCGTCCCACTCAGGGAGGTCCCGTGGAATCGGGCTGAGACGGCTGTTGCAGCCACTGGCCTAGAGTCAGGTTAGACCAGGTGTCCCTGGGCCCAGAAAGGGGCCCACAGCCCCCGCTATTTTGCAAAGACACCTGTCTCCACTAGCAACCATCCTTGTGCTGGGGGCAGTCCTGAAATGCAGGCCTCTGCACACTGGGTGAAGGACTTCCTTCTGCCCCATAGCCAGATGTTGAGCCTCCACTCTTCCCACCTGCACTGACACAAGCCTCACCTTTAAAAGGCACAGATACTGATTGGATGCAAAGTGATGGAGTGACAAGGTGCACAGCTCTGGAGTCGGACTGTCTGGGTTCAAATCCCAGCTGTGCAACTTCCTACCCCCTGTCCCCTGGGGTGAGTAACCTAGCCCCTCTGTGCCTCAGTTTCTTCATGCATACAATGGGATAATCAGACCTACCTAAGGGGCCAATCCAAGGACTGGGAGATCATTCTCTGTGAAGGGCCAGAGTATAAATATGTTAGGTTTCCCAAACCTTGGGTCTCTGTTGCAACTACTTGGCTGGCGGCCGCTGTGGCACAAACACAGGTGCAGGTAATAATGTAAATAAGTGGGCATGGCTGGGTGCCAATAAAACTTTATTTATGGACACTGAAAAATTGAATCGTATGTAATTTCCACGAGTCACAGAAGAGTCTTCTGGTCTTTTTAACCACTGAAAAGTGAAATAAAAAAACATTCCTAGGTCTTGAGCAAAAACAGGATCTGGACCTCGGGTCGCAGTTTGCTGTCCCCAACACTCATCTCTGTAGGTGCTTAGAACAGCACCCAGCACACTGTTGCTGAGCTAATATTGAACACCTGTGTGCTCAATACATGTTAGGTATTATCATGTTGGAAGGTGTGAGTATGGAAGTGGTGGACAGCGGTGGTTGGCTTTTTGGGGAGGGGCAGGCCACTGGTGGGGGAGGAAGGGCCTGCCTGAAGGGGAAGAGAGGCTGAGGTGAGTTATCAGATGATCCTTTGTGCCTTGGGCCACCTCTTAACCGGGGTGTCCCTGTGCTTGGGTAAGGGGCCCGGAGCACTGGCTTGACTGCAGAGGACATGGCCCCACCTCTGCTCCCAGAGTGAGGACCTCCCATCACACCCCCAGGCATCCCCCATTGCACTCTGCCCCGTACACCCTCTGAGGACCTTGGGCCAGCTCCTTGCCTGAGGGCACAGAGGAGACCTGGCCCCAATGTCACAAACTGAGAACACCTGATTCACAGACAGCTCCAGCTTCAGGGCTGGTGCCTCTTCTGGCTTTGGCACTAGGCAATGGTTGTCCGCCCTTGATACTTCGGGTCATCCCCCTATGTCCCCACCCAGGCTGGAGGAGTGGGTGAAACTCCAGGCTTGGGGCTTTGGGGGAGTCTTTCTCTCTCAGGATCTGGTGATAGCTCTGTCAGGCTTCACTTCTGGCCTTTGTCCGGGCGAGCACCATTTCCTTGGCCCCCATCTCTCTCTGGAGCAGATGTGCGAGGGGTTTGGGCTGCCAAATCTTTCTCACTCTGGACAGCTGTGAGGGTTGCTGGGCAGGGTCCAATGGATCCCCCTGCACACACTGAAGCCCTGTGTTGTTGTTCAAAGCAGACTTTTAGTCAATGTCTCTGAAGAGCCTAGAGGAGGTGCCAAGGGTCCCCCTCCATGTGCAGGAGACAGGGTCTAAGATCTCAGACCGTGGCTGGGGGTCCTAGCTACATCTCTCTTCACCTCCCGGCCTCAAGACTCAGCTGGTTCCTGGGTATCTGTGAGCTGGTCGGAGAAGGCCCTCTCCAAACGCAAGGTATTGTATCTGGGAGGTGGTGTGCCAGGCACCTGGGTCCCAGGGGCTGGCGGCAGGCGCAATGCGGAGGTGAAAGTGGGCAGGTCATCGTCTATATCAAGGCCCGGGTTGTCTTGGCCCTGAGGGCTGGGGGGAGCATGTCTCCGGGCCCACCACTCCTTGGCCTTCTGCCACTGGCGGCGGGTGATGATAGAGAGGGAGTCAATGAAGAAGACCTCGATGATCTCAATGACACAGACAACAGAGCAGCTCATCCACAAGCCCAGCTGGCCACCAAAGTTGGACAGAAGCATCTCGATCTGCAAGGGAAGTCAAGCCACATCATTAAGAGGGCCCCTCCTCCCGAGTTGGTCTCATGTAGGGACCCCGATTCCCAAGGGAGTCCCTGGCAAGTCTTGGCCCTGAATGGGTTTGGAGGAAGCAGTGGGTGGGCTTCCTGTTCCTTCTTCCCCTGCCTACTCTGATCCCAGGCCTGGCTGGCCTACGGCGGCCCTACCGGCTCAGGTTGGATCGCCAGCATCTGACTCTGCTCCCTGAGGCTTGTCGGATGGGCACATTTGCAGACCCTGGACAGGTGCCAGAAGGAATATACTCAC
Source organism: Canis lupus baileyi (assembly GCF_048164855.1). Lineage (NCBI taxonomy): Eukaryota > Metazoa > Chordata > Mammalia > Carnivora > Canidae > Canis > Canis lupus. The sequence continues at coordinate 55,067,081 of NC_132845.1, read as the reverse complement.
GCTGTTGGCAGGGCTCTCCATGATGGATCTCTGGTTCAGGTCTTTGTAGAATATTAAGAGTTTGGCCAAGTCTGTCCTGCAGAAATTCCAACAGGCGGGGCCAAGGTGAGTCAGGCACCTTTGGGTTCTACTAAATGGCCAGCGCTTCTGCCCAACCCCCAGCACAGCCCAAGCCCTGAGCTTCCTGGGGGTCCTGGAACCCAGCCCATGGGGCTCTGTGTGTACCCTAGACCACATCCCCAGCCTGGGTCTGGTTTTTCAGGTCACTCATTCCCCTCAAAACCATTTCCCACTCTCCAGACTAAGTCAGCCCACCCTGCTATATACTCCCCTAGCTCCCTATTCTTTATTAAGCCCTGACATTGCGATTATTTGATTGCAATCTCAAATACGTACAGGAGACATGCAGGTAATGTAAATGAGTGAGGTAGGCTGGGTATAAGGAAATGATAATGACCATAATAACAGCCAGCATTTATTGGACACTTCCTGTGTTGCCACCAACCATTCCTTTTTTTTTTTTTAAGATTTTTTTTATTCATGATAGACACAGAGAGAGAGAGAGAGGCAGAGACACAGGCAGAGGGAGAAGCAGGCTCTGTGCAAGGAGCCTGACGTGGAACTCGATCCTAGGACTCCAGGATCACGCTCTGGGCTGAAGGCAGGTGCTAAACCGCTAAACCACCCAGGTATCCCCACCACCAACCATTCCAAGTGCCTTATGTGAATTACCTCATTTAATATTCAAAACAACCCTATGTAGCTATGTTTTAATCATCCCCATTTTATAGATCTGGAAACCAAGACCCCAGTCGGTTAAGTAACTTATCCAAGAATGTACTGCAATTCAGACTTGGATAAATCTGGCTTCAAAGTCTATGCTGTAAGCCATGGTACTAAATTGCCTCCTGATAGAACTGCGGCAAGCTGGAAAGCCCATGCCTATGTCAAAGGGGCAGCTATTACTCAGCTCTTTCGTGCTATGCAAGAACAGAGGTTTGCTATTTCCAGAACTTCTGATCTTTTAGGAAAGCCAGAAGTAACGGATCCCTTTTGTGGAGCTGCATTTGGTCTAGGGGTCACTGCCTTGCATGCGATGCTTGGTTTAATAGTTTGCAATTGCTTGGCCAAAGTCTATTTTAATGACTAGACCATAAGCACATTGGGGGCAGGGATCATGTCTGCTCAGTCATCATGGTACCCCCAGCACTGCACACAGCACCTGGCACCTAGGGGATATTCAATAAATACTGGAGGCTAGTCTGACCTCCACTGGGCGAGGCCCAGTGCTGGGCTCTGTGGAGATGGGAATGGCCCAGAGAGATGTGAGGTCCCATGGCAAGTCCCTCATCCTCTCTTACACCTTTGTCTCCATCCGGGGGTCCCTGAACTCTGGCCTGGCTGATTTTGGCTAAAGCTCCCTTGGAAGTGAATTTTGATGTGGACAATTTAAGTGAGATCAGAAGCTGCGGGGCTCAGAGGAGTATTTTTTTCCAACTTGGTCAAGATGTATCAGGAAGCCATGAAACCAACTTCCTAAGCCATGACCAGTACTTTTTACAAAGCAAAACAGGATAGGAAATATCAGATCTCAGCCACAGGGATGTTCAAAGTCTTTGTCAACTGATACAGGCACTAATCATTTAGAATGGTGTCAGGATCATTGGAATGGATGTAAACAGTTGATTTGGCTCTACTGGTTTGCAGCGTCTGAAGATTGGCCTAAATGCTTTGTACATCATAAGGAAGGGCTGTTACATGAGACTTTTTATCTCATTTATATAATCAATAGAAAACCATTTTCATACTGCAGGTTATGGTCAAAACGTTTGAGAACCCCAGACCTAAATCAGGGCCTGGCTCCCGACACGAGCTCAATCAATATTTGTTGAATAAAGAAAGGAATACATGAAAAAGAGAGGGTATGGCAGTGAGGAAGCAGGTGAGGAGGCTGGGGCCCACAGCCAGCCGAGGCAGAAGAAACAAGGCGAAGGTCCACTTACTTGTTGAGTTTTTTCTTTATTTGCTGGCCTTGGTCCCAAGTGAGAACAGGCAGCAACCATTTCTGCAATGGAGAAAGAAGGCATGACCTGGGGATGCCTAGCGAGGCCGGGGCCAGGCTGTGGGCCTCCTCTGTGGGCCTCAGCCCCCCACCTGGCCTCCCCTGTGCATCTCCCCTGAGGCTGGAGGACACAGGTAGAGCTGAGGATGTGAGGGCAGAGACAGGCCAGGAGAACTTACCTCGGAAACCACAGATGGCCACTGTGCCAGACTGGTGGTCAGTGTCCACTCCTTGAAGCTAAGGGAGGAAGGGCACAGAGTGAGCGTGGGCCGCCCGACCTGGCCCAGCCCGGTGTGTCCCATCCTCCCAGGCCCACTCACCTGCAGGCTTCCCGGCACACTGACTGGCAGCCCAGCTCTTCTCGGACAAAGGCCTGGTGTAGCTCGTAGTAGCAGTACACTGAGGGACAAGGCAGAGGGTGGTGTGAGCTGCAGGGCCACAGCGTCCTTCCTGGGAGTCACCAATGGTGCCCCCCCGGGTCTCTTTTAAATGATTTCTCCTCCCATTTTCTACAAACACTGGCTCTCTGGAAACAAATGCTGCTTTGCCATGTTGGGAGACACAATGCTGTGGAGGTCAAGGACATCCATCGGGGAGTCGGCAGCACTAGCTTGGAGTCTAGCTCTGTTACTCCCTGGCTGTGTGACTTTGGACAAGTTGCTTAACCGTTCTGAACCTCAGTTATCCGTTCTGTGAAAAGGGTACTGTCAACAGTTCTACTTCCTGGAGTTGACAGAGGTGGTCAACCTCTTAGCACAGGCTGGGGTTCAGCATTAGGTCCTCAAATCAGAAAGTAGAATTCAAGCCAGGCTTGAGGACAGGAGTGAAACTCTGCTTCACATTTCTCTACCACCACCTCCCTCCTGCAAAAGGCCACAGCACAGGCTGGTGCTGTGGCTGAGCTGATGCTCGCCCCTGGCTGGGTCTTACTTACTCCAGTTGGGGTGCTGCTGATAGTTGCAGTAGTTGGCTGCCGGAGGCAGGGGCTGGCTGTACTGGGCACACCCACATTTCTCCACCATCTTTGTCTGGAAGCACGAGTGAAGGCAGATCTGAAAGACGAAGCCCAAGGATTCCCTTAACCTCCTTGCACGTGGACGCCAAAGAGCTCCCCTCTCTACACAACCCGCATCCAGAGGATCAGCTTCCCACAGCCTTGGCAGACAGCGTAGATGGGTCCCTCGTGGCACAGCTGATTGGGCCAGGGGTGGCCTTGACACCAAAGGGACCAAGGTAGAAAAGTTATGGAGAATTTCGGCTGAGTTGTGGAGAACAGGCTGTGCTGGGGCTGGACCCGGGGCGATCCTTTCCCAATTGCATTGAGTGCTGACATGGGAGGAGGGGACATTGGAGCAGATGCCGAGAAACATGGTCCCCAACTCTTCTGTTCTCAGGTCCAGTCCCTCTACACTGGATCCTTGGGCATCATAAGCCGCCACAATATTCACAAAGCTTGGGCACCTGGGTGGCTCAGTGGTTGAGCGTCTGCCTTTGGCTCAAGTTGTGATCCCGGGATCCTGGGATCGAGGTCCACATCAGGCTCCCTGCAGGGAGCCTGTTTCTCCCTCTGCCTACGTCTCTGCCTCTCTCTGTGTGTCTCACAAATAAGTAAATAAGTAAAATCTTAAAAAAATATATCCACAAAGCTTATAGCATGAAAACTCATGACAAGGGCTCCAAATCCCGGTTTGCCATGCCCCAGCTGTGTGACCTCAGGGACTTCCTTAACTTCTCTGATGTTCGGGTTTCTTCACCATTGAAATAAGTCTAACAGTACCTACTTCATGAGGTGGTTGTGAGCAGGAAGTGAGTTGATATCTGTAAGGTGTTTGAACATGGTAGCCTCTCACTAAATATTAACCAGGCGTGTCTTTCCAACGAACTGACCTTTTTTCTTTTCTCTTGGTCTTGAATTCAGTTTGATTGTATGTTTATTACAAGTGGACATTCTTTGACCAGCAATCTCTTCTCACTTAGCATCCCTACCACCTTCCAGCTCAGCTCTGGTGTAAGCTATAGAGGACTCAGGGCGTAGGAACACCTGCTCTTTTTACTCTGCTGGGGTGATTTTCATGAACTCTGAGCATCCCAGTAGGAGGGGAACTGCAGACTCCCAGAATGTAAGAGAAGGCATAAGGGGATGGCCCTCAAGGGTTGAACACTCAAATGCTTTCATGGGTCAGTGATACAGGTAGTGCATTAGGGGCTGGTGGGGACTACAGTGAATGAGAACACACGCGTCTTTTAATGGGGCAACTCCACCCACTGTTTATACTGCAGGCATATGGGCCCCCATGTTGCCAGACCTTGTTTTTTTAAGAGAGGCTGGAAATCTAGGTTTTTATATGAAAGTCTCTGACTTTTAAATGGCCACCTGGGCCAGAAAAACTAGGTGTGCAGGCTGGAAGGAGCTGGGGAGCTGCCAGTTGGCAGCCCCTGATCCAATCCTCCCCGTGATTGCTGAGGATGACATCACTGGCCCAAGGACATCAGCTAGCGAGGGGCAGGAAGAGGCCCAGAAGCCAGGGTCCCGACCGCTCAGCGCATGCCCCTCCCAGACTGTTTCTCTCCCGTCCCTCACTTGCCAAGGCCTATTTAGGGAAGCAGGCCTGTCTCGGCTGTACATTGTGTTCCACCCAAACCTCAATCAATTCAGCTCTCGTTACAGACAGGCTGCAGAAGATTACAAACCGCTGGCATTATTTGTTCTTGAGGTCTTTGGATGAACCCCAGGAATCATCACCAGAGTTCCTGGTCCCAGACACACCCCAGCCTCCAGATAGCTGTCTCCTGGGTCCAGGCCACAGCCCAGGGCTGAGGGCCCCCTCCGCCCATACCTGGAGGGAGTATGCAGCGTTGTAGATATTACTGATTGGCACGTCACTCCCATCCTCCGTGCACTGGCTGTAGGGTTCGCTCAGCTTGAAGGACTCCGTCTGAAATCACAGCAGCACACATTCAGCCCTATCTTGTCCCAGGATCCAGATGGGGACACCCCTGGTAGCTGAGCACTTCGTCATTTAGCAAATATTTACTGAGCACCTACCAGATGCCTGGTACTCTTCTAGGCACTGGGGACTCAACAATGATCAGTATGGACAAGCTCCCTGCTCTCATGCTTACTTTCTAGTGGGGTAGACGGACAATCAAGAGGCAAAGAAATGCATCCGATAAGTGGATAATTAGGGCCAGTGATCAGTGAAACTGGGAAGAGGGACTGGAGGGCTTGGGGGGAGGGGTACGGTCTTTCCAAGAGTGATTAGGGCAGGTGTCTTTGAGAAAGGGACATGTTGGCTCAACAAGGAATGGCAAGAAAGAGCTGGATTTGCTCAGACGTGGAGGAAGGGGGGAAGGCAAAAGAAGCAGCAAAGGCTGGCGTGCAGGGTGGCTGGAAGGCAGCACGAGAAAGATGGAGCCAGAGAGGGAGGCCAAGACCAAATCACGGCAGACTCCATGCTGCGAAATCTGGATTTGGATTTTGAAATGGTAGTAAGCCTTTGGAGAATCCACTGGGAGAGGGCAGGAGGGGAAAAAAGATAAGCAGTGGCTGTGTGCTTCATGAGATCCTCCTTCCAGGGAAGGACCCATTTCCTACCCTCTTGTATGCTGGTCCCAGAAGTTGACTTGGGAAAATTGACTTTCTTGGAGAGGGCCAAGGAATGCCCAATAGAGTAGAATGATGATACCCTGATCAGAGGAGGTGAGAGAATCATAACTCATAGTTCAAAAAACCTTCTGAAATAATGTTTCATTGGCTACTTTTGGCTCTGGTTACTATTTGTCACTGCAAATAAACAATCCAGACAAGCCAATTAAAAAAAAAAAAAGAATGGGGCACCTGAGTGGCTCAGTGGTTGAGCATCTGCCTTTGGCTCAGGGCGTGATCCTAGGGTCCTGGGATTGAGGCCCACATAAGGCTCCCCACAGGGAGAAGCCACCTGCTTCTCCCTCTGTCGATGTCTCTGCCTCTCTCTTTGTCTATGTCTCTGTCTCTCCATGAATACATAAATAAAACCTTTAAAAAATATAAAAATAAATTTTAAAAAAGTATAATGTCTCCTAAGGGATATGATAACTGAATATAAATTGTGACCAGTTTAAACAATCACATTTTCTTTTTTTTTTCTTTTTTTTTAATTTTTATTTATTTGTGATAGTCACAGAGAGAGAGAGAGAATGAGGCAGAGACACAGGCAGTGGGAGAAGCAGGCTCCATGCACCGGGAGCCCGACGTGGGATTCGATCCCAGGTCTCCAGGATCGCGCCCTGGGCCAAAGGCAGGCGCCAAACCGCTGCGCCACCCAGGGATCCCTGTGACCAGTTTATAGCCAGTTTCCTTGGGGGTGGGGGCGTTGTATTGTTTTGTTTTGTTTTTTGTTTTTCCTGAGAGTGGGAGAAAAGGGGAAATCGATGGCAGATTTGTGAGAGGAAGAAAATCTTTTTTTTTCCTTGAAGAGTGGCCAGATAGACAGAAAGGGGATGAGGGTTGGGGGGAGGGTGGAATCAAGAAGTTTGACCCAGGTAGAAAATGTAGCCAACTCAAGTAGCTGTAATCTCCTTCTGTTTGTATTATAATCCATCTGCTCTCCATTAGTCTCCCCCAATTAACTGCAGGGACCTTGAGGGCAATGAACAGAGCCCATTTTAAAACATTTAAACAGAAGCAAAGGGAAAAGTAACCACGTGGTCTCCTCTCTTCCCTAGGAGAGGAGCAGATCTGATCCCAGATACACAGAGAGACAGGCAGACAGACATATCCATACTCATACACTGCCTTTGCCCTGCAATCTCCCCTTCTTGCTAACAATAAAGAGTAAGTATCTTTCTGCATCAGTACAGAATAAACAGACTTCCTCCATTCCTCCAATAGCGGGGTGGCTAACAGATTCAGGGTGTCCAGAACATGCCACGGCTGGCTGGGCCCTGGTGTACAAAGATGCTAACAGTGGCTTCCATGGAGGGCACTTCAACTCAATGCCACCCTCTAAGCTTCCCCCAGGGGCTGGATGCCAGGACCCTGAGATCATGACCTGAGCCAAAGTCAGATGCTTACCTGACTGGGCCACCCAGGCGCCCCTCAGCTCACCTATTTAAAGGTATGAACTGTGCCAGGGAAAAGCCCAGGCAGCAGAATGATGCCCTAGATGGAATTATGGGTGGTTTAACTCTCCTTTTGCTTTTGTTCTGTTTTTATATTGTAATAAATTATAAAATTTATTTGTGTATGGCAAAGTTGGTACTTTGAATCAATGGAGGAACAAAAGAATTCCTCAGTATATGAAGTGAGGACTACTGTTAACTCTTTGGAGGAAGTAGAGAATTCTATCTCAACTTCACATCCTGCAGAAAAAACATTCTAGTGAATTAAAGTATTAATTGAAATAATAAAATAACTGGAAGGTAACTCAGCTCAGTATCTGATCTCAAGGAAGGAAAATCCTCAATAAGCATAATGACTAAAGAAGAAAACAAAGATTTCGACTATGTAAACATCTGAAGTATTTGCATGTAAAACAGTAGCATAAAGAAAACGAAAGGAAAGCATAAACCGGGAAAGATATTTGTAATACATATGGCAAATAACTAGTACTCTTTATGCTCTTTATGTATGGAAGAGATCAATGTCTCAGAAAGGAGGAAGGTGTCACCAATGCCAAGAAAAATTTTCCTAACCTCTCTTTTAGCTTCAAACTTAATTTTCCTTTCCTTCACATCTCTTTTCCTAAAAATAAAAAGTACAGTAGCAGCCAATATTTTTGGAACACTTACTACATACGAAGCACTGTTCCAAGTGCTTCACATGAGTCTACTCATTGAATTCTCATCAGCCCATAAAGTCACATCATTATTATCATCCCCATTTCACAGATGAGGTAACTGAGACATTGAGATTATACAACCAAAGTACAAACCTGGGCACTTAATCCCTGTTATGCATATGCTTGCGAAAAGAGGCGTGCTTGTGTTTATAGATTTAAAAATGCACAATAGGGTTTGCAATGACAATGAAGTCTCCCCTCTCTCCAAGATCTGGCTCCACACCACCCTGGGTGAGTTGTCTACCCTTGTCTACTTCCTCATCTCCCATTCATGACCAGCTCAACATACTTTGGTTTCTGTTCCACTCCTTCCACCGAAAACTGCTCTGGCAAAGAATACTGGTGATCTCCTGGTGCCAAACCCAGAGAGCACCTTTTGTCCTTTATCTTGATTGACCTCTCAGCTGCGTTTGGCACTTTTGGCTCACATCTTCTTTGAAATCCTCTTCTTTGATTTATCTGACACCAAATTCTTCCTGGCTTCTTCTTCTCATTCTCTGCCTCTATTTCTCCATTTTCCTCCTGCTCAGCCCTTACATATTTGCATTCTGTCTCAGGTCTTGGGTGATGGCATTTACTTCCAAGTCTAAAATTATGCTAGATGCCCACCCCTCCACCCCCACCTCTGTTTTTCTCCTGAGCTCCAGGTTCATAGCATCTCTGGACCTTCTCACCTGGATTTCCCAAAGGCACAACAGCTTAGGTATGTCCCAAACTGAAGTGGTCATCTTCCCCCACAAACTTATCCCTCCTCTTGCATTCCCTAATTCTGAGCCTGGCACCTCTGTCCACCCCACTATCCCAAGCCAAAACCTAAATATCAATCTAATTTCCCTTTCAGTGAAGGCTTTCCTCATTGACCTTGGATGTCAAGCCCTGTTGCTTCCATGCTGGAGTATCTCTCAAATCCATTCACTTATGCTCATCCCCCCAGCCATGGCTTCAGCTAGGAGCCTCATCATTTCTTTCTGGGGTTACTGTAAATATGCTGCCTCAAGTATCTTGATTACTCATCTTGGCTACTTTATCATGACTATGCTTCAGCCAAAGAGATTTCTTTCTTTCCTTTTTTTTTTTTTTTAAGATTTTATTTATTTATTCATGAGAGACACACAGAGAGAGAGAGAGGCAGAGATGTAAGCAGCAGAAGAAACAGGCCCCCTGTGGGGAGTCTGATGTGGATTTGATTCCAGGACCCTGAGATCATGACCTGAGCCAAAGGCAGATACTCAATCATTGCGCCACCCAGGCGGGCCCCAGACAGCGATTTCTCAGAAAGTTTTACTGCTTGGTTTAAAATCCTTCCTGTGACCCCTTTGTAATTGCTTTGCCCTTCGTTTGGACAAAACTATTTGCCTGACACTTGTCTTTCAACACTCTATCACTAGGAAGCCTTCACCAACAGCTGCTCTCTGGGCTCCCAACCATCTGTCCATCCATCCATACATCCATCTGTCCATCCAACGTTATTTGCTGAGCATCTACTATGTCCTAAGAACTGAGCCTGGAAACAAGACAGAGAATGTCTCTGTTCCCATGGGGCTGGGAACTGTGTTGCAAAGCTGTGTTGTCTTAAAGATAAGATATTTAAAGGCAGGTGTTCTGTTGTATTCATTTCTGAATTTCCAGTGCTTTGGACACACAGTCCCTCACTGAATGAAGGAAAATGTTTTAACCAATTGATTGTGTCTACCAGCTTCACATGTCTGTCTAGAAAAAAAATAAACAAATAACAAATAAAGAAGAAAGGAAGGAAGTCTAGTTTGTTTGGACTTATTCTTAGTGACCCCACGCTGACCTCTTATAATCCCTAAGATTACCTTTTGTTGTTCCAAATGCTCATAAATCAAAAAGAGAGCTGACTGACCCTGCTCTGTCGCTTTGGTTCTATATGTCTTAAGTTAGGTGTAGCAGAAAACCTACCCATGTCTTTGTTTACCCACCACTGTTAAAGAAAACATTTTCTTTCTTAACAAGATGGTGGGTATTTCTAAGCTCAGAGAAGGAAATCAGAGGGTAGAAGGGTAGAAGTCCTGAGTTCTTGCACTTGTCCAACATCTTGGATCCTCACCTCCAGGCCTGCAGACACTGTGAGGGGTTGAAGGGATGGAGAGGGCAAAAAAGAGAGGTCATAAAAGTTTTTTAAAGGATATAGGATGTACTGCAAGTCCCGAATCATCATTCAGGCTGCAAATAAAACTGCACGGGAAATGTTGGGTGAAAACATTCACTATTCCTATTTGGGAGTTTTGCAATTCTGGGGACTAGAAGAATCAATTACTTCGAGCCTTAAGCGATACCCTAAAGTTTTTCCAAGTCATGGTCTCGTAGCTTGGGGCTCAAGGTTATCTGTGGGGGGGCGGAGCAATCCGTATCCACACAGTCCAAGTTGGTACAGGACACTTCCCGTGTTGCAACAAATGTCGCACTTTGGAACATGTCTCCCGAGAGCACCTGGGTTCCAGGGAACCATCCTGGTTGTTTCTCTTGTCCAGGATTGTCCGTTTGATGGGGCACTGGAGCCACAGATTTCCTCTGGAATGGCACCGTGTCAGTTCATCATCTAGGCTGTTTCAACTTAAATATTGCCTCCTTAGGAAAGCACTCCTTGAACTCCCCACTTCCCCCCATTAAAAAAAGTAGGTGAGCCATCCCCCTGATACGTTCTTGTGCATCCTGCATTTCTCCTTGCTAGCACTGATGATGGTTACAATTAATCATTTGTGCAATTTTTTGGCAGATTCTAAGCTCCGACCGGACAGCGACAGAGTCTTACACTTTGATATGGTCCCAGTGTCCAGCATGTAAAGGTGCTCAGATAATGCTTGTTGAATGGATAAATAATGGATGGATATACTCCCAGTGCTCACTATATCACTTTATAACCCCAAACAAAGCCATCATTTATGGCTGTGCTAAAGTTTTTGTCATTCTAGGGGTGCCTGGGTGGCTTTGTTGGTTGAGTGTCTGCTCAGGTCGTGATCTCCAGGTCTTGGGATCAAGTCCCACATCAGGCTTCCTGCTCAGCAGGGAGTCTGCTTCTCTCTCTCTCTCTCTCTCTCTCTCTCTTTCTCTCTCCCTCTCTCTCTCTTTTCCTCTACCCCAATCCACTGGTTGTTCTCTCTCAAATACATAACTAAAATCTTTTTAAAAATTTTAAAAATAAAGCTTTTGTCATTCTAGCTTTGCTTTTGCTTAGGAAGACACACTGCTTCTCCTCTCCTGTTGAACCACTCAACTTTCTAAAGCTGAGGTTCCTGAGTTTTCTGCCTCTTGGAATAATCACCAGAGTTTGGTAAAAACACGGATATTGGACACATCTCTCAGAGATTCTGATTCAATGGATCTTAGTCCGATGATCAGTCAGGTTTGGAAACCACTGCTCTGGAGGACAGATATGCAAGGAATGAAGACAAAAGGTGGAGAGTTACTGGCATAAAAAGACCTCAGTCCTGCAAACAAGAAGATTGCCTAAGTAGTGGAGTGGCTGGGGGGCACACTCCTCCTCACCTTGCCCTTCTGCTTCCATTGGGCATAGTTGACTCAGGGAGTGGACATCTGCAGAGATGTGCTTCTGTTGACAGGTATGAGTGTTTTTGGCACCCAGTGAGGTCAGAGAAGGTCAAAGAGTTGAGGGAGAATAGTTCTTGATAAATGAGGTGAAATTGGTGGAGGTATGATTGGCTAAATAGAGTTCCGATGGCCCAGTGACTTCCCATTAGCCATTAAGGAGTGGTTTATATGCTTCGGAGATCTTTCAGGCGGCCCAGAAAGAAAGGTGTTAATCGGCTCTACTTCAAAAAAAAAAAAAAAAAAAAAAGGACACCTGGGTGGCTCAGTGGTTGAGCATTGCCTTCAGCCCAGGGCATGATCCCGGAGTCCTGGGATCGAGTCCCATGTTGGGCTCCCTGTGTGGAGCCTGCTTCTCCCTCTGCCTGTGCCTCTCTGTCTCTCTCTGTGTGTCGCTCATGAATAAATAAATAAGATCCTAAAAAAGATTATATTTTTTAAAAAATCTGCTCTATTTCCATTAGTGACAAATATAGTTAGTGTCTGATGCACAGGTTCCATAAGTGCTAGTTAGTGTCTGTCTTTGCAACAAGCGAGGTTACTTCAATTCTTTCCCAAAATGCCATCCTGTGTCTTCGCTTGTCCATAGAGAAGATACAGAGACAGCCTTTAGCATAACTGCTGGAATGACCATTGCAGGGACTATTAGGACACAGGACGATGCTTCCTTTTGAAACCAACACACTTTTCCATAAGTTGTACCTTATTGTTTATCCTTGAAAAAAAAAAAAAAAAAGAGCTGTTCTCCTAGCCACCCCTACAGGAATCAGAATATTCTCTTACCAGGTGCATCCCTATGGAGGTGGCCATGGCAGTCTCGATCTCTGTTCCCACGTCCTCGATGAAGGGATATTCGTCCTGCCGATGGACAATCACCTTAGCCCCAGTGGAGGACACCAGGAAGGGGTTGTATTCCTCTTCGTTTATGTACAAGATGACCTGCAGCCCTGGGAGGATACATGGCTACTGTGGTCAAAGGCTCGTTAAACACTCCCTGGTGGTAGCCTACCTCTTCCGCTGCTTTGGGAATCTCAAAACCAAGACATGGGCATTTCCAACAAGTAAAAGATGGACAGGGCTAGACTGAGAGCTTCGTGGAGAAGGGGTTGGGGCGATGGTGCCTGACTTGCTCACTGCCGTGTGCCCCAAAATTGCATCACGGCCACAGTTCTGCTGAGCAATAACTGCTACCTTGCCCCAGACATGCATCTCCACATGTTCTTTTGAGATGCGGAGCTCTGCAGAGCATCCAAAGGGACATGCAGTGCTGTGGCTGCTAAAACCCTTATAGAAAAGCACTAATGCTGTATTTGATCACTGGTCTAACTCCTCTCCACACTCCAGCTCCTACCCCTGCAGGGTGTTCTGCATCCAGCAGCCAGAAGGACCTTTGAAAATTGGAGCTCAGGGGCACCTGGGTGGCACAGTCGGTTGAGCATCTGACTCTTGGTTTTGGCTCAGGTCGTGATCTCAAGGTCATGAGATAGAGCCCTGCGTCGGGGTCTGAACTCAGCATGGCATCTGCTTGAGACTCTCTCCCTCTGCCCCTCTGTCTCTCTCTCTCTCAAATAAATAAATAAATAAATCTTTTTTAAAAATAAGAAGTATAATAAAATTGGAAATCAGATCAGGTCACTCCCTTGCCTAAAGCCTTTCAGTGGCATCTCATTGGATACATGGGAATTCTGTGGAATAAAATCCATCAACCTGACTATGGCTGTCACATCTACGATGATGCAGCCCTGCCTGCATTTCCCCTCCTCATTCCCCTCTCTGAGCTCTTAAGAAGCTCCAGGCACCCTGGACATCTTTCTGTTTCTACAGCACATTGAATTCATTTCCTTCCAGGATTTTTGTACTTGTTAAGTGCCCCAAATGCTCTTCTGTGGACCTTACTTTGGATCTTCTCACCCCTAACTAACTGTTCTCAAAGACACTTCATTTGAAAGAAAACCCCCATCCTGACTCCAGCACCCCCTTCCCCTTCACTACCTGACTTTCCTCATAGCCCTCATTAGGAATTATAAGCAGAAAATGTCTACGTGTTTGTTCATTCGTTTGTTATCTGTCCCTCCCCCACTGAATTCAAGCTCCCTGGAAGCAGAGATGGCATCTGTTGACCTCAGTATCTCTGACACCTGAAAGAGGACCTGGCATGCAGCAGGTACTCAATAAATGTTTGGTGAATGAGCAAATGAGCAGGGCCAATATGGATTGAAAGAAGAAAACTTTGAGAGTTCATTCTGACTTCTTCCATTTGCAAATAAAGGAACCAGAGCACAGAGCAGGCAAGTGATTTGCTCAAGGTCACACAGCACATATGTAGCAGAACCTCATCTGCATATCAAATCGTGTTCAATTTGCAGAGGACTGCAAAAATTCCTCTTGTGGGTAAGCCAGGCCCATCTGTTCCTGCCTTCCAGTAGCTGAACAGCGGTAGTAGGAGTACTGGAGGTCATAATGGTATTTTTTTTTTAAGATTTTTATTCATTCATTCACTCTCACACAGAGAGAGAGGCAGAGACACAGGCAGAGAAGCAGACTCCATGCAGGGAGCCCGATGTGGGACTCAATCCCGGGACTCCAGGATCATGCCCTGGGCCGAAGGCAGGCCCCAAACCGCCGAGCCACCCAGGGATCCCCTCATAATGGTATTATTAGTGGTGGTGGTGGTAGTAGTAGTAACTACTAGCACTTATGATGTGTTTCATGTGTGTTGAGGACCGAATTATGTTTCCCTCCCTCTAAATTCATATATTGAAATCCTACCCCATAATGTGACAGTATTGGAGACAGGGCCTTTAGAGAGGTAATTAAGGTTAAGTGAAGTCATGAGGTGAGCCTCGATCCCATAGGACTGGTGTCCTTAGGAGAATAGGAGATACCAGAGCTCATTCTCTCTTTCTTTCACTCTCTCTGCCTCCCACAGAGGAAAGCCCAGGTGAGGACACGGCAGGAAGGCAGCCATCTGCAAGCCAGGAAGAAAGGTCTCACCAAGAACCAAATTCACCAGCATCTTGACCCTGGGCCCCTCACCTCCAGAACAGAACAGAAATATCAGTTTTTTAGGCTACTCAGTCTGTGATATTTTGTTACACAGCCTGAGCAGACCGATACAGTGTGTGCCAGGACTTACTCTAAGCACAATACATATATTAAGTCCCCTCAGTAACCTTAGAGCAGACATATGATTATGATTCCCACTTTGTAGATGAAGTGCAGTAACTTGCATGGGGTCACACAGTGAGTGGCAGAGCAGGGTTCGGGCTCCAGAATGTGTTATCTTAACCAAGATAAAGGTATGTTTGCCTTCCTTGAACTTCTGGGTTCAAGTCCACCTGAAAGCTGCCTGCCCTGCGTTACTCATTCCAGCTACAAGCATAAAGCAGAGTGATTTTCCAGTGATGTCACTGTTGTTCTCTCCCAAAAGTAAAGAGGAGATGTCAACAAGGAAAACAGGCACCAAAAAAAGGAGCTAACACGAATGCTGATGGAAACACTGCAGTCAAAGGGGAAGTGGTGTCCCTGGTTGCTGGCCAGGTGGAGAGATCCCGCATTTCTGGAAGGCTGGAGCACCCCAACTGTCCTGCTGCCAGTATGCTCCCTGTTGGTGCGGGCTTCCTTACCATATTCACTGCCCCCCATGGATGTGCTGAGGATAGTCTCATTCTCTCTGTTGTTGAACGTGTAGCAATTCCCATACATTGGATGGTGGAAAAGCGTGAAGTTCCTATGAGGAAGAATATGGGTCAGAAGGAACTTTGGTAGCAACTCCCCTCGTGCCCCTGAGCCTGATGGCTGGATGGGCAGTGCTTATGGGGCTAAGTCTCTTTTATGGACAATAGACATTAGACATGACTTACTTTCTCCACCTCTCGTTTGATAAACCACAAAGCCCTTCCTCACCCAGGCTGACACACGTTGATGAAGGCCTATTCTCTGCTTTGTTCCCTCTCTTAATCCTCTCATCTGTCTCCTCCCAACATGGCACTCCTTCTGCCATATGTCTGCCCCAAATTCTTCTACTTGTGAATTTCTTGGCCAGCATATGATAGTTTTCCATCCCAATACAAGGAAATGATCCCCTGAGAAGGAATGCATCACATATGTCCTTATACTGACTTTAGAACCCAACCCTCAGGCAGACATGATTCCAATCACTCAGCTTCATAAGGACCAATATCCCTACTTATATATAGTGTTTAAAAATAATGAAATAAGCCTTTTGGAGAGGCAGAACACTCTAGAATGTCCCTTCACTGCTCAGTCACCACCAGGGCTCTGAGGGTTAACTTACTTAAAGGCAGAAAGGTTTGAGGGATCACCTATCTGTACATAGACCTTTCTTCCTCTCTTTCCCACCTTCCCTTCCTTCCTTCATTCCTTCCTCTGTGCTAGGTCAGTGGTTCTCCATCATAGTGTGCATGATGGTAGCATGCAAGGTTATAGACTACCATCAACACTGTTTTTATGAATAATTTATTCTATGGATACTTTGACTCTATGCCATCTCTATCTTCCTCACTGACTCTAGAGCCTAGTTCCCATGTAAGCTGTTTTCCAAAGGGCAGGGTCAATGAGAAGAGCATCTTTTGCTCACAAGCCCACCAACTGAGCTGCAACAGGCAAGGGGCTTGGAGCTCCAAGCCCCTCAGTCCTAGGGAGCTAAGACAGCACAATCCCCTCCTCACCTGGCATCACAAGACACCCCATCAAAGAGGCAAGTGACCAGCAGCTCCTCAGCAGAGTAGCTCATGTTGATTTTCTTCTCCAGGGGGACCTGTGCCATGATGTTCATGTAGTGCAACTTGTACCACTCCTGGATGGCATTGACCCCCGAGCTGAAGGTGTAGAGGGTACAGTGGGATGTGTCATTTGAACACTGTGAATAAGACAAGACAGCAGGCTGAAGCCATTGGCACTACCACTGGCTTTCAGAAGGACGGTAAGGAAGAGGAACTGGGACTCTAGACCAGACACTCAGGGGGGACAGTAGAGACATCTGAAGCAAGGATGGGCTTCCTCTTACTTCCAGGGGCTGAGAGAGATCAGCCTCAAGGACCAAGAAGGGGCTGAGAGTAGGACAGAGTCTCACTGTCACAACTCCCTATGACTGTTCACCAGTTAAGAAGAAAAACCAGTTTCTTTAGCATCTCCAAATATCCAGTTATGGTTGATTATGGCTACCGACTTACTACACACCTCTAGCCATTTCCTATTGGCTCAGCAGTCTAGAAATCTGGATGCTTGCCCAGACTCCAACATGATTTCTCTGCAGGATCTTGGGCAAAGCATTATGGCTCCATTATTTCACCTACCAAATGTTGGCTAGAATGCCCATCCTTCCCAACCTCACAGAGTAGTTGGGAGGACTAGCATTTAAAATATATAATAATGAGAGCCTTATAGGGAGACTGTCGTATGTGCCAGACGTTCTCATCACACAGTTTGGAAACTCTCAAACGGACATTGAAGGATTGATTTTGCTCTTGAGGATTACGGAGCAGGTATCTCATGAAAACAGCCAGGAAAGGTCTCAACGATTAAGAAAAGGTCATTTTTTCAGAATTTGTAATTGGTGCTCTGAGGTCCCACAATTAGCAAGCTGGGTATAAGACATAGAAGTGGTATCTCATCCTACAGAAGTGTCTGGGGCATGGAGAGGTAGGGTGATTGAATGACTTTGCCCAGGACACTAATGGAATTCGATTTTGGTGAATGGCTGCTTCTTCAGAGCCCCTCAAATGGGACCAGGAAGGAGAGATGAAAAGCCAGGCTCTAGCACCTCACAAAGGCAAGTGCTGAAGGGGACATCAGGTATTTCTGCTATTTCTTATCTATTTTATCCCTTCAGGGTCTGCATCCTAATTTTGCTTTGGTGGAACGTCCTTTCCTCTGTTGGATACAGTCTAATGAGACTGTCCACCATGATGCCTCACCCTCCGTTAGCTTTTAGATGATCAAAGCTTGACCAAGACGGGATTTGAATCACCTTTATGGATGGAAGAGTAAAAAGCCTGAAAATAGTTGAAGTTTATTTAATTCAGCAGCCATATGTGAAATGACTTTCCACCATTTCTTTCCACCTAGATCCCCAATCTTCCCTAATTTCTGTCCTTTGAGAGGTCTCTGTGAGCTTCTGGTCCCTTTCTAAGACATTTTTTTTTCCTGCTGAGTATTACCCAAGTCAGTTTTAGTTACCTGTAGAAAATTCACCCTTAACTGGGTGTATTTCTTTGGGTAGGACCAGAAGGCCAATGGCAAAGCAGAAACTTTCCTGGACCTACCCTCTGCAGCCCATCCCACGCCCCCAGCTGTGAGGCCGTGCATCTCACCAGTTGGAATCCCACCACCTCCTTAGATGCGTGGACGTGCATGGCATCCGATGCCTTGTGAATGATGCGCCCGCTGAATTTCCGCTTCCGCCCTGTGAGGAAGTCCCTGGCCTGGCTGGTCTCATCCTGACTGAAAACCATCAGTGGGACCAGTCGGAGGAATTTGGGCCTTGTGCCCTCCCAAGCCGAGCTCCAGGACTCTGCCTCTCGACGTTTTCGAGACGTATTCTCCGGAAAGCCATACAGAGTCTTTAAGGCCACTCTGGTCTCCTGTTCCAAGTCAGCTAGAAGGTCCCGCACCACACTGTACCTGCCAAGGTGGGAAGGAGTCAGGGGAAGGGGAAGCTGGCCCTTCTCCCCCTCTGCTTTCCGTCAGGGCGTTCAGCCTTGGGCCCACTTCTCCCCTGCCTGCTTGGCCAAGGAGACTAAGCCCCATCCAAAGTGACTATTGGCTTAAATAAACGGTGACAGGCTCCTGTGTGACCCTTGTGTGACTTCTCATGGCTTCATTTCTGCCACTACCATCTGCTTGCTCTCGGGGTGTGTTGGTGAGTTTGCCCCAACCAGCATTTCTGGAGTGGTGACTGTCAGGTGCCTCCCATAAACCAGCCACAGTGAGGACAATTACAGTGCAGACAATAGCTGCTAACTGGAAGTCTGTCCCGGGCACAGGCTCCGTCTCCACCAAGCACACTTGTCCTTGCCCGCTGATTCCCTTTGAATCAGTGCTGGGAGGGAAGATGTTTAACTGTCACCTTGACAACCCCTAAGAACACAAAAGAATAATACAGGTGACTGTATGAAGCATAACACCATCTTTAACTTTTCATAATACAAGTAGTCCTGATCTTCCTCCTATCTGCCCCCCTCTCTCCTCTCTCTGCCCCTTGCTCTGTGACCAGGTGACACAGCACAGTGGCTGAGTGTATACATTCCAGAGCCAAACTACCTGGGGTCCAGTTCCCCATCCCGGTTCTGGATTTGTGACCCCAGAAAAATCATCTCAGCCTTTCGTGTCTCAGTTTTCTCATCTGTGAAATGGGATTATTACCAAGATTCAATGCGTTTATCCTGTGTCTGTGTGTGTATAAATATTCACTATTGATTTTTATCAGTGCAATTATATTTGTTAATATTTCACTTCTTGGGACGCCTGGGTGGCACAGCAGTTGGGTGTCTGCCTTTGGCTCAGGGCGTGATCTGGAGTGCCCGGATCAAGTCCCGCATCGGGCTCTCTGCGGGGAGTCTGCTTCTCCCTTTCCTTGTGTCTCTGCCTGTCTCTGTGTGTCTCTCATGAATGAATAAATAAATTCTTAAAAAAATAATAATAATATTTCACTTCTCCACTGTAACTCAGTTCTACTAGGACAAAGACTGTTGGGTTGTTTGGTCCTATGCCCCAGACTCTAGCACACTGCCTGATGACTTGTAGGTGCTGAGTAAATTGTTGTGGAACAAGCGATGGATGAAGAGAGGGAGGGAGGGACAGAAAGACTCTGAGATGAAGAATGAGTCAAAGGACTCAGGCGGAGAATGAGTCTTAGACCTGATTCTGATTTTGACCAGTTGGTTTCCTTTGATTATCTTCCTCCCCTGCTCCTCCCTAATCCCCACACCCACACCTGCTCAGACGAATTCGGCCGGATTCTGACCTGCCTCACAGATCAGTTTTCAATAATCCCAAGCAGGACTCCAGTGACCCATTTAGAACAGGCCCTTGGCAGACAATAGGGCAGCACGGAGGGCTGATCCTGCCCAGAGCCCAGTGATCTCAATTAGTGGGGCTGGGTTCACTGAGATGAGGGTTTGGGGCAGCTGAGATTCTTCCGGAAGTCAGCTGGGTGTCACTTCTGAGTCAGCCTCCAGCTCACATTTCGGGGAGAGTGAGGATATAAGCCTACAGAGCTCAGGGGAAATGGCTAAGCTGGGCTGAGCATGCCCGTGCCTGTGTGTGTGCATGCACACGTGCCCGGGCTGCGGGGGGGGGGGGGGGGGGGCTAGCGCATCCCAGGCCCAACCTCCAAGTGCAACTGACCCTCCGCCTCCCCCTCCTATCTGTCCTGAGCTAGTCCAACCTCAGAAACGGCTGATAGACAGGAAACTTGGTACAGATTTAACACCTGGGAGAGAGAGTTTACCAAGATTGGCATCGAATTCAGGTTTGTCACAAGCAGGTGTGGGGGCTGGCACGGGCCACCGTGGAGAGGGCCTTGGGCCTCTGCCCGGCCCCCACAGCCTAGCCCTGCTCCTGCCTCTTACTTGTAAGGGTTGATGTTGCAGATGGTGACAGCAGGAAAATCCAGCTTCTGGAAGTGGACTTTGATGGAGACAGAGACGGTGTAGAAGGAGGCCACGAGGAGCGCACACTGCCAGAAGATAAGGGCCACGGCGGTGAGCGTGAACAGAATCCAGAGCAGGCGACGCAGGCGGCCGCGGGACACCACGATGCGGCGACAGCCGTGCGTGTTGGTGTTCAGGCAGTACCACCGCATTAGCTCTTTGATCGTAGGCGCCTGGGGCCCCCTCACCGGCAGATTCTTCTTGATTTTGGCTTTGATCTTCTCTCCAGGAGCCATGGCGAGGAGGGGACACAGAGGGGCAAGCAAACTGGAGGGGTGGAGAGGCAAAGCAGGTGAGCTCACACCCCCCCCCCCCCCCCCCCCCACCGACCAGCTGGCCTTTTCCTGGAGGCCAGACTCTGGGAGACACCAGCCCATGTGCCCTCAGAGGCCACCCGCCTTTTTCCCTCTGGGGGCTGGATAGTCCGCATTCTGAGGTCCCCGCCCCTTTTGCGGGATATTTGGTGTTTTGGCCTTGGCAGCTGCCAAAGGGCTGTCTCCCCCTCTTGCAGCCCCCATGCCCAGCCGTGTGGGGGCGCAGGGTGCGGTTTCACCTGTGAATCACTGGACAGCTTTGAGGAGCCTTTCCTCTGGGTGCCTGGAGCAGGAGCCCTCTGCACATCGGCCTCTATACCACTCTTACCACGCTCCCCCATATTTAGAGCAGGAGGCCTGTACCTTATGGCTTCCTTCAGCCTGCTCCCTTGGGGCAGCATTCCTATCACACTTGCCCACCCTGGCACCTAGCTCAGTGTCTGGCACTGAGCAAGTGCCCTGCAAATCTTTTCCAGCAAATATAATCTACCAAGAGAATTTCTTGGTAGCCAACTTAGATCCTGTTTGGTCACTCTTGCCATGTTTTCTAGGCTTTTCCCCCTCTGCTTTTCGTGCAAGTAGAGTTTCTGTTTCATTTCTGTTTAACTTCTCTTTACAGTCAAGCATTCAGTGTTTCTAGAGCACCTTTTAAACAACAGTCCACAACTATGGGCCACTTAATATTTGCCAGGCGCTGTGCCATATCTCGATGATTCTAAGATATCACTAACTAAGGGAATACACTTTGATTAAATAACAGCTTTGGGGAAAATGTTGGAAAGCAAATGACCACATTCATCAGTGTACACGATGCATTTCAATCACAGACACTTTACAACATGGAACAACATTCTTTCTAGAGATGAACTAATAGGGGACCCTCGGGTGGCTCAGTGGTTGAGCATCTGCCTTCGGCTCAGGGTGTGATCCCGGGGTCCTGGGATTGAGTCCAACATCAGGTTCCCTGCGGGGATCCTGCTTTTCCCTCTGCCTATGTCTTTGCCTCTCTCTGTGTCTCTCATGAATAAATAAAATCTTTTTTAAAAAAAGAAATGAACTAATATGTGTATATTGTATATTATATATATTGTATATATATATATAGAGAGAGAGAGAGTCATGGTTATAATATATAAACTCTCACTAGTCTCATAAATATATACAGTCTCTCTCTATATATAATCTACATCTACTTCATTTTGTGTTTCAACAACCATTACTATTAACTTCATATTATAGAGGAGGAGAATGAGCTCAGAGAGGTGGAGTAGTTCATGCAAGACCACACCGCTAGTAAGTGGAGGAACTGGATTGGAATCTTTTTTTTTTTTTAAGATTTTATTTATTCATAGAGACACAGAGAGAGAGAGAGAAAGAGAGAGAGGCAGATACACAGGTAGAGGGAGAAGCAGGCTCCATGCAGGGAGCCTAACATGGGACTCGATCTCAGGTCTCCAGGATCACAACCCCAGCCCAAGGCGGCGCTAAACCACTGAGCCACCAGGGCTGGCCAGATTGGAATCTTTTAACCTTCACCACTGTGGTGTATGCTTTTCAGAGGCCTGGTGTGCTGGGTGCTGTCCCTTCCCCAAGGAAGAAGGAGAGAGAAGGGATCCTGAGCTATTTAATTTCCAAACTCTGGAGAGTCAATGTAACCACCCCCCAACAGTATTGAGCCCTGGTAAGGGGGGAGGGGAGGTATATGGAAACTCTGCCTCCTATGTTACCATTAGTGACAGAGGCAAAGTAGAGAATACCTTAATCTGGAGTAGGATAGACAGGGTGGTCCCCATGTCCCAGAAGGCCTATGTCTGGGACAAGAACTTTAGTTGGCCCCATCAAGTTCTTCAGGCAGGATTCTGGACTTCAGGAGTTACTTTTTTTCCACTCTGACCCCAAATTGTCCAAATTGGGGGTATTTTCCAAATTGGGGAGCTGGGGCAAAGGTGGGAGGCTTTCAAGGTTATGATGTTAATGGGTTTCAAGTTTATGATGTAAAGGAAATAAGAGTGCTGGGGGTGGAGGGGCCAGTGAGATGTCCAGAGTCGGCCACCTCCCTCTGACAGCACCCCCTCCCAGGTGCATATGACCTTACTGGGATGGAGGGAACCTCAACTCTCAAAATTATGCTGTTAGCTGCTTGGCAAGAAGAATGTAACTTATTTTGTTTTGTCATTGAAAATATTTCTCATCCCTACCTCTTCTCTCAGTACAATCCAAAAGCAAAAAAAGGGGATCCCTGCGTGGCGCAGCGGTTTGGCGCCTGCCTTTGGCCCAGGGCGCGATCCTGGAGACCCGGGATCGAATCCCACGTCGGGCTCCCGGTGCATGGAGCCTGCTTCTCCCTCTGCCTGTGTCTCTGCCTCTCTCTCTCTCTCTCTCTCTGTGACTATCATAAACAAATAAAAATTAAAAAAAAAAAAAAAAAAAAAAAAAAAAAAAAACAAAAGCAAAAAAAGTTAACAAGTTTGTTTGTTTGTTTGTTTGTTTCAAAAACCTGGGTCCAGGGACACACTTGGGTTGCTCCGTCGCTTAAACCTCTTACTTTGGCTCAGGTCCTGAGTTTCGGGCCCTGGGACAGAACCTCACCTGGGACTCCACACTCAGAGTGAAGTCTACTTGTCCCTCTGTCCTCTCCCCACTTGTGTTCTCTCTCAAATAAATAAATAAAATATTTTTTTAAATATTAAAAAAAAAAACCCACCCTGGGTCCAGGTTCAATTTCCTGTCAAATAAAACTGCAACCCAGGGAAGGTTTTCTCCTCTGGGTAATGTTCAGAATCACAGATTCTGGACACTCCTGTCTCTAACTCCTCACTGAACACAATCCCTGGGGTCCCTGTGCCCCATCAGCTCCTTCTCCAGGACTGACCTCGGCCCCACTGGATCAGCCACGGATGTCACTGAAGACACAAGTGAAAGAAGCTAAACCGTCTTGCTCATCACAAAACAGATAAATGTTCACACAAACAAGTGTGTCAACTTCAAAGCAAAGCAAGGTTGTGGTTACTACTAGGTTGTGCTGCTTGATTAAACATGATGCCTTTGAGGAAGAACCACTGCTGACACAGAGCTCTCACTCTTTAAAGTACTTTACAGGGCAGCCCTGGTGGCTCAGCGGTTTAGCACCGCCTTCAGCCCGGGGTGTGATCCTGGAGACCCGGGATCGAATCCCACGTTGGGCTCCCTGCATGGAGCCTGCTTCTCCCTCTGCCTGTGTCTCTGCCCCTCTCTCTATCTCTCTGTTTCTCATGAATAAATAAATAAAATGTTTTTAAATATATATAAAAAAATAAAGTACTTTACAGGTATTAACTAATTTCATTTCCACAATAGACTTCTGAGCTAGGCATCCTCATTCCCCCCATTATACAAATGAAATGGAGACCCTGATGGGACACCTGGGTGGCTCAGTGGCTGAGCATCTGCCTTTGGTTCAGGTCATGATCCCAGGGTCCTAGGATAGAGTCCCACATTAGGCTCCCTGCAGGGAGCCTGCTTCTCCCTTGGCCTATGTCTTGGCCTCTTTCTCTGTCTTTCAAAAATAAATAAAATCTTGAAAGAAAGAAAAGAAAAAAGAAAAGAAAAGAAAAGAAAAGAAAAGAAAGAAAGAAAGAAAGAAAGAAAGAAAGAAAGAAAGAAAGAAAGAAAGAGGGACGCCCAGGTGGTTCAGTGGTTGAGTGTCTGCCTTTGGCTCAGGACGTGATCCCAGAGTTCCAGGATCGAGTCCCATGTTGGGCTCCTGCGAGGAGCCTGCTTCTCCCTCTGCCTGTGTCTCTGTCTTTCTCTGTGTCTCTCATGAAGAAAGAAAAAGAAGAAGAAGAAAGAGAAAGAAAGAAAGAAAGAAAGAAAGAAAGAAAGAAAGAAAGAAAGAAAGAAAGAAAAAGAAAGAAAGAGAAAAGAAGAAAGAGAAAGGAAGAAAGAAAGGGAGACCCTGAGAAGTTAAGTAGTTTGTCCAAGGTCACACTAGAAAGTGGCTGAGCTGGGATTTGAACTCAGGAGTCCACACTCAAC
This sequence comes from Canis lupus baileyi, assembly GCF_048164855.1. Taxonomy (NCBI): domain Eukaryota; kingdom Metazoa; phylum Chordata; class Mammalia; order Carnivora; family Canidae; genus Canis; species Canis lupus. The sequence goes on along the minus strand of NC_132845.1, from coordinate 55,042,627 downwards.
TACTAGCTGTGCTACTCCTCAGATAGTAATAATGACAATAATAGCAATAGCGGCTATCGTTTATTGAGCCCTTTCTACTCCCAGCCGCCCTACGCAGCTCTTTTTTACACATTACCTTGTTTAACGCTCACTCTAATTATATGAGGTACTAGTACTGTGCCCATTTCACAGGGGAGGAAACTGAGGTGCAGAGTGATCGGCCCCAAGCCACACAGCAAGATTCAAAGGACTTTTTTCAAATTGCAGGGCTGCTCAGGACAGCGACTCCCCCCTGCGCCCCGCGGGCTTACCCCCGACCTCACCTGGCTTCCAAGCATCAGGCTCTGGGCGCGGGACTGAGCCTCCCCACCCCCCCCCCCCCCGCCCCCGACTCCGCCGCCGCGGCCCGCCCGGCACAGGGCGACCGCAGCGGTGCTGGGGCAGAAGCCAGCGTGCGGAATCCAGCGCGACTCAAGTGTTTGCTTCTTTCTGCAACCACAGTCAGTCACCCCCGAGAAGGCATTCCGGAGGGAAAGGGGAACAGCCGTGGTCGAGCGTCACCGAGGCCCAGGGCGGGGGCTGCACAGGTGCTGGGCGGAGAGACCAGGCGAGGCGCTGCCCCGACCCTGTTCCCGAGTCGCCCAGACACGCCTGTCGCCCAGCTCCGCGTCCCGGGCAGCTGGCTGGACCCGCACCCCGCACGGACTGGGGAGGCGCCCCAGCATCCCACTCCGGAGGCAGCCCGGGCTGAGGCCCGCTCCGCCACCCACCGCGCCGACGCCGCCCGAGAAGCCACGGCCCCGCGGCCGCCCGGGTGCCTGGCGCCCCCCACCCGTGCGACCCGGCCTGGCTAGGCTCACCTGGCTCGGTCCCGTGCGCGCGATCCCCGTGCGCTGCGTCCTGCCGCCCGGCCAGCGAGAGCATCCCGCCGCCGCCGCCGCCGCCTCCGGCTCTTGTGGGCCGGACCTGGGCCCCGCCCCTGGAGCCCCGCCCCCCGGGCCTCCCCCACCTGCCCAGGTGTGCTCCGCCGGGGGCCCGGGACGCGCCGGCCGCGACTCCGCAGCGCCTCCTGCTGTAGCCTGAGGCCGCTCTGCGCCGCGGTGCGTCCGGCACTGCGCCCCGCCGGGGCCACCCAGCGCCCTGCATTCCCGCGCCTTCCACTGGCACTTCACAGCGCCTCCTGCCGCCCTGTTACTGCCCCGCACTGCTCCAGTTGGGCGACCCTGCGCCCCAGCGCCAGGAGAAATCCCAGGCAGCCTCTGACGCCGCCGGGCTGCCTCCAGACCTGGGTCATGAAGCCGCTCCAGGGCCCACCTGCGCCTGGCTGTGGGCAGCAGGGGCCTTGCAACCAGGCTGCTTATCCTTTGGTCTCCTCAGTTGCCTTTTTTTTTTTTTTTTTTTTAAGATTTTATTTATCTATTCATGAGAGACAGAGAAAGAGAGGGAGGCAGAGGCAGAGGGAGAAGCAGGCTCCATGCAGGGAGCCCGACGTGGGACTCGATCCCGGGTCTCCAGGATCACGCTCTGGGCTGAAGGCGGCGCTAAACCGCTGAGCCACCCGGGCTGCCCTCAGTTGCCTTTTTATAGCGACTCACACAGATAGCTGTAGGAAAGGAGCTTAGAAAATTGCAACTGGAAGGAACCATGGAGATACCTCTCGGTCACAGCCCCTTCCAGTAGGGAAGAAACAGGCCCAGAGAGAGGAAGTGGCCTGTTCTCACACAGAACTTCTCAGACTAACATGCATACAATCACTGTGCATCATGTCAAAATGCAGATTCTACCTCGGTAGGTGTGGGATGGGGCTTGAGAATCTGCATTTCTAATTTTCTAGGTGATGTCTCTGTTGCTGGGCTGTCACCATATCTCACCAGTATCGTTGCCATATTCTCCTAATTAACCCCTCTACAGCCTATGGTCAAAGTACTAGCCAAGGGATACTATTAAATTAGAGTCAGAGCATGTCTTTCTGTTTAAACCTATTCGATAGTTGTTTTGTTTTTTTCTGTTTTGTTTTGTTTTGTTTTACTTCATCCAGAGCAAAAGCCAAAGCCCTAGGGTCATCTACAAGTTTCTCTGGTCTGACCCCTGTTATCACCCTTCCTCATCTCCTACCACTCTGATTCATTCTGCTTCTTCTTTTTTTTTTTTTTTTTTTTCCATTCTGCTTCTTTCTCATTGGCCTCTGTGTTGTTCCTTGGATATGATGACATACTCCTGCCTCAGGATTTGTTACTGCTGTTCACTCTACCAGCACCAACTCTTCACACACACACACACACACACACACACACATCCACACATCCACACATGCATACGCACACGTGTGCACACATGCACCCAGATAATCATGAAAATCACCCCCTTGCCTCCTTCAGTCTATGCTCTATTGTTATTCTATCAGTTAGAACTTCCCTGGCTACCCTATCTAAAAGCTCAATGTTTCTCACATTCCCAGTACTTCCTATCCATCCAAATAATTCCTTCTATGTTATTTTTCTGTATAGCAAGACCAATAAAGATAAGCAGAATTGCCTAACCAGCTCCTCCCCCCCCACCCCCGATTCCAGACACCTGAGTTATGCATTTGCTGTGGAAATTGAAAACTGATACAGCCTCACTCAAAAAGAAACCTTGAGAGACTCTGCATTTCAAGGCTATTGGGACTAATGACAGGTTCAGCAACAAGCTGCTGATAGAAGAGCTCAGACCCTAGGAAATGCAACCACCAGGGGCCGGTTCAGAGAACAGTAAAATCACTTGCATTCAACATTAGGTGTTCTTTTCTCAATGCTGTGACTGGAATAAATATTGGTGATGTCATTTGGGTTCAAGTAACAGAAACCAACTCAAATTAATGTAAGCAAAATTAAAACCCCTCTCAGCCTTAGTGGGTCCCCAGAAAGAATTCGATTGGCCATCAGCTTGGCAATAACTAGCTTCTTTGAGTCAGGTGTCTTCATCCCTGGTGCATTCAACAAGCACCATGAGGATAGTAATGCATAAACGAATATGGCCATAGAAGTCTACCACTATAGGTGGATGGGCATCTCTCTGAGAATGTGGTGAGAGTGAGTGAGAGAGGAACCTTAAAAGGAACCAACACATCCCTTTGTTGTCAATAGTAGCACTTCTAGGCCACTTAGGAAAAATCAATATGAGATGAGACTTACCCTATCCCCTAAGTACATAGACTTTTTGCCAAAAGCAGTAGTATAGCGGTCATGTTTTCTTTTATTTTCTTTTTCCATCAGCATCTATTCCATCTCTTTCTGGAGACATCTCTGAGTTTCCTTTGGAGAACCATTCATCACCCTTTTTCAGTCCATGTGGTTTGATTTGAGTTGGATTGATCCCACTTCTGGCTCTAGGTCTATCTAATCAGCTTATCTTATCACTCAGGTCTTAGTGTTTTGTTCAGGAGTAGGTATGGGCCCCAATTAAATCCAACGAAAGTCAGGCCTACCCAGGTTGTTTTCTGAGATTTATTTTATTTTATTTTATTTATGAGACAGAGAGAGAGAGAGAGAGAGAGGTGGAGACACAGGCAGAGGGAGAAGCAGGCTCCATGCCGGAAGCCCGATGTGGGACTCGATCCCGGGTCTCCAGAATCACACCCTGGGCTGAAGGTGGCACTAAACCGCTGAGCCACCAGGGCTCTTTTGGTGGCAGGGCTACTAGCAGAAAGGACTATGTGATTCAAGAGCTGTGGGGAGTATCACATGGGGCTTGGAAATGAAGTCAACACAAAGGAAAACAAAGCTAAGAGATGGAAAGGGTTCCAGTCCTAACAATAATAAGTCTCTGGACCCAGCACTACCTTAAGCTGGGTCTATGTCCCAGACATTTTAGTCATTTGGGCTAATAAATTTGCTATTGTGCTTATGACATTTTGAATTCAATTTCTTTCACTAGAAGCTAAAAGACTCCTAAATAATATAGAGGATAAAAGTCCTATTTCCCATTTGAGTGGAGTGATGCCATTTTTATTTCTTTTTCTTTTTTAAAGATTTATTTTAGAGACAGAGTGAGCATGTGAGTAGGGGACGGGCAGAGGGAGAAGGTGAGAAGCAGACTCCCTGCTAAGTGCAGAGCCTGACACTCTGCACAACCTGCAGAGTGTCACAACACTGAGGGTTGAGGTTGATCTCACAACCCTAAGATCATGACCTGAGCCAAAAATCAAGAATCAGATGCTCAACCAACTGAGCCACCCAGGTGCCCTGCCATTTTTGTTTTTCAAAGTGAGTGTATTCTATATTCAGTCTCAGATGAAGAATCTACAAATCTTCTGGGGTACATTTTCCTATGCTAGATGACACTAGTGAGAACTTTATGCTATGGAAAGGGAAAAAGAGAATTAGAATTCTAACAGGAAAATAGACTTTCCTTGATCCCAGACCTGTTTAGCTATCTCATTAAGCCCTAAAGTTCACCAAATTATCTCCACAGAACCTACAGCATGATGTGAATCAGGTGTAGGAACAGTAGTATGTAAACTTCCAGGCTCATATGTATACTATGGTAGGATTGTTACATATATATGTACATGATGGTAGGATTCTGGGACTTCTACAGCTCGGTGGGCTAATGAGGAGTGGTGGCGTAATAAAGGATCATTCTTATTTATTAATCAGACTCTAGTTTCCAATGATCAAGATAATATTTCTGTGTGTAACCTTAGCTAGGGGCAATAACATCAATTGATGCAATATTAAAGAAATGCAAATATGGTTACATCCATTTTCTAGGACAATTTCTTTCTCCAAAGAAACCCCTAACTTTCTTCCTGCTTCTGACAAAAGTTAGCATCATTTTCTTAGTGTAAAAAAACATTCTTTCATTAATCAGATTCTTTAAAGATCAAGAGACATACACTGATTACCTATAATGATGGGGGAGGTGTGTTGAAAGCACACAGAAGATGAGTATCACAGTGGAGTTCTTGATGCAATCTGTTTCTCTTGCCAATGTGGAATCCTTTCCACCTTCTACTGGCAACAGATCCTGTATTTTCTTTTGGGGAAACATCAATTCCTGCCTTAGCCTATGTGACGCTAGTGGGAACCCTAACCTCAACACCAATCATAACATTTCTGTCTCTGGCCACATTTGGTTCAGGGAAGGGCATACTTCCCAAGCCAGCCAATGAAAATCTTCCCTTGGAGTGAGTTTAGCCAGCATTTGGCTAACAGATAAAAAGTCTTGCAGGAAGCTGCCTCTGTGTGATCAGCACCGTGGACAGCAGCACTTGTGGGCTCTCCCTTTATGCAGGAGGTCTCCACTGGGAGTTGCTCTACTAAATATCACTTGCAGCTTCAAGATAGATACAGTAAGAAGAATGAAATAGTGAAAGTGACCTCCTTCAACCAGGTTATTTCGTTGGTATGGATAAGAGATGTCATAGATTGCCTTTAAAACTAGAAACGTAGGGGTCCCTGGGTGGCTCAGCCATTTGGTGTCTGCCTTCGGCCCAGGGCATGATCCTGGAGTCTTGGGATTGAGTCCCACGTCAGGCTCCCTGCATGGAGCCTGTCTCTCTCTCTCTCTCTCTCTCTCATGAATAAATAAATAAAATCTTTAAAAAAATAAAAAAATAAAACTAGAAATGTATAGTCAATTCTTGATGTTCATCCCTGTGATAGTTATGCTCTATAAAATTGCCTCTAACATTGAATTAGCAGATACTGAACTATCACTTCTATGCCAAATACAGAGTTAGATTCTTGCAAGTTTCTGATCATAACATAGTCATCAATTGATCAATACATAATTATTTTAAATGTGTGTTTCTGTTTAAAGATACCATACGTAGGGCCGTCTGGGTGGCTCAGTCAGTCGAGCATCTGACTCTTGATTTGGGCTCAGTCATGATCTCAGGGTTGTGGGATAGAGCCCCATGACGGGTCTCCTCTCTGAGTAGGATTCTCTCTCTCCTTCTCCCTCTGCCCCTCCCCCTGCTCATAAGCACTTGCATGCTCTCTCTAAAAAAAAATAATAAAATAAACATTAAAAATTTTTTAAAATAAAGATACCTCATTTAATATATATGATTGAAACATCAACATTGAACTCATGGCCAATGGCACTGTAACTCATGCATAAATGAAACTTATCTAACACATATATTTTCTCTGAAAGGTGTATCACAGCTTTTTGGTGATTACAAATACTGGGTAACATGTCAGCACTACACGGGGGTGCTGATTTAAACAGCAACATCACCAACAAAAAGCATGAAAATGTGAAAAACAGAGCACTAAATAGGCTGCAAAATGACACTTGTTTATAGCATGGGAGCTCAAACAAGCAGGCAGAGAAGATGGACGTTCCAGCTCAAGAGGAAAGAGAAAATGTGCCCTTTCTCTGCCTTTTTCTTCTATTCTGGTTCTCAATAGATTGGATGATGCCTGCCCACATTGGTGAGAATGATCTTTATTCATTCCAATTCAAATGCTAATCTCTTCCAGAAACACTTTCACAGAAGTAAGTACTCAGAAATAATGTTTTACTAGATGTGTGGGCATCCCTTACCCCAAACAAGTTGACACATAAAAGTAACCATCATTCCAAAAGATACTCAGAGGTTATAGAAGCCAAATCCCATATGGTCCTACATAATACAATTTGCTATTCCTTTTCTTGTGTCTTAGGGTGGATAATTAGATTATTGACTTGAGAACTTTCTTCTTTCTTTTTAAAAAAAAATTTATATTTTCTTAATTTTTAATTTTTAAGGAGGCTCCACATCCAGCATAGAGCCCAATGTGGGGCTCAAAGTCATGACCCTGAGAGATTGAGACCTGAGCTGAAATCAAGAGTCAGACGCCTAATTGAGCCTCTCAGGCACCTCTCTTCTTTCTTAATATAGTTATTTGCAGCTATAAATTTCTTTCTAAAAACTCCTTGAGCTACATCCCATAAATTTTTATGTGTTGTATCTTCATTTTCACTCATCACAAAGTATTTTCTTTGCTTTTTTAAAAATTTCAAAGTATTTTCTAATTTCCCTTGGGGTTTATTCTTTAACCTTTGTGTAGTTATGAGTATCTTACTTAATTTGCACATATTGGTTAATTTCCCACATTTCTTCTGTTACTGATTTCTGATTTCACTCAACTGTGGTCAGAGAACGTATATTGTATAATTTCAATCCTTTAAATATACTAGGAATTGTTTTATGCCCTACCATGTGGTCTGTCCTGGGGCCCTACATGATTGAGTGCCCCTAAACCAGTTACCACTCTAACCCTCATATCCCATTCTTGCTTCTCATTAATTCACCCCATGCTGCTCTCCTTGCTGTTTCTCAAACACAACCAGGCATGTTCCTGTCTCAAGGTCTTTGCACTATGATTCCCTCTGCCTAGAACATCCTTTTTCCTAATTTTTGCCTGGCTCACTATTTCACCTCCTTCAGGTCTTTGCCCAAAATTCACCTTCCTGGCAAGACTTTGATCATCACTTGATTTAAATTGCAGGGGTAATTATGTTCCCCTTTTCCTGCTTTGTTTTTCTCCATAGCATCAATTTTCATTGGTTCCGATGTATATGTTATTTGTTTGTGTTTGTCTCCACTAGAATGTAAGCTCCTGAGAGCAGGTATTTTTGCTTGATTTATTTATTTTTTTATCTCCAGTGTATAGAATAGTGCCTGACACTTAGTAGAAGCCCAATATGTATTTTCGGAATAAATGAGTGAGTAAAATAATAGAATCAGTTCTAATTTGGGTTATTGTTGGCTCCCATGGCTCTGGAAGGGGATGTCTGGGGAGAGCAGGGTTGTCTCAGGCAGGAGAAATGCCCAGATAACTGCAGGCTGGAGGGTTGAATGAGCCAGCAAGAGACCGTTAGGTCTTGATCTTAGGGTTGTGGGTTCAGGCCCCATGATGGGCTCCAAGCCCCACTAAAAAAAAAAAAAAAAGAAAAGAAAGAAATTGATGATCTGTTGCTTCATAATTTGATCAATAGCTTACTTAACAATTGATTGATAATCACAATGTTGTCATGTATCTCTTCGCAAATAATTCATTTAGATTTTCAAGAGGGAGCTTGCTTTTTCAATGGCTGTTAATGTGTTCTTAGATATCTCTTTTCTTAAAATAATTGGAATAGGGGCACCTGGGTAGCTCAGTGGTTGAGGATCTGCCTTTGGCTCAGGTCATGATCCTGGGGTCCTGGGATCAAGTCCCATAACGGGCTCACCACAGGGAGCCGGCTTCTCCCTCTACCTATGTCTCTGCCTCTCTCCCTGTGTCTCTCATGAATAAATAATTAAAATCTTTTTAAAAATTGACATATACTTAAATTTATTTGATAATATTGTAAAGATATTAAGCAATACAGAAAAAAATGAATATCATGCTTAATAGCCACTTATCTCAGAAAAGTCTCACCTCATTATTAATATAGTATACTTCTTGGTCTATAGATATTTTTCCTTACCCCATTTAGCCAGAAAGTTGTTATTAAAATATGTTGCAAGTAATCAAAAATTGAAAAACATCTCTAAAGTTAAAAAATATATTTGAAGAGATAGCAGGTATTCTCCAGACTATCCCAGTCAGGAATATTCCCCCTACCTGAATTCAAGATACCCAAAGAGAAGCTTTCAAATTTTGTTTTCAAAACTCTAGACCATGATGTCAATGGTGCCCCACTGGAGTTGTGTGGGGCACAACTAATTAAGATTTCATTCTGTTCTGAGTATCAGAAACCCTGATTAACATGGCTTAAACAAAGGAGTCTAGAGGATGCAACTAAAGCAATGCTCAGGTAGAAATTTATAACCCTAATGCATATATTTAAAAAGAATATTTATTGACAAGGATGCAGAGAAACTGGATCTCTTATACATGACTGGTGGAAATGTAAACTGGTACTCTGGAAAATAGTTTGGCAGCTTCTTATAAAACCACACATGCACTTACTGTAAAGCCTAGTAATTGCATCCTAAGGCATTTTTTCCAAAGAAGTGAATGTTTATATCAGCTTTATTAGTAAAACCAAAAACTGAGAATAATCTCAAAGGTTTTCAGTAGCTGAAGGGTTAAACAAACTCTGATACATACATACAATGAAATGCTACTCAGCAATAAAAATGAATGAATATTGGTAAATGTAACAACTTGGCTGGATCTCAAGGGCATTGTGCTTAGGGAGAAAAGTTAATTTCGTGTAACATTGCGTGTCAACTATACTCAAATTTAAAAGAAAAAAAAATTTAAGTAAACTCCACATCCAGCAGGGAGCCCAACATGGGGCCTGACTCATGACCCTGAGATCAGTGTACCTGGGCTGAAATCAAGAGTTGGCGGCTTTACCGACTTAGCCACCCAGGTGCTCCCAACATTTTTTAATTTAAAAAAAAAAAAAGCTAATTTCAAAATATCACATACTACTTGATTCCATTTATTTAACATTTTCGAATTGACAAAACTATGAGAGGAAATGGAGACTAGATTGATGGTTGCTAAGGGATGGGGATGGGGATATGAGAGGACGAGTGGGAATATAGAGGGGTAGCAGGGAGGAGTTCCTTTGTGTATCTTGTGTATCCAATTCTATATCTTGATGGTGTGCAATTACATGAATTTACCTGGGATCAAACCACATAGAACTCCCCCCTCTCATATGAACAAATAAGTATATATTAAAAGTGATGAGGGCAGCCCCGGTGGCGTAGCGGTTTAGCGCCGCCTGCAGCCCGGGGTCTGATCCTGGAGACGTGGGATCGAGTCCTGCGTCGGGCTCCCTGCGTGGAGCCTGCTTCTCCCTCTGCCTGTGTCTCTGCCTCTCTCTGTGTGTCTCTATGAATGAATAAATAAAATCTTTAAAAAAAAGTGATGAAAACCAAATAAGGTCTGTAGTCTAGCCATTATGCTATGCTAATATCAGTTTCCTGGTTTTGATATTGTACCTCAGTTATTTGAGATGTCCTCAAAGGTAGAAGCTGGGTGAAGGGTTTAAGGAACTCTAGTACTAGTGCTGCAACTCTTTGGAAGTTTTGTGAATATAATAATGTAATATTAATGTTCTAACCTTGAACATTTATTTATTAGTATTTCATTTATTTAGATTTTTAAAATTTCTTTCAGCAATATTTGGTGGTATTCAGTGTAAAGGTCTTATGTTTCTTGTCAGATTTATTCCCAGATATATGATGGTTTTGGGTGTTGTTACAAATCGTTTTGTGTTTAGTTTCATTTTCTGCTCATGTGTTACTAGTGTCCAGAAGCTAGTGCAACTGCTCAAGGATGTCAGTCCCCTGTTTTCTTTGGCTTCATCATCTATAGCATGTCAGAGTCACACAATGGTTCCCACATCCCCAGGTCTGGAATCTGCTTTCCTGGGGGGAAGAAGGAGCAAGTGACAAGACAGAAGGGATCAGGAAAGTGCTTAGATCAGGAAAGAAAAAGTTTCCCGGGAATCTCTACAGATTCCTGTTCCATTTCAGCCCTTAGAACTGGGTCTAGTTACTCCTTGGTTCAGGGGAGGTGAAAATGGAACTTTTAAGCTGGATGCCTCGCTTCCCAAACAAAATCAGAGTTCTACTGGTAAATCCAGAGGAGAATAAATATTAGGTGGGCAGCTAACAGTGACAGCCACAATGCAGAAAAAGATTTATGCTTTCATAGCACCACATACTCCTTGTACCCTCCCAATATGGTTAAGACACAGTTTTTATTTAATTTAGTGTTTTATGTTATTTTGGTTGTGTAAATATTATTTCATACTGATCTGTGTGGTGTGCTATGATTACATTTCCTCTCTTGGTCAACTTTTGTGTTTTCCTTGGAGTTGTTGTGGCTTCTTGTTTTTGTTTGCTTAGTTTTCTGTGTCACCATCTCTGACTTTTCCTAAACTCTCCAACAGAATTGCAAAACCTCACTAAAAAAGAAAATGTTTTGTTTTTTCTTGTGGTCAGACACATGGTTTCCCTTTTTTCTACCGTTAGATACTTCTTTCCTAGCGCTTTCTGCAATCTTATTCAGTCTGAATTGAGTAAGACTTTCTTCCTCTAAGCATTCTGAAATTTTCTTTCATCTCTCCCGGTGTCCAGGTTGCCTAATCAGTTCTTACGGTTTAATCTTTCATTTTGGTGGACTATATTTTCGAATAGTTTCCTGACAAAGAAGTCATGGGAAGTACATCTTTTAAAACACTGGATAGAGGGCAGCCCAGGTGGCTCAGCAGTTTAGTGTTACCTTCGGCCCAGGGCATGATCCTGGAGACCTGGGACTGAGTCCTGCATCGGTCTCCCTGCATGGAGCCTGCTTCTCCCTCTGCCCGTGTCTCTGCCTGTGTCTCTTCTTCTCTGTGTGTCTCTCATGAATAAAAAATAAAAAATAAATAAAAAAAATAAAACACTGGATAGAAACAACTTTATTCCATCCTTGCTCTTAATTGGCATAATTTTTTTTCTGGGAATAGAATTCTACGTTGGTAATAATTATCCCTCATTATTTTGAAGGCATTACTTCATCATGTTTGGCTTCTTGTGCTGCTTCTAAAAGTCTAATAATATTCTGATTTCCACTTCTTTTCTTTTTTCCTCTCTTCCTTCCCTCTCTTTCTTTCTTTCTTTCTTTCTTTCTTTCTTTCTTTCTTTCTTTCTTTCTTTTCTTGTGACACTGCATCCTGTTTTTTCTGGCATGAAAGTTTCTAAGATATTTTTGTTCTTGGTGTTCTAAAATTTCCCAATTACATGCCTTGGTGGGGATTTTTTTCAAATACATTGTGCTGGGTGCCTTTTTCTTAACAAAGTTTTTTTTTTTTTTAAGATTTATTTATTTATTTATGAGAGACAGAGAGAGAAAGAAAGACAGAGACAGAGACAGAGAGAGGCAGAGGGAGAAGCAGGCTCCATGCAGGGAACCCGACATGGGACTCGATCCTGAGTCTCCAGGATCAGGCCCTGGGCTGAAGGTGGTGCTAAACCGCTGAGCCACCTGGGCTGCCCCATGCTGGGTACTTTTAATCTAAATGCTTATGTTCTTAAGTCCTGGACATTTTCTTCTATTACTTCCTGGTGGAAATTCATGCTTTCTTTAGAACTCCTGGCCAGTTGATTATTGAGTATCAATGAATTAATTCTCTAATTTCATTAGCTTTTTAAAAATCTACTTTTTAGGAGGTTTCTGCAACTTTATCTTCCAACTTTTTTTTTTAATTTTTATTTATTTATGATAGTCACAGAGAGAGAGAAAGAGAGAGAGAGGCAGAGACACAGGCAGAGGGAGAAGCAGGCTCCATGCACCGGGAGCCCAATGTGGGATTCGATCCCGGGTCTCCAGGATCGCGCCCTGGGCCAAAGGCAGGCGCCAAACCACTGCGCCACCCAGGGATCCCATATCTTCCAACTTTTTAAATTTCAAATTTCTTCTACTGCAACTTTAATTTCCAAAAGCCATATATATATATATATATATATATATATATATAATTTATTTATTTATTTATTTAAAAATCATGTCATTGTTTTACAGATGCAATATACTTTCTTATCCCTTCAAACGTGCTACACATAATTTTTGATAAATTTTCTTCATCTCTCTGCTTTGTCTCAATGTCCTTCAAGCTTCTTTTTCTTTTTCTGATTGCTTGCTTTGTCTGTTTTTCAAAGTTGAGGGGTTTCCTCGAGTGTCTGATGATTCTGAGCTGACCATTCATCTTTAAAAGTGAGGTATTAAAAAGCTATGGATATGAGGCATGACTTTTCAACTCAGAAGGCTTCAATGTAAGATGTTCAGAAGGAAACCAGCCATTTGTGTCAGACCCCAAGTGTCACTGTGTAGAGACTTTGATCAGAGCCCTATTTCTCTAGAAAAAACACAAATTTCCCACCTACTGTCATCTACATCAGTCTGGGACCAAATGGCAAAAATGGGCTAGGTTGGAGATGGTGTCTCAGTCTTTAGGCGGTAATCTTTTACTTGGTTTACAAGGTTTCAGAATAGTTCAGAACAGCTGAACAATGCAGGGGTTAAGGGCTCTAACTCCCACAAGTTGAAAATCTACATGTAACTTTTGACTCCTCACAAAGGTATCTACTGACAGATTCCTTTGACAGGTAAATATAGAGGCTCCATTCTTTACCTAAAGTTCTGTCCATCAAGAGCAATTAAATAAATTCAATAAATGGCCACTCCTTAAAGTTCAAACAAACAGAAAAAGAGAGTAACTACTAATAGCCTACTGTTGACTGGAAGCCTTACCAATAATAAAAAACAGTCAATAAGCACATATTTTGTATGTATATGCATCATATACCATATTCTTATAATACAGCAAGCTAGAGAAAAGGAAATGTTATTAAGAAAAGCATAAGGGAAGGGCAGCCTGGGTGGCTCAGCGGTTTAACGCCGCCTTCAGCCCAGGGCCTGATCCTGGAGACCTGGGATCGAGTCCCACGTTGGGCTCCCTGCATGGAGCCTGCTTCTCCCTCTGCCTGTGTCTCTGCCTCTCTCTCTCTCTCTGTGTCTCTCATGAATAAATAAATAAATCTTTAAAAAAAAGTATAAGAGAAAATACGCTTTACAGTACTGCAGTGCATTCGTAGAAAGAAAGAAAGAAAGAAAGAAAGAAAGAAAGAAAGAAGAAATCCACATATAAGTGGACCCAAGCAGTTCAACTGTACATTGTTCAAGGGTCAACTGTATAGACTTTTGAGTGGGTTCCCTATGTTGAGCCCCATGCCTTACATCATCTTTTGCTGGAGCTAACGCCCCTAATTTCTGACTATGTTAGTTTGCTGGGACTGCAATAACTAATGAGACTGATGGTTTAAACAACAGAAATTTGTGTTCTCACAGTTTTGGAGGCTCAAAGTTCAAGATCAAAATGTTAGCAGTGTTGGTTTCCTCTGAATCCTCTCTCCTTGAGTGTAAATGGTCATCTTTCCCCTGTGTCTCCAGGTGATCTTCCTTCTCTGTGTGCATTTACGTCCTAATCTCTTTGTATAAGGACATCAACCTTTGGGATTAAGGCCCACTGTAAATGACTTCATTTAAACTGATCCACTTCTTTATTTATTTTATTTTATTTTTTAAAGATGTATTTATTTGGGGCTCCTGGGTGTCTCAATGGTTGAGCACCTGCCTTTGATTCAGGTTGTGATCCTGGGGTCCTGGGATTGAGTTCCACATTGGGCTCCCCACAGAGAGCCTGCTTCTTTCTCTGCCTATGTCTCTGACATTCTCTCTGTGTTTCTCATGAAAAAATGAATAAAAAATATATTTTTAAAGATATATTTATTTGAAAGATCAAGCTGGGATGGGGGTGGGGAACAGGGCAGAGGGAGAGTGAATCCTAAAGCAGACTCCCTGCTGAACAGGGAGCATGATGTCCTCAGCTGGAGCCTAGAACTGTGAGATCTTGACCTGAGCCCAAATCAAAAATCAGATATATAACCAACTGAGCCACCCAGGCGCCCCCTGAATCACCTCTTTAAAGACTACCTCCAGGGCAGCCCAGGTGGCTCAGTGGTTTAGCGCCCCCTTCAGCCCAGGGCCTGATCCTGGAAACCCAGGATCCAGTCCCACGTTGGGCTCCCTGCATGGAGCCTGCTTCTCCCTCTGCTTGTGTCTCTGCCTCTCTCTCTGTGTCTCTCATGAATAAATAAATAAATCTTAAAAAAAATAATAAAGACTACCTCTAGGGATACCTGGGTGGCTCAGTCAGTTAAGGGTTAAGCATCTGCCTTCAGCTCAGGTCCTGATTTCAAGGTCCTGGGATCTAGCTCAGCAGGGAGCCTGCTTATCCCTCTCAGCCTGTAGCTCACCATGCTTGTGATCTCTCTCCCTCTACCAAATAAATAAATAAATAAAATCTTTAAAAAAGAAAAAAAAAGACTACCTCAAAATACAGTCACATTCTGACAAACTGAGGCTTAGGACTTTAACATATTAATTTTGTGCTGGGATGAAATCCAGCCCATAACACTGTTATTTGTTATTTGTAGCCCATTCAAGTTGCTACAAATTGTTCCTTGTTGTTTTCTTCCTCTCTGAAAATATTTGATATGATATTTCTCAGTTCTGTTACTATCTTTATCTGATTCCAGCTTTTTGAAATTTCTTGACATCTCTCTGCTGGATTAGCCATAACTAACTTGACAGCCTTACCTCCCTCTTCTGTAGTTTCCCTGGCATCACAGGAAGGAAGCCTAGAATTACACTTCTAAGAATCTTTTCTTAGTGTTTGCTAATGTGAGGTACCCATAAAGAATTTGGAAGATAAAAGATACGTTGTTATTTTCAGGTTTCAGTTGTGGGCAGACACAGGAGCAAGCAGCAGGACCTGAAGTTCTCATTAGCTTCCAGGCGTGCTACTACAAGTCACGTCTTTTAATGCTGTGGGGAGATGAGAAGACATCTAGGCTCCCAGAGCTCTTGAGCAGAGCTGGGATTTAGGGTAAGTGAGGCAGGGTCATCCAAGAGCAGGATCAGTGTCTATTTTTATTTACAATTTTGACATTTTATTGATCATGGAATTTTTCCTGTTAGTTTTTTTCCCTAAATATTGCATTAAAATGTTCTTTATTTGGATAAGTGAATTGGGTTGGTTTATGGGCTCCAGGATGCCCAGATAGCTGGTAAAACATTATTTTCTGGATGTGTCTATGAGGGTGTTTCTGGAAGAGATTTCAATCAGTGGACTAAATAAAGATGATCACCCTCACCAATGCAGCTGCGCATCATCCAATCCACTGAGGGCCCCAAGAGAATGAAAATGCAGAAGAGGGGGCGCCTGGGTGGCTCATTCAGTTAAGTGTCTGCCTTCCTCTTAGGTCATTGATCCTGGGGTACTGGAATTGAGCCCTGTGTTGAGGGATCCTGCTTCTCCCTCTGCCCCTCCCCCCCCCCCGCTTGTTTTCTCTCTCTCTCTCTCTCTCTGTGTATGTGTGTCAAATAAATAAATAAAATTGTAAAGAGAGAGAGAGAGAAAAGAAAAGAAAATAAATAGAAAATGCAGGGATCCCTGGGTGGCGCAGCGGTTTGGCGCCTGCCTTTGGCCCAGGGCGCGATCCTGGAGACCCGGGATCGAATCCCACGTCGGGCTCCCGGTGCATGGAGCCTGCTTCTCCCTCTGCCTGTGTCTCTGCCCCTCTCTCTCTGTAACTATCATAAATAAATAAAAATAAAAAAAAAATAAATAGAAAATGCAGAAGAAGGAAGACTTTTATTTATTTATTTTTTAATTTTTATTTATTTATGATAGTCACACAGAGAGAGAGAGAGGCAGAGACACAGGCAGAGGGAGAAGCAGGCTCCATGCACCGGGAGCCCGACGTGGGATTCGATCCCGGGTCTCCAGGATCGCGCCCTGGGCCAAAGGCAGGCGCCAAACCGCTGCGCCACCCAGGGATCCCTATTTATTTATTTTTTAACTTGAGCTAGGACATTCATCTTCTCCTGGCCCTGGACATTGGCACCCTTGGTTCTTAGTCTTTCAGACTCACACTGGAAGTCACACCATTGGCCCTATGATTCTGAGGCCTTTGGACTGAGTTATATCACCAGCTTTTCTGATTCTCTAGCTTGCAGATAGCAGATTGTGGGATTTCTCAGCCTCCATGACCACATGAGCCAATTCCTAAAATAAATCTCCTTTCATATCTATACTTTATCTATATATCTTTATATCTATATCATCTATATCTATCTATATCTATATCTATATCTATATCTATGTCTATTCCATTGGTTTTTTTCTCTGGAGAACCCTAATACATAGTGTTTTGGTGCTCTCTTAAAGTTTGTGTCCAAGGAGACTGCCTCACTTGCCTTACCCTTACCCTGGCCTTGCCCTTAAGGAAGCACAGGGCTCCAGGTTGCTCCTGGGATTCATTCACTTGGCTGCCGCAGGCTGAGATTGGTGACAGTGGTTTGCTTGCCCTGCATTTCCCAGCCTTCCAATAGTGGAGTAAGTCTCAACATTCCCCTTCCTACCCAAAAGACAGAGTGGCTTCTCTTCTACCAATGGAAACTTAATTCATACACTCTTTCATCAAGTGTATTCACTTTTTTTCACTTATCTCTTTTGTGGATTTACATGTTTTATTCTTTGACTCTCATGTGAGAAATGTTTTGGTATAGAGCAGAGGAAAATTTATATGTTTAATCTGCACATTTTTCAAGAAATCCCTCTATCCTCAAATTCCCAAAGCTTTGAAGCAATTGAACAATTACTCATCACCCATTGCATCACACAGAATTATAACCAATAGTACCTTCTCCATTTTTGTGCAAATTTAAATCTTTAGCACTCCTCCTCATGGCCACAAGATCCTACATTATCTGACCTCTTGCTTATCACCTCAACCGCATCTTTGGCCAGTTTCTGCTTTGCTCAATTTGTTGAAGCCATCCTGACCTCCTGCTTTTCTTTGAACATGCCAAACTCATCCTCAACTCAGAGTTTTTGCACTATCCCTTCCTTCCATCTGGGACAGTCTTCCCCAGATTTGTCCTTAGTTCACTTCTCTGTTCTAATGTCCTTCCACAGAGAGGCTTTCAAGGTTTTATGTTAAAGAGTCTCTCCCCTTATTCCCCATTTCCTTCCTGAGTTTTAGTTCCCTTCCAAATGATTATCAACAGCTGAGATTACATAATATATTTGTTTATTTGCTTATTTTCCATCTGGAGTGGAAAGCATTTTGTATTTTCACTGCTGCATCCCCAGATCTTGAACAGGTGTTTACCACATAGAGAGCACTCCAATATTTTTAAAAATATTGCATTTATTTATTTGAGAGAGAGCTCATGTATGTGAGTGGGGGGAGGGGCAGAGGAAGAGAGAAAAAAATCCCAAGCAGTCCCTGTGCTGAGTGCAGAGCCCACTCGGGGATCGATCCCACAACCCTGAGATCATAACCTGAGCTGAAATCAAGAGTTGGATGCTTACCTGACTGAGCCACCCAGGTGCCCCATTCCAATATTTGTTGAGTGTTTACATTGGAATGAACCACACAATTCTCTGATTTGGGCAAACAAGTTAGAGGTTTTTTTTTTTTTTTCTTTTCCATGGCATTCTGGTGTCACTCAGGTGTCTACAACTCGTCCAGAGTCTCCATTCCCTATTCCTGACTACTGTCTATGATGGCTTTACAATTCCTGGAAGGATTTCTGGTCTTTGGCCTCTGTTAATGTGAGTAAGGGTCAGACTCCCCCTCCATTTGGAAGTGCCTGTTCTGGAAGCTGAGAGCCCCTGTAGGAGCCCCTTGTACCAAGCAAGTGCATCAGTTGTCTTTCAAGATGCCCAGATGCAAACTCTCCCACAAAGGGATTCTTATTTCTTCTACCATTCTCAAGTCTTCCTTACAAAAAATATTGATTATTCAATATTATTTTTTAAATCTACCCTCATTTTTAAACTAAAATATGTTTTAATACACTTTTTTAAATGTTGGAATAATTTTAGATGTACAGAGGGTTGCAAAGAGAGGATAGAGTTCCTATATAAAATTACCCGGTGGCCCCCAAGGTTGACAGCTCATGCAACCATGGTACAATTAAAACTAGGAAATTAGCATTGGTGTAGCTCAAGTCCAGCTTTTACTTGGATTTCATCAGCCTTTCCATGAAAATCTTTTTCATGTTCCAGGATCCAATCCCAAATACCTCATTACATTTAGGCATCATATCTTGTTAGTCTCCTTTGGTCTTTGACAGTTTCTGAGTCTTTGATTTTCCTGACTCTGGCTTTTTGAAGAGTACTGGTCAGTAATTTTGTAGAATGCCCCTAAATTTGGTTTTATATTAAGTGTTTCCTTTTGATTCTACCAGAGTTATGGGTTTTGGTGAAGAATACCATAGAGGTGAAATGTCTTCTTCATCACATTGTATACTGGGGTTTGATGTTTAATTTTATATGTCAACTTGACAGGATCATGGGGCAACCAAATATTTGATCAAACATCATTCTGGGTATTTTTTGATGAAAGTAACATTTAAATTGTTAGCCTGAGTGAAACAAATTGCTCTCCCCAATTTGGGTGGGCCTCATCCAATCAGTTGAAGGCCTGAATAAAACAAAAAGGTCAACCCTCCACCAGTTAAGAGGGAATTCTTTCTGCCTGACTGAATGAACTAGGTCATTATTTTTTCTTCTTTCCTGCTTTTAGACTTGAACTGAAGCATTGGCTTTTCCTGCTGGCCTTTGGACTAGAAGTAGATCATTGGTGCTCTTAGATTTCCAGCTTGATGACTGCAAATCTTGGGACTTGTCAACCCCCATAATTATGTGAGCCAATTCCTTATAATATATCCCTCTTTCTGTCTTTCCCCCATTCATCTCTGCCCCATGCCATCTCTTGCTCTCTCTCTCTCTCTCTCTTTCTCTCTCTGTATGTATATACACACACATGCCCTATTAGTTCTGTTTCTCTGGAGAACTCTGGTTATGACAAGGGGTTACTTTATATCAACCTGACTTGTCTGTGGGTGATGTTAACTTGATCACTTGGTTAAGTTAGTGGCTGCTAGGTCTCTCCATTGCAAAGTTATTATTTTTCCCTTCCCACACTTTGTTCTTTGGAAGTGAGTCACCAAGTCCACAGTCAATGAATAAATGTATTTTATCATATCACTGTAGTAAGAGGATTATCAGTGTTACTATAAATAGAGGGCAACTGTAAAAATGAATATAGAAAAACAAAACAGGGGATCCCTGGGTGGCGCAGTGGTTTGGCACCTGCCTTTGGCCCAGGGCGCGATCCTGGAGACCCGGGATCGAATCCCACATCGGGCTCCCGGTGCATGGAGCCTGCTTCTCCCTCTGCCTGTGTCTCTGCCTCTCTCTCTCTATCTGTGACTATCATAAATAAATAAAAATTTAAAAAAATATTAAAAAAAAAGAAAAGAAAAACAAAACAATGTAATTAAAATCTATCTAGATACTTGCTTGGTTATCCAGTTGTAAGTAACAAACTACCCCACAACACAATGGGTTAAAACAACACAATAATTTATTTTGCCCATGAGTCTGCAACCAGGACAGGGCTTGGCAGGGAAGGCTGCATCATACACTATTTGACGTATGGGCATCACTGGATGGATTGACCCACTTCTAGGGTAGCTCACTCACATGGCTGGCAGGTTGGTGCTGGTTGTCAGCAGGAGCTCAGCCAGGGCCTGAGGCTCAGGACTCTGGGCTTGGTTCTAGATGAGCCTCTCGATGTGGCCTGGGCTTCCTTACAGCATGAGTTCCCAGGGTAAGCATCCTAAGACAGAGCAAGGGAGACAAATGAAAGATATGTCTGTTTTATGATCTGGCCTCAGAAGTTACATAGTCACTTCTGCTAGTCAACACAGCCCTAAAAGCCTACTGAGTTTCCAAAAGTAGGGGGCATAGACTCTACCTCTCACTGGGGAGTGGCAAGGTTTTCAAAGAGCAGTGGGATGTAAGCTACAAACTATCCCAATAGTGTTGTCTACTGAAGGCTCTGAATGGGAGCCTGCTCCATTGGTGTTTAAGAAGAGAGTGAAAGATTAGCAAGTGTTGGAGCAGTTTACAAAGCAGTCTAGCCCCATGCTGAGACTTTGTCTTTTAAAAGGAAATGAATGGGAAGGACATATTTTTCTTATCCTGTATTTCTGAGTCTGTAGAGCTACTTTGAACTTGAGCCTCCTTGACATCCAGACCTTTTCATGTCCCTGCATCATTACACATGCGATTCTTTTTCAGTTTCCCTTACTCCCTTCTCTGTCTAGAAAACTAATTTTCACTCTTCCAAACCCAGCTCATTCTCTGAGGCAAGAACAACAGTATCCTGTGTATTCTAGTCCTTATATATTCCTTGCATTATAATTTCTCTGAGACCTGTTTGGCTTCCCATGTTCACTCACTACATTTTGAATCCCTAAAGCATAGGAACCGCATGTTATTTGTAACTAGAAATTTTTGCCCATTTTACCTCTTCTTGCAACATCCCACCCCACACTATATTTCCTAGCTGGCCAACTCCTAGTCATCCTTGAAAACCCAGATTGACTAACACTTTCTAAATGAAGTCCTTCCTACCTCCTCCCAACTGAATTATTAACTTCAACTTCTCTAATTCACAGGATCTCATTTGTATCTCTAAGGACAGTGTTTTACAGCATTTCTTTACCAGTCTTCCTGGGCTGGGAATAAGTTAAATCATCTTTGTCCTAGGCCAGTTCCCCAGTGCCAGACTCAGATGAGAATTCATGTGAAGGGGATCCCTGGGTGGCGCAGCAGTTTGGTGCCTGCCTTTGGCCCAGGGTGTGATCCTGGAGACCCGGGATCGAGTCCCACGTCGGGCTCCCGGTGCATGGAGCCTACTTCTCCCTCTGCTTATGTCTCTGCCTCTCTCTCTCTCTCTGTGTGACTATCATAAATAAATAAAAATTAAAAAAGAAAAAAGAGAATTCATGTGAAGTGATTCAATCAGGAAGAGCTTTTAGCACTGGGTGATATGCTATATGTTGGCAAATTGAACTCCAATAAAAAAAATAATAATTTTTTTTAAAAAGGAAGAGCTCTTAGAAGAAACTCCTAAGAGGTAAGAGGAGCAGGTCATAGAAAAGGAAGAAGTCAAGCAAGGATGGGATGAGGGGCAAGGCTCAGAAAGAGTATCTTTAGCCTAAGCCTTCAGGGAGCTCTGGAGTGTTACACCTCACAATTTGTCATGATTGGAAGCAGGGAAAATATCAGGAACAGGGGAACAGGGGAAGCCATCACCACACCGATGACAACAGAGGTGCAAATTGAGGAGTAGATTTAGCTTACATCCGTGTCCTTGAGTTAAAAATTAAAATAAAACCTTAAGATAATTCTTTGTAAGATTTGTCTAGCAAACTGGAAAACATGGGTGATTTTCTAATGAGATAAAATGGCAGAAATTAATTCAAGAGGAGAAAGAAAATTTAGACAGACCAATCAATTTTAATGGATGAAAATTATGAAGTATTTCAAAAAACTGCCAGCTCTACAAGAGTAAATTGGGTGAATTTTATAACCTTTGAAAACACATCATTTAAACTGTTCCAGATCTAAAGAAAATAGGGACACTTCACAGTTGTTTTTTAAAAAGCTGGTGGAGCTCCTGGGTGGCTCAGTCAGTTACGCGTCTGCCTTCAGCTCAGGTCACAATTCTGGGGTCCTGGAATGGAACCCCATTTGGGCTCCCTGCTCAGTGGGGATCTGCTTCTACTTTTCTCTCTGCCTGCAGCTCTCCGTGCTTGTGCTTTCTCTCTCTCTCAAGTAAATAAATAAAATCTTAAAAAAAAATTAAAAACAAAAAGCTAGTAAAACTGGAACCTGACAAGAATACCGAGCACACACACAGCCTGCAAGCTAGCTTTCTTATAAAAATAGTTATAAAATTCTATATGAAACGTTTGCAAGCAGACAAAGCAATAAGCTTGATGCTATCAATATGGTGTACCACATGAATGGGTTACAGTGGACATTTATCATTTCGGCTGCCTAGCATTCAGTGGTCCTCCTTTCAGAGAGAGTCTCAAGATAGATGAGAGATAGTTCTATCTCCCATGAGAGAAGCTGTAGGAAGATATGGTTCTGTCCCTACAACCTAGCAGCTTATGACCAGAACTAGGATCTAGCTCAACCACAATGAGTGCCTCCACTTTGGCTTAAGATTTTGAAGGTGTGACAGCAAAAGCTCAAAGACAATCAGAAATTATTCAAGATTATTCAGAGTGGCTACGGCAGAACCAAAAGTTCAGCAGTGTGGCTGCCACTGTTAAATGATGGTGCCAGTCTTGGTGGCAACTTCACCGATGGTGCCATCTTAAGCAGCATTATCCGAAACACGTGCTTGGCTGTGTACCTTCTCCTCTGATTTTCCAAGTTTGATTCTGAGGCTTTTCTGACAGTTCTGTGAGCTGCTCTATACCCACCCTTCCAATAAGCTCCTTTTCTGCTTAAGTTAGCTAAAAATAGTTTATGTTATTTGTTACCCAAAACCTATGATAGGTATACAGATCAAAGGTAAAATAAATAAATAAATAAATAAATAAATAAATAAATAAATAAATAAATAAAAATTAAAAAGGCATATGCTCATTACCGTCGATGCCCAGAGGGCATTTGATAAAATTCAAGATCCATTTCTGATAATAACCCTTTCTGAAGGAGGAATAAATGGACACCACTTTAATGCAATAAATAATATATATCTCAAACCAAAAGCAAGCATCATGCTTAATGGTGAAGCACTGGAAGCATTGCTGTTAATGTCAGGAATGATGCAGGCTTTCCCACTCTCATTAATATTACTTAATAGAATTCTGGATGGGCAATTAGATAAGAAAAATATAATGACAAGGTACAAATATTATAAAGGAAGAGGCCAAGTTATTACCTCATGCATTGATATGAGTTCCTGAAAAACCCAAGACAATCAACGGAAAATTATGAGAAAGAACTAAAATATATCAAGGTGGCTGGTTACAAAAATAATTTTGTCCTAGGGGCAAACAACAGAAAATACAATGGCATAAAAATATCCTATTCATAATAGCAGCAGAGAAGAATAAACTCATTGATGTTACAGAGACCTATGGAAGGAAATTGCTGTGTTTTGAGAGACATTAAAAGTCCTTGGGTAGAGGTGCCCAGGTGGCTCAGTTGGTTAACCATCTATCTTTGGCTCAGGTCATGATCCCAGGATCCTGAGACTGAGTCCCAGATTGGAGCTACCTGCTCAGTGGGGAGTCTGCTTCACCTTCTTTCTCTGCCTCTCCCCCTATGTGTGCTCTCTCTCATAAATAAATAAATAAATAAATAAATAAATAAATAAATAAATAAATTAAAAAGTCCTTATGTAATCTTTATTTATTTTTTTTTTAATTTTTATTTATTTATGATAGTCACAGAGGGAGAGAGAGAGAGGCAGAGACACAGGCAGAGGGAGAAGCAGGCTCCATGCACCAGGAGCCCGACATGGGATTCGATCTCGGGTCTCCAGGATTGCGCCCTGGGCCAAAGGCAGGCGCTAAACCACTGCGCCACCCAGGGATCCCATATAACCTTTAAAGGCCATACTTTACTCTCAGATAAGAAAATATTGTGATGATGTGAATTTTCCTTAAATTAATCTGTATAAATTAATTCCCCCAAATGATTAAATTCATTTGAGAGAAAAAGGAGCCAACTAATCAAATACTAATAGATATTGGCCTACCAAACATTGCAATATATTCTAAACTTATATTATCAGGGAATATAAAGACACATTAATGAGATAGAACAGAATTTTTAAGAACTCTAAATGTATGTGGAGCTTATTTTTATTTTTAAAAATATTTAATTTATTTGACAGAGACAGACAGAGAGAGCACAAGCAGAGCAGCAAGGGAGAAGCAGGCTCCCCACTGAACAGGGAGCCCAATGTGGGGCTTGATCCCAAGACCCTGGGATCATGACCTCAGTTGAAGGCAGACACTTAACTGACTGAGCCACCCAGGCACCCTGAATATGGAGTCTATATGTGATAAAAAGTGACATTATAAAGCAGTGGGAAGAAGTTAGGTAATTTTTTTTTAATGGTGCTGAGACAGCTGGCTAGCCATGTAGGTAGATAAAAGGCAAGAACCCGACTTCATTTCTCACACAAAAACAAATTCCAGATGAAGGCAACATTAAAAATAGGCAAAAGAAAAAAAAAAGGAAACATAATAGCACTAAATGGAAATAGAGTAAGTATTCTTATGATTCTGGAGTGGGGAAGGGCTATTTTCTTGATCATGTTCATTTAAAAAAATCAGAAACCTTTATGAAAAACTAATCAACCTGACCATATAAAATAACTAAAATTTTCTATTTAATATCAAAACATTGTAAGTACAGTGAAATGTAAATAATCAAATGGTATACACCAATGAGTAATGTAATTTGTATACAAAGTGCTTTTATTAGCAGACATTTATAAAAGGAAAGAATCAAAGAAAAAATGGGCAAATGATGTGGACAGTAAATCACACCAGTAAAAATACAAACTGTTTAAAAAAAAAAAAAAAAGGTATTTTCTTGGTTGCAAACAACAGAAACTGACACGAGTTAGTTTCAGCAGTAAGGAATTTATAGGAAGCCTATCAGGCTAGCTCACACAACAAACAGAGCCAGAGAAACAGGCTTGGGCAGAAACCCAGGAAGGCAGATACCGGTAAGAACTTGCCACTAGAGCAGCCAGCTGGACCCTCACTGCCACCATTGCTGGCACTGCCACCACTACTTCACCTGTGCTGAATATAGAGCCCCTAGATTCACTAATTTGCTGTGTTGTGTCCAGTTAACCTTGTATCAATACTTCCAGAGCCAAGGCCCAGGTGGTAGCATCTGATTGCCCTCGCTTCGGTCACCTTCCTGGGCTCTGGCATCCTGGGGTTGGAAGGGGAATATCTGTTCCCCAGTTCCTGCTCATTTTTCACAGTGGGAGCTTGAGCTGTCCTGTCTAATTCAGGATCCTTTCCAAAGTCTGTTTAGATGCTAGATAGCTGAAGAAACAGCACATGATGTTCAACTTCATTCCTACCAACTGAAAAACTCAACACTGTCTTGGGATTGGAAAATGCACACTTCCCATTCATTGATGGCAGGATAAAGCCTTTCTGGAGGTCAGCATGACAATAGGTATCAAAATATGAAATGAGGATACCTTTGACCAGAGGTGTCAATTTAAGGAGATAGTTGCAGGAATGGACCAAGATTGGATCATGATGATTATTCACTTCACCACTCCTTCTAATTTGTGTTTCCCTTGCATGGGTAAGGGGTAGAGAGGGATGGTGGAAGATTTACTACAGAATGTTGTTTGCAATAGGTCTTTAAAAAAAACCATCTGTGTGCTCCAATTAGGAATTCTTTTCCAATCCTCTTCTGGCCAAGCTGGGGTAGGTTGGCTTTGGGGCCCTATGGGGACCGATAAACCTGGAGTGGTGGGAGGGGCTTGATTGGGAAGGGGGTCATGCATCCCTCTAAGGTGGTCCCATGCTGTTTAGATATATTGCTGCCAAATAATCAATATGCTGTAACAATGGCTACCTTACTAGGTATCCAATAATAAATAAGAGGAGCCTCTGCTGTATGGAAGCCTATACTTCAGGGCAGGTGACAGGTTGTAAGCAGACTTCTACTGTGGTAACATTAGTGTCAGGACTAAGAGGTGCTGAGAGAGCCCGCAGAAGGGACAAGGAGAGGTTAGCTAGTGAAAAGGCTCAAGGAAAGGCATTTGGGATAGAGGAAACATCTTGAGCAAAGGCCCACGTGTCTAGATCAAATTGCCTGAAGGTGTGGAGGTTAAGACCAAGATGTTCCATAGTGCTGAGGACTGGAGTTGCAGTGGGGCAATGTTCAATCAGGGTGAGCCTGAGCTTGCCCCTGTGTCAAGTCAAGGAAGTCACATCTGGTGATGGGCTCAGCCCTAATTTCTTTGAAGAGCATGATGAAATTGGATTCCATGTGGCTTGCTTGGACTGGAGAGGAGGGCTTGGGCATTAGGGTCATATTCAGGCTAAGACTCTAGTATAAAGAGAAGCAGCATGATAAAACTTCCCACTGGTTTTTGACTTTCAGTTTAATAAATTTTAAAAAGTAGGATTTGTTAGCACCTGCTGTCTGTCAGCCATGAATGACTGTAAAAGGAAAGAATTATGTTCTGGAAAGCAGTCAGCAGGACAGTCACATGGACAAGTCCTCTTGGTAGATAAGATGAAAGATTATTTCCAGCAGATAGGAGAAAACCTGATCTTGACCAATTCCAGATGTCTTGGGTTAAATACCTAGCCCTAATTAAAGTGGCTCTGTGTCTTAGTTTGTGTGGTCCGTAGACCAGAGACTCAGACAAAGACTTGGATGAAGGTAATATATTTGGGAAGTGATCCTGAAAGCAGGAGTGAGGAAGTAGAGTAGGAAGAGGAGGACGGGGAAGTAGAGTAGTTCAGAAAAGGGTGCATTATTCAACAGGTTATAGAGGGCAAATGGGGCTCCATTCCTCGGGAAACACTGAAGAACTCCATTAGGTGCATCTGAAAGAGTTGTTTCTCCAAAGGATGCAAGGCCTGGGGGTTTACCCAGTGGCTGGTATTTCCTACTGGTTGAAGGTTACCCCCGTTGGGGGAGAAGGAGTTGTTAATTCAAACTCCCCTCTGGTGAGGGCTTTGGAGAAAACCCTGAGGCAGAAAAGCAAAGAGGTACACAGCAGGCATTTGAAGTGGGGGACTCTCACAATGCAATGGCTTACACAGTTTATAGAGGTGGCTGAAATTGGAGATGGATTCAGGGCATAAAACATGGGTAGTGAAAAGCTTTTGCTATGCTCCATTTCTTTCTAGTGCAGTTATTCATTCAACCAAACATTTATTAGACCCCTGGTCCAATGCTGGGCGTCTATAGTCAACAAAACAGATCTAGTCTCTGCCTTAAGTACTGATAGTCTTTTGCAGATTTTGAGCAAGCAGAAAGGTGCTAACGAACATGTAGGTCCAAAATGGAGAAAAAAAAATGAAGCAGCATGGGATAACTATTTAAAAGCTAACTTTTTTAAAAAAAGATTTTTATTTATTTATTCGTGAGAAACAGAGAGAGAGAGAGACAGAGACAGAGACACAGGCAGAGAGAAGCAGGCTCCATGCCAAGAGCCCGATGTGGGACTCGATCCCTGGACTCCAGGATCACACCCTGGGCCGAAGGCAGGCGCTCAACCGCTGAGCCACTCAGGTGTCCCTAAAGGCTAACTTTTAAGTCCATTTGATATTTAGGGAGACCACAGCCCCAAGACCCTTCCCATCACCTAAAGACAAGCAAACAAGCAAGGAAGCAAACTTTTAACACAATGGCTGTGAATCACGATAAAGTGTTGTCAAAGTGCTTGAAATTGCATTAAAAGCTATTCCTTTCTTTTGTCCTTCCGTCACCCATGATTTTCATATATAAAAAAACCCCTCAAATATGTCTGCAAAGGTTGAAGGCCATTGCATCCATACTGAAGTATGAATGATCAGACGGCTTTCTTCGTGGTGTCCAGACAAGCTCAAGATGAAGTGAAGAATAGGTATTTTGAGTAGGAGGTAGGAATGTAGGTGATTTGAAGGCTAGTGCAGAGCACCCTGGGGTTGGGGTATCACCATAAAGACCCTGTTTACTTGGGACGGAAAGCTCTGGCAAAAGCTATTTACTGTGAAATGTGGTATAAGGTGGGACTTATGTTTTAAAAAGTTGAAGGGCTCTCCCTTCTGATTTCTCTCTAACCAAGACTCAGGTTAAAGGTTAGCAAAGGAGAATCTACAGAGAGGTCATAAACCAAATGATTTTGAGCTGAAGGTAGCCCAAAGATGTACTTTTTTTTTTTTTTTTTTAGTTGAACCAACATTTAAAAACAGGATTCCCAACTTCTCTTTAAAAAGTCAGATGAAACAAAACAAAACAAAACAATAAAATAAAATAAAAAGTCAGATGATCTGAGCCCTCATTTTTTTGCTTGGAATAATTGGATGGAGCTCAGTGGCTTTATTTTATTTTATTTTATTTATTTTATTTTATTTTTATTGGAGTTCAATTTGCCAACATATAGCATAATCAGTGGCTTTAGAAAGAAGTTGATTTGCAGTTTGCCGTGGTCCCCATCATTCCTTACATTCTCCGAAACACTGAGAGTCAAGTCACCTGAAGTATTAACTGGTCAAAATGATGACTAAAACACCATGATCCTTTAACTCACTGATATGACCTATCTTGGTCCCTGTGACATTTGTGGGTCTGTGACCTTTCGTTTAGAGGTCAAATCTAGGGGCTTTGAAACAAACTTGGGTTTGAAATGGATACATCGTAGCAATCTCAAAGACACTGAACTGAAAATTACGGGAAACATTGCATGCTTAGCACAATGCTTGAAACATAGCAGCTATTATCAGCATTCGCCAGTGGAAAAAAGGCCAAGAGGGCAGGCAAAACCGTGTTAATTCCATACTTTGTCATATTCCCAGCTCCTAGCTGTGGTTGGCATGCAGGAGAAACTGTTGAACGAATGAATGATGGTAGAGCTTAGCGGGGATTTAAAGGTAAGTCTGAGGAGCAAGGTGATTCGGATCATACTGTTTCACTGCAAGCCCAAGGTGCCACCTGGAAGACAAGCCTGTTGGGACGTGCCAGGTTCTGTGATGGCGTCCCGGTATGCGCGCAGGCTGTCCGGGTCCGCCGGGAGCGGGGCAGGGCCGGCTTGCTCAGGCAGGACTGGGTCAGGGCCACGGTCCATCACTGCTTCCCGGGGCTGGTAAGGGGCGGCAACCTGATTTCCGCACTTTCTCCAGGCCTCCGCCTTCAGATCAGAAGACGGAGAGACCCACCCCCGGGGTCCATCCCCGGGCACGAGCCCAGCGCTGTCCACCTCGCCAGGAGCATGCCCACACTAGACATGGCCTCTCTCGGACTTCACAGAGCGGGACCGCCCCGGGCCCGAGAGCCGTCTCGTCTGGCTGGAGGGGCACGTCCATTCCCACAGTCAACATGGCAGCCGCGGCGGCTTCAGCGCCCGGCGGGCGGCGCCGAGGGGCGGGTCACGTGAGCGGCCCAGCTGGGCGGACCGCGCGCGCGCGCGCCCGCCCGCCCAGCCGGCCGCCGCTAGCTTGCTGGCTCGCTCGCTCGGCGGCGCTCTGAGGTGTGTGGGGCGGCGAGCCCCCCGGCCCGGCGAGGCGCGGTGCGGCGGGATGCGGCGGCGGCCGTGGCGGGGCCGCGGGCCGGGCGGGAGGGCTCGGTGATGAGCGTCGGCGGTCGCCGCCATGTCCAAGGTAACGGCGCCCGGGCCCGGGCCGCCGGGGGCGGCGGCGGCGGCGGCGGCGGCGGGCGGGAAGGAGAAGCGCTCCTTCAGCAAGCGGCTGTTCCGGAGCGGCCGCGCGGGCGGCGGCAGCGGCAGCGGCAGCGGCGGCGCGGCGGGGCCCGCGGGGCCCGGGCCGGCCGCGCCCGCCTCGCCCTCGTCGGCGCGCTCGGTGGGCAGCTTCATGAGCCGCGTCCTCAAGACGCTGTCCACGCTCTCGCACCTCAGCTCCGAGGGCGCCGCCCCGGACCGCGGCGGCCTCCGCAGCTGCTTCCCGCCCGGGCCGGCCGCCGCGCCCACGCCGCCGCCGTGCCCGCCGCCGCCCGCCGCGCCCGCGCCGCCCGCCAGCGCCGCCGAGCCGGTGCCCGGGGTGGCGGGGCTCCGGAACCACGGCAACACGTGCTTCATGAACGCCACGCTGCAGTGTCTCAGCAACACCGAGCTCTTCGCCGAGTACCTGGCGCTCGGCCAGTACCGGGCGGGGCGGCCCGAGCCCTCGCCTGACCCCGAGCAGCCTGTGGGCCGCGGCACGCAGGGCCAGGGCGAGGTCACCGAGCAGCTGGCGCACCTGGTGCGGGCCCTCTGGACCCTGGAGTACACCCCGCAGCACAGCCGCGACTTCAAGGTGAGCCCCGCCGGGCCGGGCCCCGCGCCCCGCGCCCCGCGCCCCGCGCCGCTGGGGTCCCCAGGTCGTGCGTCGGCGCGGCGGGCGCTAACGAGCGCAAGGGCCGAAGAGGTGTGGGCTCCGAGTCTAGGACCGTTCCCCTCTCCCCTGAGAGGGGAGCACCCGTTCGTCCGTCCATCCATCCATCCATCCATCCATCCATCCATCCATCCATCCATCGTGTGTTTGTGGAAGGGCTTACTACACGCCTGGCCCGCTGATGGGCCCTGGAGGGATATGGCGGAGGAGTAAGACCGGCTGCCTGCGTGGAACTTACATTCTTGGGTATGGGAGTGTTGAGCCTGGCTTCAGATCCTCGTCCTGCCACTTACAGGCA
Source organism: Canis lupus baileyi (assembly GCF_048164855.1). Lineage (NCBI taxonomy): Eukaryota > Metazoa > Chordata > Mammalia > Carnivora > Canidae > Canis > Canis lupus. Next base: position 55,011,847 of record NC_132845.1, on the reverse strand, counting down.
GTGTGACCTGGGGCAGCTTACTCAATCTCTCTCTGCCACTTTCCTCATCCGGTACCCACATCATAGGTGGTTGTGAGCGGCAGACAGGTGGATATGTTACCTTGAATTCTAGGAGATTACCCATTTGTGACCGTTTTTGACTTTTTTATTTATTTATGAGAGACACACAGAGAGAGGCAGAGGCACAGGCAGAGGGAGAAGCAGGCTCCATGCAGGGAGCCCCACATGGGACTCGATCCCTGGTCTCCAGGATCAGGCCCTGGGCCGAAGGCAGGTGCTAAATCGCTGGGCCACCTGGGCTGCCCCAGGTTGGCACTTTTAAAGGGTTCAGCCTGGTAGGTAAATCGTTTCCATGGTGCATAGCACCATGTGCATTTGCCCCGTTTATTGTTTTTATTATTAAGATTTCAGTAAGGTAAAGAAGGTGATATCCGATAATGGTTGGAAGAGAGTAAAACTGGTGGGTGACCTGATTTGATGTGCTGGCAGCTACTTTGAATGAGGAGGGGGCAGGGGAAGGCTGACCTTTTGGAAGAGGGGACATTTGAACTGAGACTGGAGTAACCAGGGAGAGCCAGCCTTGAGGAGGTCAGGAGGAATCACTTCCCAGGTGTAAGAAAAGTGAAAGCCTAAGAGCCCAGTGAGCCTTAAAGCCCACTTGAGGAACATTGTAGCTCTGGGATCCACAGACTCTTTTCTTCGGAAAGGGCCATATAGTAAAAGGTCAGGTTGCATACTTGAGGCTGTTATGTAGGTAGTTAATATAATCTCCACACATTTTTCATTGATAAAAATATGAATATAAAACTTTGTAATACAGGTCTAATGAGAAGAATGAGATTCTTTTTTTTTTTTTTTTTTTGGAAGGGATAACCTTTAGCTTAATTGGAGTTCAAAATTTAATGTTCCCTGTCATCAAATTGATTACCAATATTTATCTCTACAAACCGTTCTTAGCTCACAGGCCATACAAAAACAGGCAGTGGGTTAGAAATGGCCCTCGCGGGTCCTTGTCTGCTGGTGCTGTGGGAGGTGTAGTGAGCTCTCAGATGATCCTGGGCTGGGCTGCATTGTGTAGGGCTGTTTAGGCTGCACTAAGGAAATGGGCTCTTGTTCTGAGCAAAAAAGGGGAAGATGATTTGAGATTGTATGAGGGATACTTTGAAGTGGGACATGGATATGATGTTAAATAGAATGAAATCACACAGTGAGAAAGTTAATTCCTTCTCTGTTCTGTCTGTCCTGATTATGCCCAAGAAAAGGTCTCAGGTTGGTGATAGCCTGACTTAAACACCTCACACTCACTCCCCCAACCTTTCCTTTTTTAACTTTTCCTTAAAACAAACAAACAAACAAACAAAACAAACCAAACCCCCCCCTCCCCCCCAAGCTTTAAGTTAAAAGGCCTCAGCAGTTGGGAGTAGCTAGGATTTAATAAGGTGGTGTTTTCATTGTGTTTGTTTTTCATTTGTCTTCTATTTGTGGCAAATGCCTTTCCATTGATGCTGTGAAGTTTCTTTCTAAAATTTAAGTAAAAAAAAATAAATAAATAAAAATAAAATTTAAGTAAAAATAAATGATTTTACTAAAATACAAAATGGTAATCTGAGGATTTAGCACTTTGTTGAGGACCCTCCTGGTTGAGGAACAATAATACTGTCAGAGCACACTCATCCTCTTTTTAATACATTTTATTTATATTTATTAATGTTCTGTTTTTCTCAAAAATAAAAAAAATGATTGCTGTTTGATCTTGGGAATTTAAATGAAAATATTTGACTGGGATAGGGACTGGAAAAAAATGAGATCCATGTCAGAGATCTCAAAATGAGAAAGTGGGAGAGAATGGCAACCAACCAGTTATTTTAGGTCTTTTTTTCTTCTCTTTTTCCCTCTTTGCTTCTAGTTGTAAGTAGCTACAGCAGTTGCAAACTTTTCAAGGTCATAGCCCAGTGTTTTAAGTTTGGTTTTCTACTCCTTCCAAAATGTAAAAATCAATTTCTGCAGCCTTTTTGTATGTGAACATTTCCATTGCATTGCATTTTAAGAGGTTGTCTTTTTTTTTTTTTTGGATCCATTAAAAAGCTGTGAACAGAAATGGGTCAATAATTCTAGAAATGTGGAGGCTAATTTATAAGCATGCTTTGGCAAAGTTGAACAGATTCTTAGAGATCCTGTTTTTAAAATATATAATCTTCTGAATCTCTAGTAGATTCCACATTGCATTCACTCATTCGCTTCCCATTTATTGAGAGTTTACTCTATCAGATAGGAATGCATTTAGCACAAGAAAGAGGAAGCCCTAATGATGATGTCTTAAGCAGTAAAGATGTTGAATTGGCTCCCACAGTAAGCCTGGAGGTAGATGTACTAATGTGGTACAGTGGCTTGAAGGGCCCAACGGGGACTCAGATCATTTCTGTTTCCACTCTTGTCATTGGCTATTTTGTCCCTGTTACATTTTTGGCTTTTTATCCTTACTGTTTGTCAAGGCAGGAAGTCACTGGGAAAATAAAAGTCCTTCTAGAAGCAGCTCCCCAGCAGGCTTCTGCTACATTTCATTGACTTACAACCATGTCAGTTGGCCATCTCTGGCTGCCATGGAGGCTGGAAGGTGGATATTTAGGTTTTCTTGCCTTAATGGAGGAGGTGAGTAAGGAGGGATTTGCCTCAGAGGCAGCCTGCTAGAGTGTGAGGCACTTTTGATTTTGGGAAGACACTGTACGTGCCTGTGAAGAACTGAGTCTAGTGAGGCCTGGTACATTTCCCAAGACATCACTTCTTACTCTTTAATGTGCACATAATTCACGTGGGCATCTAGTTACAAAGCTGATGTGGATTTGGCAGAATTGGGGTGGGGTCTGAGATTCTGCATTTCTAGCAAGCTCCCAGGTGATGCTGTGATGTTGTAGGTTCAGGGAACAAGTAAAGTATCACAGAGCTGTGGTCTGCAGGATGAACAGAAATTAGGCAGAGAAGGGGTGGGGGTGGCATGAAAGGGCATGTGGTTTTGGGGGAACCATGAGACGTTTGGTGGCTGGTTACACCATGGAAAGCGATGGAGGTACAGAAAGTTTGGGAGAAGTGTGTTGTAAGTGGATTGTGAGTGGCTTTGCAGGCTGTGCTGGTTTGGACATTTTCCTCGGGAAGCTGAGAATCCAGGGCTGATTTTTAAGCAGTAGAATGATAGAATCAGATTATTTCTTTTTCTTCTAATTCTTCTTCTTCTTCTTCTTCTTCTTCTTCTTCTTCTTCTTTCTTCTTTCTTCTTTCTTCTTTCTTCTTTCTTTCTTCTTTCTTTTGTTTTCTTTTTTTTCTTTTCTTTCTTTTCTTTTTTCTTCTTTCTTCTGCTTCTTTCTTCTTCTTCCTTCTTCTTTCTTCTTCTTTCTTCTTTCTTCTTCTTTTCTTCTCCCCCCTCCCCCCCAGAATTAGGTAAGCCTGTTGGCACTGTGGAGGATTACTGCCCCCCCCCCCCCCCAAATTTGATTGGCGTTATTTTGAGCACAAAGGAAGTTGAGTGGAACACCAAGAAGGTAGATGCTAGGCATCCATGTTACCATGGCTCCTTACCTGCACATGTTGATGTTTGCTACAAATACTCTTTCCTTGAGCTCACATTCAGCCTCAGAATCCTGCTCTATTCTGAGCTCCAGGCAGCCACTACCAGTTGATTGGAGTTGGCAGAGAAGATAAAACCAATTTGCCATCTTGAGAGTTTGCCTTGAGGTCTCGAAAAAGCACTTAGTATGTCTTTGTGCTTTTATCGTCTTAAAATTTCCTTAAGTCACTAATGATTTTCTTTGTAAGTTTTCCAATCAAGAATTCTTTCTTGATTTCTAACCACATTGATTTATTTGAGCTTTAGGAGCTTGCCAGGTAAACGGATTTTTGGTTTTGGTGAGCTAGATGGTTGTTAAGGTAGGACTTTCATTTCCCAGAATGAAATTGATTGACTGGCCCAGTCTTGGTATACTTTAAGAAATTTCTGTCACTTTTCTCTCTCTTTCTCTCTCTCTCTTTTAAAGATTTTATTCATTTATTCATGAGAGACACAGAGAGAGAGAGAGAGAGACAGAGAGAGAGGGGCAGGGACTCAGGCAGAGGGAGAAGCAGGCTCCATGCAAGGAGCGTGATGTGGGACTTGATCCGGGACTCCAGGATCACGCCCTGGGCTGAAGGCAGGCACCAAACTGCTGAACCACCCAGGGATTCCCCCCCCCCCCCCCCCCCCCCCCCGTCACTTTTTTAAGCAGGTATTTTTCTCCTCGTAGAACAGGGTTCTCAGCCAGGGCTCTTTTGCTTTCCCCAAGCCCTTCATTCCTGGGTACATTTGGCCTCTCTGGAGACATACTTGGTTGACTGAACTGGGGTGAGGGTACTTTGGGCTCTGCTTCCCTCATTGAGGGGTTATCTAGCCCAAAATGTGGGTAAGGCTAAGATTGAGAAACATCTCATTGGAGGAATGTTTGGAGTCTCCTTTGGGTGTTTTTCTTACTAACTCAGCCTTTAGAAGGTTGCTTTGTTACTTTTTGTCCTCTTAGTGTGTTTGCCAGCAGCATTAGAAGAAAATTTGGACTTCATTGGCAGGATCCTTGGATCACTGTCTTAGTAAAACAATGGGAGAAAAGAATTCATTCTGAAACTCAAATACTCAATATGCTGTTTTAGAGGAAATGAGTTTATTGTCTAACCAATAGGATACTAGCAGGTTCCTATTGATGCTGATTTCTAGTGCTCTGCTCTTTTGCAGTCAGTAAAAAGATGAATGGTAATCTCTCAAGTAACAAAGATACATCTTATAGCAGCAGCGGTTTTCAAACTGTGCTCCCAAAGAACAACTAGAACAGAGTGATCTGATAAAAGAGCTATGAGGAATCCTTCCAAATTTGCAGTAAAACAAAAAATAATTGATGAATAGAAATTTGTCTTCTGGGATGTCTGGGTGGCTCAGCGGTTGAGTCTTCCTTAGGCTCAGGGTGTGATCCTGGGGTCCTGGGATTGAGTCCACATTCGGGCTCCCTGCATGGAGACTGCTCCCTCAGTGTATGTCTCTGCCTCTCTCTCTCTCTCTCTCTCTCTCTCTCCCTCTCTCCCCCCCCCCGTCATGAATAAAATAAAATCTTAAAAAAAAAAAAAGAAATTTCTCTTCCATATTTTTTCCCCTTGAACTGTGGTACCTGGTGGTGCTTACTAGGTGAAAGTTCTCAAGTTACAAAGGGAATAAATGTATAAATGAGTAGTGGTAGACAAGCTAGCAGTCAAGGTTATACTGGCTACCTTTCACACCTTACTTTTTCATACTCCTGTTGGGGGCTCTGATTTTATGTTGCAGACCTATGGTCTAAGTTTTCCTTGTTTGTGAGAAGATGTTGAATATATTGATATTTCACGGTGGTTCCCAGGGAGTACTCAGATTTCAAGATGCTCCTTGAATTCACTTGAAAACTAAAAAAAAGTTGTAAAGGTCACCTTTAGCTTTGTGGCCCACTATAGAATAGACAGTATGTCTCTTCCTGGTCAGTTCCCGTGTCTGTCAAACGTTGTCACTTTTGTTTTAGTGAAGTTCCACATCTCTCCAGAGAAAGGAGATAACAGAGTCCTCACATTTTATTTTATTTTTAAAAAAGATTTTTTTATTTATTTATGAGACATAGAGAGAGAGAGAGAGGCAGAGACACAGGAGGAGGGAGAAGCAGGCTCCATGCCGGGAGCCAGACATGGGACTCGATCAGGACTCCGGGATTGTGCCCTGGGCCAAAGGCAGGCGCTAAACCGCTGAGCCACCCAGGGATCCCCAGAGACCTCACATTTTAGACTAAGAAGGAGATGTGGGGCAAATGTGACCTTAGCTTTTCTAGGTGAAGGAACTGAGGTTCACTTGCTGGCTAGAGACCGAGGGAGCAAAACCAGAGTTCTGACTTCACTCTTTGTCACCCCCTTATTGCTGAGGCACACACTGAGTCCTGTGCCTATGGTTGCCTTATCTTTGCAACTTTTGAAATGGCAGTTCTCAGCATAAAACGTAAAGAGGTGTGTGTGGGGGGGGGGCTGTCCTGAAACGTGTAGTGTTTTTTTCCTCTAAGACGTGGTGCTGAATCTTAGTGAACATAAGGTCAACTGAGCTAGCTTTATGTATATGCCATTGCTTCTCACGGTTAGGTGCTTTTGGAAGTCTGCCTTAAAAATAATCCTTTCAGACCACTTAAATACATATATAAACATGCATGCATCTTTTACACTGATGGGTTCATGCTCTGCATATAGTTCTGTAGGGAACTTGCTCTTCTCCGGGGGGGAGTAGCATGGCTTTCTTTGTTTTGTTTTGTTTTGTTTTGTTTTTCTGTTGTTTGTTTTTGTTGTTGATATATCCAAGCCCATTTCATTCTTCTTAACAGTTGTATAGAAGCCCAATGATGGACATTTAGGTTGTATAAAGTTTTTAATCATGATAGCCAGTCCTTCAACAAATATTGAGTCTCATTTCCTAAAGACTGAGTCTTAGCAGTGGCTCTGTTGAGTCAAAGGGAAGGTGCATTTAAAATGTGGCTACACCTTACCAGCTTGCCCAGCAAAGAGCTGTAGAGGACAGGATTGTCTGACTCATCCACAGTGCATGCTAGGGCCTACTTGCCCTGACATGTGCTTCCTCCTATCAGTGACTGCCCTTGTTCATCATTTTTTAAACTTAAAATTATTTTCTTTCACAGGGTCAGTTTTGTTTGTTTTGTCGGGGACTGTCCTGGCATATCAGGATGGTTAGCGGTATCCCTGTTCTCTACCCACTAGATGCTGGTAGTATCCCTTTCCTAACCCTGGTCATGACAATCAGAAATGTCTACAAACATTGCCTGATGTCTGCTGGGGAGCAAAACTGCCTCAGTTGAGAACCGCTGATTTGGAGAGAAGGGGAAATAAGTACAGATGAATGAGCTGAGAGGAGGCAGATTGTGGGTGGCCTTGAAAGTCTGTCACAACAGCTTAGCCTTGAGGCAGCAATCAGTAGTGTTTCAATATAGACTTCTTGAAAAAAAAATAGGCTTCTTGAGCTGTGCAGACACTAATTTGATGAAAAAAATGTTTTTGAAAAGTTGATTTGATGGTAAGCACAAATGAATCAGATGGAGGAGAAAGTAAATGCAGGAAGAGGGCAATCATAGGTATAAATCGAGGAAAAGGAGGAGGAAAGAGTGAGTCCAAGGGACATTTTGGAGCACATCACGACGTTTTCAGGGAGAGTCCAAGGGATGGAATAGTAGACACTAAGGTTTCAGACCTGAGGGATGGAGAAAATAATGGGGATTATCTGATAGAAATAGAGCAGTTGGAGAGGGGAAGTGGATTGTGGAGCACAAGGGGCAGAAAAGATCATGCATTTAAATTGAAATGTGGAGTCAGGGGTCATGAGATATTTAAGAAAGAGTCTTGATAGAGGAACTATGGTGCAATCTACAACTAGCTGTGTAGAGTTAGATTCAGCTGCATGTTATGTGAACTATCTCACATAATTGTCTTTTTATCACTGGACAAGTTTAAGTAGAGTCTTGGGTGGTATTGTAAAGGGAGTCACATAACCTATAGTGGATTGGCGTGGATTCAGTTAATTTATTTCCTTTTCCTTGTCTTTTGTTCCTTTCCTCTGACCTTTGAGCATATATAAAATGTATATTTGAAGCAGAGTTGACAGTGTTTGGCAGCTTTATGGGTGTGTGAAGAATGAATAAGAAGGAGGAAATGAACATAACTTGCAGGTATTCAAACAGGGTGTCTTGGGATGGCACTGTTCAAGTCTGGAAGCACAGAATGGAAAACAATTCTGGAGGTGGGTGGGTAAGTTCAGTTTCAGATAGGTCATGTAGTATTTGAACATAAGTGTCTAGGAGAACAACTCCTCCTCCTCTTTTTAAAATTACATTTGTTGTATGTCTGTCATATATCAGGTACTGTGTAAAGTGAATCATTTGAGATTTTGGTAACCCATGTAGAAAGGAGCTGTTCTTGGAATTAGCTCTTAAGTCAAGATATAGATATAATAATAGAGATGTTTGTCCTAACTTACAGATGCTTATCCTGAATTAGTTGTTTTATGTCTCCCTTTGTGTGGCCTAAAGTTTTTTGTTTGACTCTGCCTCTTTTGTTTTGTTATTAGAGTGTGGTTTGATGGATTTTTCCTGTCCCCGTCTATGCACTTGTCACAATAAGGGGCTACTAAATAGGGCAGTGTTCACTGTTTGTGTAGTTCTCCACAGCTGTTTCCTATAGTAAAGACTCTGCAAAACAATGACCTCATGGTTTCCACAAAAATCCTTTTATATATAATAGTGGAAAAGAAATCATTGAAAGCTGAGTAATTTAAAGTTCTGTCCTGTGTAGCTTTTTCCCTCAAAAATATTCTTGTTTGCACTGCTAATTATTCGTTTGTTGGCTGTTCCTCAAATGACCTTTTATGTTTAACAAACAACATTTTTGCAGTTGAGCACATCAAGATATCTTGTCTTTCATCTGACTGTGGTCTTTCTCCATTTAGAAATCATTGTTTGATGCCATGGACTGTGGCAGTTCCTAGAGGAATTGGCCAGTCACTGAACATCTGTTGCTTCTTCCCTCCGGTTGTTGAGCTTGGATGGTAGCAAACAATGTGTCCGCAAACAAACAGTTCACGCATTAGAAGATTTCATGGGACTGGTCAGGAAATGCCTTTGTTGCTTCTATTGTAAGAAATCTTTGTAAGCGCATCACCAGCTCAGTAAATTCTTTAATTCTTGGTATTCTAATCAATCCTTCTTTCTTTCTTCCTTCTAAAGTTTGTTTGTTTATTTTTTAGTAATCTCTACACCCAACCTGGGGCTTGAACTCATGACCTTGAGATCAAGAGTCATGTGTTCTTCTAACTGACCAGCTGGGTGCCCCTGGTATTCTGATCTTTAAAAGCAAGGGAGAGCTATCTGATTCTCAGGAGATTTAAGAAACAATAATCATAATAATGAAAATACCATTTATTTGTGTGGAGCCAGATCATTTGCAGAGTCCATTTGATTCTTGAACAACACTGGTTTGAACTGTGCGGGTCTTCCTGTTTGCAGAATTGAAAAAAAAAATCATATATATATATATATATATACATATATATATATGTGAATTTTTTGGAGATTTGTGGCAATTAAACTGGCAGATGAACTGCATAGCCTAGAAATAACAAAAAAATTAAGTGGAAGTTAATGTATGTCACAAATGCATGAAATTAGATCCTAGTTTATGTTAATATTTACTACCATAAAATATACACAAACCTATTACAAAAAGTTAAAATTTATCAAAACTTAAGCACACACAGACTGTACATGGCACATTTACAGTCAAATGTAAACAAGTGTAGGAAGCAGGATTAAATTATAACTGCATAAAATATTAAGTATTAAAATACTGTACTACTGTAATATTTTCATGACTCCCTCCTGTTGCTCTTGGCGGTGAGCTTGAGTGTTGCAAGCATCCACTTAAAATGCCAAGTGATGCTGATTATCTCTGTGTGAGCAGTTAGTCTGTCCAGTAAGTTGTATATTGCAATAAAAAGTGATCACTTGTGGTTCTATTAAGTTTTTGAGGAGTCCAAAGTTACACGGATTTTTGACTGTATGGAGGTCAGTGCCCCTAACTCCCACATTGTTCAAGGATCAACTGTACATTCATACAATTTTTTCATCAAATTTTCACTACAGCCCTGTGAAAGAGGGATTATTCCCTTTTTGAAATTAGGATATTGGGTTCAGTGATAGTAAGCAGAACCTTGCCTGGTTTTTATGAGAATTAAGAAAGAAGGTACAAATAAATAAGGGTTTAGTATTGAAACTTACACATAGTAATTATTCAATAAATAGCAAGTGGTGTTAATGAAGGCAGTCATTCTAAGACTGTGGCCTTCAAGTACCCTTCCTCATTTCTAAATTCTGTCTCTTCCACTGGACAGTTTTTATTGTTGCCAAATTAATTTTAAAGTTTACCCGTAATTACATTATTTCTTCTCAAAAATTGCTTTTACTTCTTTTATATTCAAAACACAGTATACATTTCTTAACTCGGCCTTTAAGCTTTTCCAGAAAATGAAATAAAAAGCATACATAAAACCAGCCCCATTGAAAAAATTTAGACTCTATAGACATAAAACTTCTGTTAGTTTGCTCTAAGTGTTTCTAAATAAATGCCTGCTTTCAATTTCTGTACTTACCTAGTCATATACTGGTGACAAAAAGTTCATAGATGGATGGGCACCTGTCCGTGGGTCACAGTTTGAAGAGTTATTGCCATAGAGCTTCCCAAAGTCTGATTTTGCCTGTTATATTCCTGTAGTTTCAATTAAAATGTTCTTAATAAGATTAAGGCTTTTTTTAAAAAAAATCCCTCCCCCTTTCTTTTTTTGGTGGTGTTATAAACTTTGATCAGGAAGCTTATAATGTCTGGTTCTATGTCTTACTATGGTAGTAGACATTGATGATTATTCCTTGATCCATTAGTTCATTAAGGGTCGAAAATGGTGATATTATAACTTTGACATTCTTATTAGAACACTTCTGTAGAGACTCTTGCCCTCATCAATTTATGTACTGCAAAGTAAATTTAGAGAAGAAAGGCAAAATAAATGCTTGAAGTTTCTTTCTCCCTAATTTTTCGTTTTAAAAGTAATTTTTTAAAAAGATTTATTAATTAATGAGAAAGACACACACAGAGAGAGAGAGGCAGAGAGAGAAGCAGGCTCCCTGCAGAGAGCCTGATGTGGGACAGGATCCCAGGACTCCAGGATCACACCCTGAGCCTAAGGCAGATGCTTAACTGCTGAGCTACCCAGGTATCTGTAATTTATTAATATCCAAATATGGTCAGTGAGTTTTTTGTTTGCAACCGTACGAACTCATAGATTTAAATGTGTATCTGATGTGGCTCAATTACAGTTATTAACCTTATTGATGCTCAAATTGTGCCATTTTTGGCCAGTAGAAGTGAGCTCCTAAATCTTTTTGACATGGTACTAGTAGTCTGTGATGTCAGACCAAATCCAGGGAAGATTTTCCAGGCTCATCTTGCACATTTTCTGCCCTAGATCTGGGATCAGTCATTTCTTTAAGGAGCCCTGGTTGTCTTTTATTGGCAAATGGCACTGAGAAGTCACAGTCTGGGCACTAGGGGTGCATGTGGTGTCTATGTCTTCTTTATTTTCTTTTTTTTTTCTTTTTTAAGATTTTATTTACTTGTTCATGAGAGACACACAGAGAGAGGCAGAGACATAGGCAGAGGGAGAAGCAGGCTCCAATGCAGGGAGTCTGTTGTGGGACTCGATCCCAGGACTCCAGGATCACGCCCTGAGCTGAAGGCAGGTGCTTTAGCCGCCAAGACACCCAGGGATCCCTATGTCTTCTAAGTAGACAGAGCTAGGAAGTATGTAACTTCTTTTAAAGACATACTAAATCAAGAATTCATATTGATAATTCCCAATCAGGATTTGAGGGTTTTTATTTAACTCCTTGATCTTGCATCTGTTTCTCCTTTCTCCTATGCTGAACCCTGTTCCTAGCATCGGTGTAAATTCTCATTTGCATTATCCCACAATGCACTCATAAGTCTCGGGATAATAATCTCAATACTTCCACCATCTATGAGAATTTGAAAAATATCTGATGGGATCCCTGGGTGGCGCAGCGGTTTGGCGCCTGCCTTTGGCCCAGGGCGCGATCCTGGAGACCCGGGATCGAATCCCACGTCGGGCTCCCGGTGCATGAAGCCTGCTTCTCCCTCTGCCTATGTCTCTGCCTCTCTCTCTCTCTCTCTCTCCCTCTGTGTGTGACTATCATAAATAAATAAAAATTAAAAAAAAAAAAGAAAAATATCTGATTTATTTTCATGGTCCCCTTCCCTCCCCCCTCAATAGGACATGGCTTACTAAGCCTATAGAGTCAAATTACTATGTCTTAAAATTACTTGGAATAGTTCTCAGTGTGACTTTGTCACCAACTGGATTCTTATTAAATTCATTTGTTTCTTTTTGCTTTTGATTTTGAGCATTGCTTTTTAAAATTTAATTTTGTTGTATAATTATGTATAAAATACATGGCCTGAAGTCAAGTGTCCAACATAAGATCTATTCAAAGAAGTCTAGTTTGTCTTTGATCCTGACACTCTGGTCTCTTTCTCCCTAAATTTTATGATTTATTCTTTCATTGTTTAATATAAAAACTAATTTTCTCTTGCTTTGTGTGTGTGCATATATATGTGTGTGTATTGTGTATGTAATCATTAATTTTCTCTAGCTTTTGTGTGTGTATATATGTGTGTGTGTATTCATATTTTCTCTTATTTAGATAAATGGTAGCACGGTGTATGGAATTTTCTCCATCTTGTTTTTTTCCCGTAGCTAACATATGGGTGCTTACCATATGCCCTGCACAGTGGATTATTTTATTTCTTATAACAGTGTAAAGTAGATACATAAATTATTTTCTGTCTTAACAGATGAAGAAACAGGCATTTCTACAGACTTTTAATTCTGTGACTCTCCCCTCTGCCTGTGTCTCTGCCTCTCTCTCTCTCTCTCTGTGACTATCATAAATAAATAAAAATTAAAAAAAAAAAAGATTAAAAAAAAATTTGGGATCCCTGGGTGGCGCAGCGGTTTGGCGCCTGCCTTTGGCCAAGGGCGCGATCCTGGAGACCCGGGATCAAATCCCACGTCGGGCTCCCGGTGCGTGGAGCCTGCTTCTCCCTCTGCCTGTGTCTCTGCCTCTCTCTCTCTCTCTCTGTGACTATCATAAATAAATAAAAATTTAAAAAAAAGATTAATTCTGTGACTCTCTAAGTTTCCCATAACAATTGGTCCTGTCCTTTGTATGCAGGTTTATGAGTGAATGAATGGGCCAAGAACTTATGTATATGCTGTACTTTGAACAATGAGGAAGGCAGAGAAAGGCTTGTGTTTATTTATTTTAAAGATTTTATTTATTCATAAGAGACACACAGAGAGAGAGGCAGAGACATAGGCAGAGGGAAAAGCAGGCTTCATGCGGGAAGCCCGGTGTTGGGACTCGATCCAGGGACCCCCGGGATTAAGCTCTGAGCCAAAGGCAGACGCTTAACCGCTGAACCACCCAGGTGTCCCATCAACCGCTGAACCACCCAGTTGTCCCGAAAGGCTTGTGTTTAAACTAGGGAAGGAGACAAGCCTGTTATTTGAGATCCAGAGCTCTCTATAGGTGGAGAAGAATAGTAGAACTTTTCTAACCAGAGGTGCTCCCAGTAATTATAAAGCTACATTAACTTGGAATGTACTTTAATCTTACCCTAAAATAAGAGTCCCTTTTTATCTTTTTATTTAAAAAAATATTTTTTAATTTATTTATTTGACAAAGAGCACAAGCACGGGGAGTGGCAGGCAGAGGGAGAGGGAGAAGCAGGCTCCTCAACGAGCAGAAAGAGCCCAAAGCGGGGCTCTGGGTTCTATCCCAGGACCCTGGGATCATGACCCAAGCCAAAGGCAGACACGTAACCCACTGAGCCACCCATGCACCCCAGGAGAACCTTTTTAATAGCGTAGTGACAACTTGGCAAATCTCCATGAAAGTTAGAATAAACTAGAGATGCTAAAGAAAAGACATACTCCTTTAAAAGCAGTAGCTCATGGGAAATAGCTACTAGTTAATGATATCAGAATTTTAATAGTGACAGGAAGGAAGGAAAGAGGAGAGTAACTTCATTTCCCTGCAGGTGGGTGAGAGGAGAGGAGCGTTGGCAGCTTGTTACCTATCCAGCGGGAGGAAGGGTTGGTTAGGTTGGAGACCTGCTGGTTGTTACCTTTGAGGCTCTGTTGTGATGCCAGGCAGCTGAGTAGGCTGTTATAACTGCCCACACCTGCTTCCTGATGATACCTGATTATGTCTCAGGCTTCAGGCTGTCGGTCAGCATTAGAGGATCGTGCCAGAAGGACGGTGAGGGCAACGTGGTGCAGGTCTGCTCCTTACTTTTGGAAATATGAACCCATGAGTTTTGGGTTAGGTGAGCTGGTCACTGAGCCTCAGTTTCCTTATTTTCCTTTTTATTGCCGTATGATACCAGCTTCCCAGGTTGCAAGGTTTGACAACTATTGATTCTTTACACCTGAGTGATGGGAACATTTTAGGAGGAAAAACCAACCAGCCATCTCATACATCCACCACCCCAGCCTATAAGAGCAAGCCTGGGACAAAGGAAAGGGACCTTGGTAGGAAGAAAACATGGAGGATCTCATAAAAGTCCACTGTAGTTAAGTGTTAAAGAGAAATGTGTTCTACATCAGAATGTTCTCTGATGTTCATCAGAATGTTCTCTGGCCTTGCAAGTCTAATTGTTTTGTAGCTTACCTTTGATGCATGTGTGCTCTAGGCTTTGACTCCTTGAATTATAGGTTATTTTTGAAGGGGTGGTATTTAAATCTCCAGTGTTACAGAGTTACCCGGCTCTACTGAGGTATCTGTCCCTAGAGGGTACTTTGGGGGATGGTGTATTCTGTGCCATTGTGTTGTCATTTTATGATCTTTTTGAATGACATAATATTAACCCGTTCATCTGGCCCTTTGGGGGAATAAGTCTTTTGTGTAAGTTATTTTCTACATAATTACTTGTTTGAACATCAGGTCTTTAAATTTTAACCTTATTATTTGATAGATGACTTGATAGAGTATTTTACATACTTACTTAGAGAATTACCTAGTAAGTAATTACGTACTTACCTAGAGAGAGAATTCTGGACATCCTTTACTCTGTCCTTGGTGATTTTTAGAGTATTAGGAGCATCATCTCTTGTGTTCCTCCGTACAATGGAGGTTTCTTTGGGGCTAGTGGAGCTGTAAGTCCTGTGGGATGTTAGGAATGGTTTTGGATTGCTGTATTGTTTGAATTCTTAATTCTGCTTTTTTGTAATTCTCTCTCTCTCACTTCCTACCATCTTCCTTCATGGTCCTTAATTTCTTTTGCTTTATTGTGTTTTACTTTATCCTGGGAATCTATACTTCCTGCTTCTTCATTCCCATCTTTTGCAATTTTTAATCTGCTTCTAGTTAAG
This sequence comes from Canis lupus baileyi, assembly GCF_048164855.1. NCBI lineage: Eukaryota > Metazoa > Chordata > Mammalia > Carnivora > Canidae > Canis > Canis lupus. Next base: position 54,996,768 of record NC_132845.1, on the reverse strand, counting down.
TAACCCGGTACGTACAGTCAGCTCTAAATAAGACTAAATAAACTGAGGTAGGGCCTGAGAGTCTGGCTAAAATAAGAAACTTTAGTGTTTTTCCTTTTTTGAAGTCAACTAATTTTTTAAACTTTTTTTTTTTTTAAGACTTTATTTATTTGAGAGAAGGAGAGAGAGAGAGTGTATGAGAATACGAGCAGGGGCAGGGGCACAAGGAGACTCCCCGCTGATGCAGGGCTCAATCTCAGGACCCTGAGATCATGACCTGAGCCAAAGGCAGACCCTCAACCAACTGAGCTCCCTAGGCACCACTAATTTTTTTTTAACTTTTTAATGAAATACGGCATATATATAGAAAAATGCATACATCAGTAGTGTACAGCTTGATGAATTATCTTAAAGGGATAATAATCCACAAGAATTGGAACTTTACCAGCACTCTAGAAACTACTTTGATAGCTCCCTACCAAGCTCCACCCTCTCCCTCCTCCCCAAAGGAACCATTCTTCTGGCCTTTAACACCTCTAACAGGCTTTGCCTGTTCTTGAGTTTTATTATGAGTGAAATAATAAAGTATGTATTCTTTTTAAAAACACCTTTATTGGGGCGCTTGGCTGACTCATTTAGTAGAGCATGTGACTCTTGATCTCGGTATCAAGAGTTTGAGCCCCATGTTGAGCATGGATCCTACTTAAAATTAAAAAAACAACAACCCAGCTTTATTGAGATAAACTTACATATCATATAATCACCCATTTAAAGCATACAACTCAGTGGTTTTTAGTATATTCACAGAATTGTGCATCTATAACCATAATCAACTTTAAAACATTTTTATTATCCCCCAAAGAAACCCCATTCCTAATTTCAGTCACTCCTCATTTCCCCCCAACCTCCCAGCCCTGGGTGTCTACTAATCTACTTTCTGTTCTATAGATTTGCCTCTCATATAAATGGAGTTCTGCAACGTGGTTTTTTGCACCTGGCTTCTTTTCACTTAGCGTGTGTTTTCAAGGTTCATCATTATACTTGATTCCTTTTTATGATTGAAAAATACTCCATTACATAAATATACCACAGTTTGTTTATCCATTCACCCATTAATGAATATTTGGTTTGTTTCTACTTTTTGGCTCTTATGAATAATGTTGCTGTGAACATTCATGCACACATTTTTGTGTGGACATATGTTTTCGTTTCTTTTGGGTGTGTGCTTAGGAGTGGAATTGCTGGGTCATAGTGTGACTCTGTGTTTAACTTTTTGAGCAATTGCCCAACTGTTTTTGCACAGTGGCTGCACCATTTTATATTCCCTTTAGCAGTGCTTGAGAGTTCCAGTTTTTCCACATCCTCACCAACACTTGTTTATTTTCTGTCTTTAATTTAAAGCCATCCTAGCGGGTGTGAAGTGGTATCTCATTTTTTTTTTTCTTTAAGTGACATCATTCTTTTATGGAAATTACACCTGACATGGGCCTTGAAATCACAACCCTTGAGATTAAGAGTTGCATGCACCACTGACTGAGCCAGTTATGCGCTCCTTGTTGGGGTTTTGATTTACATTAAGTATATATTCTTTTGTGTTTGATTTCTTTTGCTAAAGTTCATTATGAGATAAAATCTATTTTGATAAGAATATTATCTAAGTTATTGTGGAAGACTTAGAAAATATGTAAAAATAGAGGAAAATTGAAAATGTATAGAAATTATTGGGTTATTACTTTCTTGTTTTTTTCTCCGTTCTGGGTGTGTTTTAATATAACTGGTATCAAACTGTATATACAGTTTTGCATTATGTGATTTTCATTTCATATTGTATTATTAATTTTTGTCACAAAAACTCTTCAGATCGTTGTATGAAGATACGTGATAACCTATTTAGGATGGGTTGTGATGAGTATTTTTTATATATATCTTTAGCTTTTTCTTTTTATAAGCATAAAATTATTGTTATTCATAACATATATGAGTTCTTAAAATCAGTAAGAAAACTATAGTTACTTTTGATTATTTCTTTAGGATATATAGAATTGAAATTCCTGGGTCAGTAGCTATCTGTTTTGAAGGTCCTTAACCTTATTTTATAGGATTGGATACATTAGCAGTATGTAAGAATGTCTTTTGTACCCTGCTGCTGCAGAATAGAAGTCTTTATGTCCATAAATGGAAAATAGCATTTTATTTTAATTTGCATGTCTTTGATTACTAGTGTGGTAGGATAGCTTCATCTATTCTTTAAAGTGGAAGCATACCTATATGATAGTAACAGTTTGACAACTTAGGGAGTTACCATGTATTAATTTCACAGATTCTCTTTGTTCTTTGTATTCACACATTCTTCCATTTAGCTTTCACCTTCTACAGGAGATGACCAAGGCCTGAACCAACTAGAATTGGTCAGGCCAGACCAGGCTGAGGCAGAAAGGTTCTAAGTTGTACTTTGCTAGGAAAAGCCTGGAACCAGGACGAGCACCTTGTGTGGGTTTTTATGCAATCTGATTTTCATGTGAGGGTTGAAAGAACTGGAAGAGGCCAGGATTGATTTGGAGGCTATACCTGTGTGTGGCTCAGGAGTCAGCCCAACTTGACTGTCAGGCACACAGTGTTGGGTGTGGAGAAGTAATATGGCAGGCCGTGACTTGAAAGATCTTTAGCCAGCTAAGATTTATTGGGCTTATGGCACTCCAGGTTTATGCCAATATGAACTCATAATTTGTAGTGAAACTTCCTGGATCTGCTTATGAATGATGCCTCTTGGTTACTACTAGTTGATGTTTCAGTTATCAAGATGCAGTAACAGTAATGCTTCAAAGCAAGATTATTTCCAGAATATTTTGGATCCCTTTATAAAATTGGCTGTTTGTCAAAAACGTTTTAGATCTGTTTACCATCAATATATTCAGAATCAAGAAGATGCATACTTTGTCTCTTTGTGTATAATCACACACAGATTACAGATTTGGGTTTGGGATAGTTGAAAGACTTGACCTTATGCATCCCCCACTGATTGTCTTTCTCACCCTATTCCACCTCCAAGGGTGTATATAGGTCACTTCACTTCCATCCCAAAGAGCAGTGCCACTCAACCAAGAACTTTGGCCCCTGTTCCAGTGAGTAGTGCCACATGCTGAGTTTATAAACCAATCCTGTGTTCTTTCTCTGCTTCTGTTTGATCAGGAAGCTGACTCTGGGTTCTCTTTTTTCTCTTCCTAAGACTAAGCCTTTATGTCTGACTTGGCAAGCCAGGGTGGCTTAAAAAGGCCCCTGGTGAGGGGCACTTGGGCTCGGTGGGTTAAGCAGCTGCTGCCTTCAGCTCAGGTCATGATCTCAGGGTCCTGGGTTCAAGACCAGGACAGGCTCCCTGCTCAGCAGGGAGTCTGCTTCTCCCTCTGCCCTTTGCCCTGCTCCTGTTCTCTCTCTCTCTCTTTAAAATAAATAAATGAAATCTTTTTTTTTTTTTAAAGTCCCTTGGTGGGTGTCTGTAGACATAAATTGTTTTTTTCTCTCTTTCTCCCGTTTTTCTTTGATGCTAGCCACTGTCCCTTTTTTTTCTCCAGTGATAAGATCCAAATTTTTGTATATATTTGGGCTTAGCATTACTATAGGCATAAAACTTTGGTTTGAGTTCCTTAGGTCTGTCTAGCAGAGAAAAAAGACCTTCTCGGCGTAGTGCAGTCCAACTCACTGGTATTTGGGGCCAAAGCCTCAACTACAAATAAGGTACATTTCTTTGTTTTGCCAGCCATCTTTCGTGCAGAAGATTTGGGTTCCCTAGCCAGTATACCAGGGTGTGCTGTCATAAGATCTCCTTAAGTGGCACCTATTCATTGTTACCAACAAATTCACTTTAGAAAATGTGGGAAATATGGAAATGTATAAAGAAAGAAAGGGATAAATCAGCTAAAACTTTCCACTCAGGCAATGACTGTTAATGTTTTGGTGTATATTTTAGAAGGCTAAAAGACAAAAAAATCTTTAAAAATGTATTTTAGAAATTTGAAATTATGTTCACATGTAGTTTTGCATCTTCTTTCCAAAGCTTAATGTATTATGTATTAATTTTACATGTTTCCTAAAATGTAAGCATTTGCAAAGTTCCATGGTAGGAATGTACAATAATTTCTTAGATATTTCAATGACTTTTGGCTTTTCTGTTTTGACTTTTATAAAAATTTAAAGATCTATATTAGATAAATAATTCATGAATCAAGCAGCATCCCACTTAGCAAGTAGAGAGGGCTCCAAGATTTCTTGTTTTGATTTTTAACTGTTAAAGATGATTACATTCCCATAAGATAGCCTTTTAGCTAAACCAGGACTGGACATTTGCTTTTTGGACTGTGTTGTTAGTCAAAAATTCCTCCTTCCTCCTTTAAAAAAAAAGCTTTTAAAAATGCTTTTATTTTATTGTAGTTAGGAAGAATCTTAGACTGTATTGGATAAAGACAGAAAGACCGAAAAGAAGATATTCTTGACTTACTTAAGTTAGTTGATTAGATACATAAACACTTTTGATGACCTGAGTTGACTGAGTTGACTTTAACCTTGGAGTCACCTAGGCTTGACCACATAGGGTATGCTGGGAAGGATGGACAGGATCAGAATTCAGTGCCACCAGCAGAGCAGCTTGAGCATTGTAAGTAAGGTAAAGAACACCTTCCTTTACATTTGCTATGGGAGACAGATGTAGTTCTTCAGAGCCAGATTGTTGTCTCTGTTGTTGGCTTTCTCCAGCATCGTGGGACACTCAGGCAGACATAGTTCTCCTTCACATACTGCAACTTGATCTTCTGACATAGTCCAAATTCCTTCTTACTCCTCAAATAATAACATCTCAGATAAACTCCATTTTTTGTTTCTGGGCCATATTTCAGTCATAGGAAAAATGCAAATTACGACAAAACAAACAGTGATTAACAAGGATTTATTAAAAGCAAATAAGCTCCCAGAAGCCACAGGCTTGGTACAGCTGTAGTTCAGTCTCTAACATATGTTTTATGTCCATATTAAGAAATGACATTCAGAATGATCAAGCCCTGTATGATTCTGAGTCATGTAAGGAAAAAAAAATCATTTATTGAAGGATTATGAACAAAAATGTTTTAAGGCTGTTTTAATCAGAGGAGTTTGAAGAATAGTGGTAACTTTGGGCAAGTTTTTCACTTTTCTGATCCCAAGTTTCTTTGTCTATAAATAATGATAACAGTATTTTAACAACATAGGGAATTTCTGAGGGTTAATTTTATAGGAAATAATACCTATAAACAATTGGTATAATGCCTGATACAGTATAAGCACTCAATAATTAATTGTTATTGTTTGTTTCAAGTATTGAATTTGCTAGGTGTTGGGAAAATAATATTAAATAAGACATTCCAGATCATTGTCTAATGGTGGAGGCAGATATGAGGTTATGTGTTTTGGTCATATGAATAAAATACAGTGTAATAAATGGTATAATACAGTTATGACAGAAGAGCCTCCCATAAGTTTTAGTACTTTTGGAAGTGAAACTTTAGAACTTTTCCACTGCGGCCGTGCTCTTTCTGTCTTGGCTTCACATGAGAAATAGAATTTTCTTTCTTTTTTTTTTAAACCACACTTGAAAAAGGTTAACAATGATCAGGTCACACTGTAAATAATTAAATCAGCATCTCTGAGTTGCTCCCAGTTTTTTTTTTTTTTTTTAATTTCCCTAGATGATTCTAATGTACAGCCAAGTGTTAAAGCCAGTGCTTTAGATATTTTTTCTTTTTCTTTGATATTTTCCAGGATTATATAGGATAATTCATTTCTTTTTTTCTTGATTTTTGAAACTTGAATAATAGAAGCTGTGTAGAATTTTAGAGTTTATAAAATGCTTTTATAAAACTGTTTGTTGTGAAAATCATTTTATATAGTTTGTAAAATAAATCTCATTAAAATTTCACAGCAATTCTTTTAGAAAAGTATTCTCAAAACACATATGAGGTAAAAAAGTGGAGGAAAGAGGATTTGAACCCAGGTATTCGGAATCCAATTTTTCTGTTTCTATTGCATTTCTAGTGGAGACTTCCAACCACTGTTTGTGTATGGCGGGGGGCGGGGGGGTCTTCTCTTGCTGCTTTATTTTCTACCTGTATAGCTTTATGATCTGTTGTGAAATCTTTGCTCATTGTTCATGTGGCTGAACCGCTTGGGGTATGCGGTATTTTTTTTTTTTTTGTATTTCTTCCTTTTTTTGTATTTTTTTTTTTTGTATTTCTTTTTTTGTATTTCTTCCTTTCATCCCAGCTCTATTTCCAGCTTAGTTGTAATTTTTGAAATAGCAGTAACTATTTCTCAACACTCATAGCTTTCTCTTTTAGACAAGATGTATAAACTTTTCCTAGTTTATATTGCAGCAATGAATCCCTGTTGCCAAGTCTTTGTGGTACATGCAAGTGTGTTTAATAGCCAAATCTACTCTTCTAACAATGCAAATATCCCTTGCTACCCAAATGTGTTTAGTTTGGATCATGAGAACTTGGGTACAAGGGACACCTAGACTCAAGTTACTCATGTTAGGCCCTTCTGTACTGGAATTAACTCCCTTTCCCCTCTGGCCAAACTCAAATACATAAACAGGTTCCATGTGGCACTCTCTACTATTATCATTGAGTTGTCATTCCATCTTGGATTGAAGCTCCTTTCCTGTTGTCTTCTTTCTCTTCTATCTCTCTCCTCTTCTACAGAGCTCCCAGCTCCATCCTACCAAGGAAGGAGAGAGTGAAGGAATGTATTTGAGGGATGGGAGTGGAGGGCATTCCTGTCATAGGGCGAGTATGTGTGAAGGTCTGGAGGCCTTACAGTCTTTTTCAAGGTCCCATTGTTGCCACAGCTGGCTAATACCAAGGGCCTCTCAGCCTAACTTGTGTTATGTGAAAAGACTTCCCTCACAGAGGTGAAGACAAGGAGGAAAGAATGAATGAAGGAGTCAGAGGACCCTTTTTGACATGGCTGCATTGTATACCCTGGTATGGAACACTGTTGAATGGACTCATTCTCTATTATTGTTTTTCGTGGATCATATCTGGTCTTACAGTATTCATCCCCAATCTCATCCCTTATGTTTTAGTTAAGTATTCTTCATCAACTCAGTAGTTGTCCATAAAGTCAAATTCAAAAGATGAAACTTCTCAAGACAAGTGTTATTACTCCATTCTTTCCAATACAGTCCAGAAGCCAAATTACACTTTTAGATGCTATCTATGAACTCAGCTGTTCACATTTCAATTTTTTCTTTAAATGTAAATACTGTTGTCCTCTCAAGATCTGCTTTTTACCCAGCATCACTGGAAATAAATTCTACATTTCTTCTGGCATAGAATCAAGGAGAATGGGTGATAATTTGGTTTGGTGAGTTCTGGCAAGCTACCTTTTCCCCGAAAGAGGAATAACCCACCTCCTGATCAAATCAATACCATCATGTCCATTCACCTTAGGTGGAGATCATCAATAGCCATTGCTTTGTTGTCTTCTTCTTAGGGTTGTAAAGTGTATCTTGAACGATTCTGTCTTTACTCTGGAGCTTAGTATTCTGTTGCTTCTATATTAGAGTAGCACCCTAGAACAAAAGAACCTCATGTCTAATTTTACCATGCCAATTGGATAGACTTCATTCTTTTTCTTCTCTGGGTCATGCTTCCAACTCCTTTTTTAAACTAATAGGTTAGTTCATCTTTTTCCAAACAAGCACTATACTCACATTCTATAAAATAGACATAAATATGCAAGGTTAATTTTAAGAAGGCACATATTCTATTTTTCATAGAAGTGACAAATGTAAATAATTTCTCAGATTGTAGCGATGCTCCTATTTATAGATGACATATTCTAGTGTTAACTTTTTTTTAAAACTGCAGAAAGATTGATTTTAGGACATAAACAAAAATAAACTAAGGTTTAATTATGCAAAAAATTATAAAAGGCAAACCAAAGCAACATCAGATGAGGCCCAAAGGAAAAATCAGATCACTTGTTAGAACTCTAGGGGAAGAGTCTAGGGGAGATTTGGGATACAGGGGTGTCATCGATGGCCAACTCAACTGCTTCCCTTTATAAACCAGAAATCACTAGTTCCCTGACTTACCACCCCGAGATAACCAGTGGTTTGTGGCAGAGCCAGAGATTGGGCCTACGTTTCTTGATTTCCGCTATTTTTCCTTCTTGACTACAACTATTTTCTTTCTTCTGTAACATATACTAAACAATGGTTATTAGATTATTGTGTGTTTTGTTTTGTCTTGGTAAGAAGTAAAATAAATAGTCCCCTGGGTCTCTGCAGTGGGAAGAGGTCATCATTGTGAAGTAGGTAAAGGGGTTGAAAAAAAGAGCCTTTGTGTTTGTGTGTGTTCAGGGAGGTTTCCTGTAAAGTGTCCTTTACTTTGTGATATAGTGATTTAGGGTGGGGTTGACCTAGAGCATTTTTTGCCCTAGTTACAGAGGTTGTAGAAGTCCTGTTGCCTGTTAAGTCGTGCCCAACAAAAATCTGGTTGAGCAGCCTCTGCACAGCACTTTGTACACAGCAATCGGGGGATAAGTGGTAGATGAGTTGAAGTGATAGTGGCAGGAATCATAAATCAGATTTAATGCAGTCCTGATAAAGAATTGTGTAGTCTCCACTCTGAAATTTGATGAACACTGTGCATGAATTACCTGCCGTGATACATAGTGAAGAGCTTGATTTTGGCTAACCTCTTAAGAACCTGTGTATGCTGAGAACTTCCCCACTGCCACTGGAAGTAAACACAAGAGAGGGTTTTAAACCAGACCCATGCCATGTTCAGGCAGTTTGCGTGCCCCAGCCATGTGCCATGAGATTTGTTGTTAGCCTTGCCACACAGACTTCCTCTTGGCAGCTGTCCTGTGCTTCCCCAAAAGGAACAACCCAAAACAACTGACAAAAACAAAGGTTCCCTGCCTTCCTGTCTCTAACCTCTGAATCCATAACTATCCTTACCTCCTCCTCCTCCTCTCTCTCTCTCTCTCTCTCTTTTTTTTTTTTTTATGATAGTCACAGAGAGAGAGAGAGAGAGAGTCTCTCTCTCTTTTTTTTAAAGAGAGAGAAGCAGAAACACAGGCAGAGGGAGAAGCAGGCTCCCTATGGGGAGCCTGAGGTGGGACTTGATCTCAGGACCCCAGGATCACGACCTGAGCCAAAGGAGATGCTCAACCACTGAGCTACCCAGGTGTTCCTCCTTACCTCCTTCTCTGCTGTCTCCCACCTCCTGTTTAAGGCACTTCACTACTTCTTTTCTGAATCCCTCCTTTGCCTCTCACTGAAGAATCCTCTTTCTGTAGGCATCTCCTGTTCTTCCCCTCAGTATGTAAGTTTGTCTTCCTGGGAGTCCCCTACCAGGCACAGCATCTTTCCTCCTTCCTTCCTTTTATAACTGAGCCTCTTGCATATAAAGAGTGGTCTTCTTGGAATCATTCAATTTCCTTACCTTTTCTTCTCACCTTCTCTGGTCAGTATTCTGCTTCACTAAAATTGCACCATCAGCTTCTTAATTGGCCATTCCAAAGGTCTGTCTCAGTGCCTGTCTTGGCTTTTCTTTTCTTTTTAAAGATTTTTTTATTTATTTATTCATAGAGACACAGAGAGAGAAAGAGAGGCAGAGACACAGGCAGAGGTAGAAGCAGGCTCCATGCAGAGAGCCTGACGTGGGACTCGATCCAGGGGCCTGACGTGGGACTCGATCCAGGGTCTCCAGGATCATGCCCTGGGCTGCAGGCTGCACTAAACCGCTGCGCCACTGGGGCTGCCCCTGTCTTGGCTTTTCTGCAGTAGTTTACATCGCTGTTCCTTCTCTCTGGCTCGCCTGGCTGCTTTTATCTTATTTAACTTCTTTATTGTGACTTGTCCCTTCTGTGCCAGCATTCTTCAAGAATCTACCTGCCTCCTTTTCTCATTAGATGCTGCCTGCGTTTTTTCCTCTCTGTTCATATGGTAAGAGAGTGCTGCTCTGATTTAACTTTCCAGCTCAGATCTCTTTCCTGAGCATCAGACTTCACCTCACTGGAGATCCTCTAGGTACCTCAAATTCAGCATGTTCAAAGCTCTGCTGTCCCCCAGTCTCTTCCTCTGTTCCTGATTTTATTATCCATCTAAATCAGATACTAAAAACCTTGGTGTCCTCCTCTCTCATTTCTTCTCTGTATCCCTTAATATAGTATTACCAGTCACGTGCTTCTCTTCCATCCTGAATTGGCCATACCATCAATGGTTTTGCTAGTGCTGATGTCTTTTATTGGTCTTTTTTCTTTACTGGAAAATCTTCTCTTTCTTCTCTAGCTCACATTTTCCCACTGTCCACACCAATGGCTCTGGCTTTGATTCCCTTAAATGAGTGCATAAGGCCAGAAGCCAAACTATTTCAAGATGAAATAAGGTGTCAAGTATAAAATGCTACAGGGAGATTGAGGAAGGTGAGGACCAAGAAAGAAAACTCTGGATTTGGTGATTTAGGTGGTGTCTGACTCTGGGAGAAGTTTTGTAGTATGGTGAAGACTCCCCACACTTATTTCACCTTTTGCCTACCTTTGTCTGAGATAGCATTCAAGTGTTATCCTTCTAGTCACTGAAACTTTGTTATTAGTGTCCTTCCTCTCCTTTGCCCACTTTATCCAGTTAGTAAATTTTGCCAGTTGACACTTCAGTATATTCTCTCTCATTTGTGTCCCTTTGATTTTTTTCTCCTTGAATATCAATCTTCGTAAATCATCTTTTTGTTATTCACATCTAATTGATTATCAGATTATGATGGTTCTTCTTCATAATCAAATTGTAAATCTGTCCCTTTTTTAAAAAAAACATATTTAAAGATTTATTTATTTATTTTAGAGAGAAACTGTGTGTGAGAGTGAGTGCAGAGAGGGGTAGAGGGAGATAATCTTCAGGCACACTCTGCGTTGAGTTTGGAGTCTGATGTAGGACTCAATCCCTCTACCCATGAGATCATGGCCTGAGCCAAAACCAAGACCTGGAGGTTAACCAACGGAGCCACTGAGGCACCCCTTAATATTTCATTTTTAAGTAATCTCAGTACTCAACATGGGACTCAGACCCACAACCCTGTGATCAGGAGTTGCACATTCCACTGACTGAGCCAGCCATGCACTCCCCTATAACCATCTTAATTGGAAAATACAGTGGACAGTTTTTAGTTCTTTGTCCTATTTTATCATTCTTAATGCTGTTGATCACTCCTTCATAACTCTCTTCTCTGGACTCTTGAGACTAGGGAGAGGGGACATATTTGCATGTATGACTAGCTTTAGATTACAGACAGTTCTCCTGCTTTTCTTGCCATGTCTTTGGTGGCCTTTTCTTAGTCTCCTTTTAGAGCCCCCAAATAATAGTGTCCTCTGGGTTCTGTCCTCTGGCTTGATCTCTCATGACCATGTTTGAGCAATCTCAGCTATACTTATGATTTCAATTACCACCCATCTATTGATTCCCAAATCTTTGTCCTTAGCACACACTCTTCCACTGAGCCCCAGAACTGGGTTCTTCAGTTGTGTACCAGGTATTTCTACTTGGAGATTCCACAGAACTTTAAATGGATTCAAAAGTGGACTTACCATCATCTTCCCAGACATCTTCCTTTTTCATTTTGCCTCGATGAAGGGTACCATCAGTAGCCCATCATCCAGATATGACACCTTGGGAACATTAATGCCTCCTCTCTCACTGTCCCCATTCATTAGGTCACAAATCCTATTGAGTCTACTGCCTGAGTTCCTAAATTTCTCAGGCCTGCCTTCATGTTTCTGTCCTCACTGCCTTAGCTTGGACCCTTATTATTTCTTGCCTTATCAGCTTTGTCTCCTAACTGTCCTCCCTTTGTGCAGTCATCTCCCCTTCTTCCTCCCTGCTTCCAAATCCCATACTCAGAGCTGAAATTTGAGTGCTTATTATACATGTGAAATATTGTGCATTCATTCTCACATAACCATCACATTAAATCACTATTCTCCCTTTTGCTTTGGAAGAGGGTAGGCCCAGGTCTCACAAATACAAGTGGTGAGATAGAAATTTGAACCCAGGCCGTATGCTTCAGAGCCATGGACTTAGTTAACTAGCTCACCGAGAACCTTTCACTGGCTACCCTTCTTTCCATATTCTAGTCTTTGGAAGCAAGTCACTACTCAAGGTAGGAGGTTAAGGTCTAACTCCTGTGAGGGAACTAATGATGTTAATTATTTGGAATTCTATAATAAAGATTTATCTCTTCCCCTTGTTTATTTACTCAATCATTTATATATTGTAGATGTGTTTATTTTATATTTGGGTTTATAATTCAATACTATGTTATTTATTTAATGAGCTCTCATTTTTAAAATGTTCAAGTTATTACCAGTTTTTTGCTGTTATAAAACCTGATGAATGAATATTTTCTTAGAAGTCTTGGCATGCTGTTTTGATGGTTTCTTTTAGATATATTCCTCAAAGTAGGATTGTTGGGTAGGTACATTGAAGTTTTCTGTACCTGTTTCTCAGGAGTGGCATTTTTACATTAAACATCTGTTTTTATATTACTGTCTTTCTAGGAAGTGCTCTAACACCCTTGAGGTTTTGCATCCCTCTTTGAGATTATAAATCGTTTATCTTTAAAGCCAGGAACTCACAACTGTTCATGCTGATTCATTTGCCTGTGTAGAGTATTGTGTCAAAGAATGCACTGCAATATCGGGGAAATTCCCAGCATGACGCCCAGGAGTTTCTGCTGTGGCTTCTGGACCGAGTTCATGAAGACCTCAATCATGCTGTGAAGCAAAGTGGCCAGCCTCCTGTGAAGGTGAGGGTGCGCACCCTGCTGGGGCAGCCAGGAAGCAAGTGAACAGGGTGCTCCGTGGTGGCTTAATCGAATGGAGTGAGTATAGTTTCTTCTCTTAAACTTCCACTGAGGAGTTGTTGCAGTTTGCATTTGGTTAATATAGTGAAATCAAGTAAGCTCTGGGTGAGTATAAAATTCAGCGATATTTAGAGGATTTTCCCCATGTTTACTGCTTGCTGGCAGCATAAGAGAAATGCTGTGTCTAAAGAACTTAAGAGTCTAGGGAGAGGGGACATATTTGCATGTATGACTAGCTTTAGATTACAGACAGTCAAGTGATTCCAGTTCACTAAGCTGTTTTTAAAGCAGAAATTTTTTCTTTTCCATTGAGACCCATAGCCTTATAGCTCACTGAAATGAATACATACTCATAAAGGAAATGAATGGGTGTCTTTGCTGTTACAATTGGATTTGAGTGTAGGAACTGAACCCCTAGAATATTCTTACTAAGAAACAGTGATTCATCCTCAATTTTATTCATGCAGCCTTAATACGATTGGTAAAATGATTTATATAATGGAAATAATTAAGACCAAAGAGTTGCGATTCTCTTGCCACTTTAAAAGTTTTTGATAATTCTGCACTGTACCTCAAAATTTCATTCTTTGATTTTGGTAAGGTGTTAAGTAATTCTGATTCAAGGTCCTTCTGTGCCTGTACACTCTACTATTATATGGCCACGTGCTTGTGGCTGGCTCTCCCACCAGATTGGGATGTACTCAAGGTCAGGCATTGTGTCTTATTTATCTTTGTGTCCTAATGCCCTTTTCAGGGCTCTCTGCACGTGGTAGCAAGTGTTCAGTGACTGTCAGATGGATGGACATGAAAAGGCTAACTAAGTATGCAGTAGAGTGGCTGGGCACTAAAGCGAGCAGCGCAGCTGGCAGGGCCTTGAGTACTGAGTGGGCACAGTGGTTGGGGTTATTTCCTGGAAGAGGCTTTGAGAGAGGGAGGGAGTCCTAAAGAGGGAGACTTTGCACTGGAGGGAGGTGGGAGCACTCAGGGAGCACTCCCTGACTGGGTGGATTGGGGGTGGAGAGATCAGCACAGGCATGGTCTGTGGGACAGCCTGTGAGATGAGTCCTCGTGACCCCCGCCTTGGCCACTGTGTTCCGATGCCATTAGCACATCCTTTTCACTGGAACATCTGGATGCACAGTTTGTAGAGGAATTAAGGGACATTTGTGACTGTTTCAGGTTCCATCAAGAATTGGTACTTCTAATCTGTGAAATTGTACTTTCCATTTTTTAGCCACCATCAGAGACTGATATGATGCCCGAGGGACCATCTTTTCCTGTCTGTAGCACTTTTGTACAAGAACTTTTTCAAGCCCAGTACAGGTAAGAGCATATCAAATTGTCTCGTATGTGCTCTGTTTGACATTGCTCTAGATGATCCTACTGTGCATGTCTTTCATTTTTGTCTTTGAAGATCTTCTTTGACATGTCCTCACTGTCAGAAACAGAGCAACACTTTTGACCCGTTCCTCTGCATTTCTTTGCCAATTCCTCTACCCCACACAAGGTAAGAACAGATTTAATAAAATTAACACTGTACATTCCTGTGTATTCTTTTCCTCTGGAGGTTCCTGTTAGTCCTTCCTTCTTACTTATTTAGACAAGTAATGGAATTAGTGATAAATTGAATACAGACATTATTAAAACCTTGAGGTTTGCCAAGGGCATTAGGACACAAAGATAAATAAGACACAAATCCACCCTGTCTGAATTTGCAGGGTGAGCAGGCATACGGGACAAGTAAGTCTTTTCAGTCCCTGTGGTTTTAGTCTCTTCAGTTGCTCATCCATTGATAGTGTCGGGCAGGGGGAGGGTTGTTGAGTGTCTTCTAGATTTTCCAGAGACTTTATTTTGCACTTTTAGTTGCTTTATTTGAGCTGTTTTTTGAAATTTCTGAGAATTGTAAAGAACATATAATGCACAGAGTCAAGTGTTGATATATTATATTTTGTTTGGCTGCCTTCTCCAAAGATGCCTTGGTTTTTGTTTTCTGGTTCTACTTAGGTCCAGATGAGATTTTTTTCCCTTTGGCTTCCAGATAGAGATGTGGGTTAGCTTCTGTTTTTTGTTAATTTCAGATCAGGTTTGTTTTGCTTCTGTATTTTAGTTGAAATAAGTGCCTAATGAGAAGATCTGACTTTGATCTGCACAGGCCTCTCTATGTTACCGTAGTGTATCAGGGGAAATGTTCTCACTGCATGAGGATTGGTGTGGCTGTGCCTCTGTCTGGGACTGTCGCCAGGCTTCGGGAAGCAGTGTCTATGGAAACAAAGATCCCCACTGATCAGGTAATAAGCCTGCTCAGGCCAGTTACACATGAGCCATAAAAATGTTGCTTTCTAAAACAAAACAAAACAAAACAAAACAAAAATGTTGCTTTCTCTTCTGGAATTTTTTAACAGTCCCCTGCCAAGTATGGTTAGGTAGAAATGTAAAACCAATTGTGTCTGTGTGGAGGAAAGAAAAATTAAGACCCAAAGGATGAAAATGTACATTAAAACTTTTCATGCTTCATTTAATTGTATATATATATATATTTAAAAGGAAAGCTATGATTTTACACCAAGACCTTCCTTTTAGCTTCATTTATAATTACTCAGCCTCTCTTAAGCCATTCTTAGGGATTTTTCTGTGGGCAATAGGTAGAGCATCCCTCTGGTATTTGAAGGTCAGAGAGGCTTAGAAAAGTTGACCCTTTCCAGTATGGTGATAAGAATGGATATCTGCTTGCTGGTATAGTACATATAGATGCTCAGTATGGTTCACTTTCTGCTTAAAGCTGGGTTAGAGACACACTTTGTTTAGATGAGAGAAAGGAACGTTGTACCTCTTCTGCCGCCTTTTTTGGGGTAAATTTTTGATAAGTAGTTATATTTAAAGATTTTTTTAAAAAAAGATTTTATTTATTCATGAGAGACACACACAGAGAGAGAGGCAGAGACACAGGTAGAGGGAGAAGCAGGCTCCACGCAGGGAGCCCGATGTAGGACTTGATCCTGGGACTCCAGGACCACACCCTGGGCCAAAGGCAGGTGCTAAACCACTGAGCCACCCAGGGATCCCCATATTTAAAGATTTGACCCTAAGTATTTTTTACCTGTTTGTGACTTGACATTTTTGCCACAGTTTTTACTCCATTCACTACTATGATTTTATTTAGAAAAACATTTCCTATTTTAGATTTACTAAGAAAGATGATTCTGTGGTAGAATAACTTTTCCCTAGATAGCTTCAGGAAGCTGCTATGGAATCATGTGATTAATAGAAGTATTTTGTACTTTGGCCTCATGTGGCTTCATTTGGGAAGATACTACAGTAAAACAAATGCAACCAGTGGTGTTGCTCTAATATAGTGAGTATCTCACATTTTCATAGGCAAGTACTGGCATGTTAATAAAATGTTCATGTCCTTCCTTACTCTTAAGTGTTTATGGATTCTTTTTTTTCCCCTTCAGGATGGGAGGAAAGACTTTTGAAAGAGGGAAGCAGGCTGAGGGGCTGTGTTGAGGGCAGATCTGGTTGTATGTTTAAAGCTTCCAGTGCTTTCTGGCTCTTTTTGCAATGTGGTTTAAATGGCTGATAGAATTACAAGTTTGTTTTTGACCTTAGCTTGCTAGAGAAAGTAAATTACACTTGAATGTTCACCTGCAGAAAAACAATGTGGTCATTATAATCATTAGAAGAAGAATGTGCCAGGAATATTTTTCTTGGACTATTTGTGGAATGTGCCACCAGCCTCTTTCACCTCACAGATTTGTAGTGTGTTTGCGTTAGAAGAGGGGATCTTAGGAGTCCGTTCCAACCCCCTCATTTGAAGGAAGCCCAGAGAAACCGTGTAGCTTGTTCAAGAACATAGGGCTGGTTGGTGGCAGGCTGAGACTGGAACCTCTTCATGCCCAATCCAGTGCTTTATCTCTAGACAGTGGTACTGAGCATGTAATGAGCATCTAAATGTTTCCATTGTTTTTTCTCCCATCTTTTGTTTTTCTGTTTTATTGTGAAATATTCAACCATTTCAGAAATAGGACTTAGAAAGTAGAAGTGTCTTAAGTATCTTAGAACTAAGTGTTACTAACTCTAATAGTGTGCTGTGTATTCACTCCTATTTTATCCTGTGCATTTACTACATTTGTTATTTTATAAAAAATGGAATCATTTACACACATTACTCTTTATGTTACTTACTAGGATATCTTTCCATGTTAGTGCAAATATATGTGGCTCATTTTTTTTTGTAATAGCTTTATAATTACAGTAGGACTATAACATATTTAACTAGTTCCTATTGATATTTGAATTAAAAAAAAATTTTTTTTTTAGATATTTGAATTTATTTCATTTTTTTTCCTAATACAAAATCTATGGTTGTATGACATTTTTTAAACCTGAAATGAAGAAAAGTTAATGATGTAGGAGAAAGTCTTGGAATCAGATGTGGACTCTTCTTGCTGCAAGAGACTGAATAATCTGATACTTTTTGGCAAGTCTCCTACCTCTCTTCAATTTCTTCCCCTTGTGAGACAAGGGGGTTAGCCTTTATCATTTCCTGGGACTCTTCTTCACGAAAACTTAGAGGAACTCTGGATTCAGTGCCATAGCATTCTGAAATGAGAGTATATTATACATGTATAGAGGTTATCCTGCTTCTAAGATTCTCTTACTGAAAGTGGATAGTATGGTCTCTGTGATGTGTTTCAGAGCCCTCTCATCGCCGTAAGCCTTGATGGGCTGGAGTTCATGGTAGAATCGGGAGATCAATTTGTATTGACTTTCCAGTTATCCAACTGTTTACATTTTTCCCATTTTTAGATTGTGTTAACGGAAATGTACTATGATGGGTTCCATCGTTCCTTTTGTGACACAGACGACCTGGAAACAGTCCATGAAAGCGACTGCATTTTTGCCTTTGAGACTCCAGAAATATTTAGGCCTGAAGGAATTCTCAGTCAAAGAGGTAAATGAGCATCTGTTTCCATAAGGGTTTTCAGGTTTCACAACTGTCTACCCTTTGAGATGTCTATTATATGATGGCATAGTTTTTTAAAATTATGGTAAAATACACATAATACTTATTTTTGTGATGGCATAAATTTTATGGTAACATTCTCTGGAAGAAGGCAGTTCTCACTGTTTCAGGCAAGGATATTTCCTTAGTTTCTAATCTTTCCTGCCCACAGTTGGAGCAGCCCCTGTCTGAGGCTCAAACCTGATTGAATCCTCCCTTAAGTGGCTTCTTAAGCATCTTTTAACAGTATTTGGGAGGATGCATGATGGCTTTTTTTCTTTTTCTTTTTCTTTTTCTTTTCATTTTTTCTTTTCTTTTTTTTTTCTTTTTTGCATTTTGTTATCTGCTCTGATGCTTAATTTCTAAACTCTAACTCTTTGCTATAGAATGTTTTTTGATACCTTGCTTTTAAGGAATTTGCATCAAGGCAGCAAAAGAGAGTAAGGACTCTGTTCCTTTTCCTGTGGTTTGGGCTGTGATTTGGAACTTAGCCTATCTCTCTCTCTACTGTGCTTGGAGGATCTGGGGGCTATTTCTGATTTTGAAAGTTGCTAGGCAACTCCAACTTTGTTCCTGGCCTTAGTGTTCTTCATGGTTCTGGGGCCTCTGTTCTTTTTCTCTACTCCAGTAGTTATTAAAGCATGAGAGGCACCTAGGAACTGATTAGAAATGCAGATTCCTGGACCCCACTCCAGGCCCACTGAACGAGTGGCTCGGGGATGGGGCCCAGCATGCTGTTTTTCACAGGTGATTCTAATGTACACCAAAGTTCAAGAACTGCTGAAATGAGAACCCAGGCTCAACAATGTCTTTCTACTGCCATGATTTTTAGAACTGAAACCTCCCTGCTCATTCTGTCTTTTCTTATGCTTCCATTCCCTGACTTTTAACTGTCTGTTGAAATCTGCTTACAAGTCCTGCATCATCTTAATACTTAACATATCTTAATACCCAGCATTTCTTAGACCCAATCCTTCTGTGTTTCTTCTCTGGAATCATGATGCCACCATCCTTCTCTTCACCCAAGGTGAACCCAAGCACTTCTCCCTCAAAATTCATGTAGAACTTATTAAACATTATACAGTTTTCCTCCTCGTCCTCTTGCCACTGATACAGCTCAGACCAGCCTCAACTGGGCTTTTCTAGTAACTTCTCTAGTAATAGCTTTACCTGTAAGCTTTCTTCTGTTCAGTTATTTTTGGTGAAATAATGGTGCCACCAGACTTACTTGGATATATATTCTGATTGTATTACATGCTTATCGAATTGCCAGTGTTTCCCCCTTTGTCTGAGATTATATATCAGCACCTTAGAAGAATGTATGTCCTGCCATGGTTGGTCTTTACCTTTCTTTCCAGTCTCTTTACTATATTCTGTCTCCTTCTCCACATATCCCATCTCGGTTACTCTGTATGTCTCGAATGCCATGTACTTTTATACGTTTGGTTTGCTCTGTTGAGAATTCATTTCTCCAGTTCCTTTCTCAGCTCCTACTTTGTCTCCTCTACACACACCTCCCTGTAGTCTCCCCATCCCACCCAGTTCTAAACAACCACTCTTCTACTCTCCATCTCTGTAGACTAGTCTAGACTTTCATGTGAACAGAATTGTATAATATATGGCCTCTTTTGACTTGCTTCTTTCACTTAGCATAATGTTTCAGGGTTCATCCCTGTTGTAGTGTGTATTAGTCCTGCAGTCCTTTTTATGGCTGAATAGTATTTCATTGTATGTATACACCATGTTTGGTTTATCAGTTTATCTGTTGATGGACATTTGGGTTATTTCCCCATTATGGAATAGTGCTGTTATGACTATTTGTGTTTGTTTGAATACCTGTTTTCAGTTCTTTTGGGATACACACACATCTATGAGTGGAAACACTAGGTCATGGTAATTCTGTGTTTAATCTTTTGAGGAATTGTTAAACTGTTTTCTACAACAGGTGAATAATTTTTTATCCCGCCAATATATGTGGATTATAATTTTTCCACATTCTTGCTAACGTTTATTATTTTCCATCTTTTTTATTATAGCCATCCTAGTGGGTGTGAAGTGATGTGTTATTGTTCTTGTATTTGCATTTATTCATGCATTGTGTTTGGATGATGATGGATCATTTTTTCATGTGCTTGTTGGAAATTTGTTTATCCTCTATGGAGAAATATCTATTCAAATTTTTTCCCCATTTTTAAATTTAAAAATTTTTTCTTGTTATTGAGTTGTAAGAACTCTTTATATATGGTAGACGGATTCTAGACCCTTATCAGATATCTGACTTGCAAATATTTTCTTCTATTCTGTAGATTGCCTTTTCACTTTCTTGATAGTGACTTCTGATGCACAAAAGTTCTTATTTTTTTATTATTATTTTTTTAAAGTTCTTAGTTTTGAAGTCTGATTTTTTGTTGCTTATGCTTTTGGTGTCATATCTGAGATTTCATCCTTTAATCCAGGACCATGAAGCTTACTCCTGTGTTTACTTCTAAGAGTTTTGAAGCTTTAACTCTTACATTTAGATCTTTGCACCATTTTGAGTTAATTTTTGTATATGGTTTGAGGTGGTGGTCTACCTGCATTTTTTTGTTGTATGTAAATAGTCAGTACTCCTAGCTCCTAGCACTCTCCTAGCTGGAGAGACCATTCTTTCTGCTTTGAATGATCTTGGTGCCCTTATTTTGTAAGTCCTTAATTTAGTTCCTCCTTTCCTCCACCACCTACTTCCGGAGATGCCCCAGTTTCTGAACTTTTTGGTAATTCTTTATGTTGGGTTGGTCAGCTTTCTCAACTGCCAGACTAAGATTCAGTTATCTCTGGTATATTCATATTTACATTACTATTTTCTAGGTAGTTTGTTATTTCAGCTTTAATTTTTTTTGACCTAGCAGCTCTTTTTTTTTCCAGTTGCATTTTCATGTGCGTGCTTTGTTTGCTGAAATTGTTTTCTACTTTTAATTATATTACAGTAAAAAACTCCATTATCACCTTCTCCAGCAAGCTCTTCCTCACTTCCCCCATGTCAGGCTGGCTGCCTTCCTCTTGTTCCATCATGTCTTCTGCTAATCTCTGACAGCAGCACATTGTGTGTACTTCTCTTGTCCTTCCACTACACTGTGAAATTCTTTGCGGTTGGGGCTATGTTTTGTTTTATCTTTTATACCCCAGCAGTTCAGTATAGTTCCTAATGCACAATAAGAGCCCAATTAATGTCCATTCAACTGAAAATTTGCCCAAATCCCTTTGTGCACCCCTGTTAGTGTGAAGAGTTAACACTTTCTGTTTTTGTTTTTTTTAAAAGAATTTGAGCTCTTTTTTTTTATTTTTTTTTTAAGATTTTATTTATTCATGAGAAAGGCAGAGACAAAGGCAGAGGGAGAAGCAAGCTCCATTCAGGGAGCCCGACGTGGGACTCGATCCCGGGTCTCCAGGGTCATGCCCTGGGCTAAAGGCAGCGCTAAACTGCTGAACCACCCGGGTTGCCCTAAGTTTCTGTTTTTAAGTGAATTTGGTGAGGTCCAAGGTTGTCATCTACCAACCAGAGAATGCCCCTGTCAGAAGACTGACCATACCACTTACTAAGTATTAGCCTCTGTTCTAAGCCTTGTAAATGAATTACTTGAGATTTATGATGCTGCTGCCTTCCCCACTTTACACATGAAGGAGCTAAGACTTGGGGAAGTTGAGTAACCATCCCAGTCATGCAGCTGGTAGTAAGTGGGTGTGCTTTTTGAACACAGAGCTTGATTTCTGTGCAGTTGAGTGGTACCCCCTCTTCTCATTAGGGACCCTCATCACTTTAGAACAGGTCTTACCAGCCTTCTGCAAAAGAGCTAGGAAATGAAGTCAGGTCGTTCATTGTCTCAAATTCAAAATCCTCTTATTTTTATTTTTTCATACCAAAGTTTAAAGTGACTGTGAAGTGAAATCTGTTCTTCCTTTTGTAATTTGTTTTTGGTGTTTTAGTTTAAAATTTTTTCTTCTCTCTAATAGCCTGATGAAGATTCCATTTTTTCTTTTTTCTAGTTTCTATATACTTTTTTTTTTTTAAACTCGAGTTCTTCTGAAATTTATTTTTATATTAATCACATACTGGTCATTTTAAATTGCTGTAATGCTGATGTCCTTAATAGGTTTGGCAAATCTCATATTGATGGATTTTTAGTTTATTGCCAAAATACTGCTATGAATACTTTTGGTTTTGTACAAGCCACTTTTTATTTTATTCTTCTTTTCTTATTGTTGTTCTTATTTGTGTGTTGTGCTTATTTTTTGTGTGTGTGTGGTGATGGTGGCAGTGGAGGGCTTTTTCTTCTTCCCTGCTGAGCAGGGAGCCTGATGTGGGGTTCCATCCCAGGACCCCAAGATCATGGACCCCAAGAGAATATAGCTGCAAGTTATATTAAGTTATATTAAGCTGGATGCTTAACTGACTGAGCCACCTAGGTGTACTGGAGGGCTATCTTCTTTTTTTTTATAAATTTATTTTTTATTGGTGTTCAATTTGCCAACATATAGACTAATACCCAGTGCTCATCCCATCAAGTGTCCCCCTCAGTGCCCGTCACCCAGTCACCCTTCCCCCCCATCCACCTCCCCTTCCACCACCCCTAGTTCGTTTCCCAGAGTTAGGAGTCTCTCATGTTCTGTCTCCCTCCCTGATATTTCTGGAGGGCTATCTTCTATTTATAAGTTGGAGTATGATTTCCTTTAAACTTTGGTATGAGTTTAAAGGACTTTTAAGATCTGCTTTCTTAGCAACATTCAAATATACAATACAGTATTATTAATAACTATAGTCACTATGTTGTGCATTACATCTCATTACTTATTTTATTAGCTGGAAGTTCGAACTTTTTGATCCCCTTTCATTGATTTTGCTGACACTCTACCCTCCTGCAACCACTAATCTGTTTTCTGTCTATGTGAGCTTGGTTTTGTTCTTAAATTCCACATATAAGTGAGATCATACAGTATTTGTCTTTCTCTGTCTGAATTCTTTCACTTAGCATAAGGCCCTCAGGGTCCATCCATGTTGTTGCAAATGGCAAGATTTCGTTCTTTTTTTTATGGCTGAATAGTATTCTATCGAAATGAACAATTGTTTAATAAAGCACTTACTGAGTTTCTACTAAGTACAGGGCATTGTACTAGGTGCTGAATTGCTGAGTAGTAGCTCTGATTGATAGCACTGCTTTCAGGCATTTCTGAAGACCTGATTTTCAACAGCCTGTTTCATGCCCACCAATCATATATTTTTGTTCACTTTAAATGTAGGTCCATCCAGTGTGGTTGGTTTTATTAAGGGTGACATGCCCTATAATGACTATGAATCTAGTAAGTGTGGTTTATCTTTTGTTTCTAAAGTCTGGCTCTTTAGGGAGAAAAAACTACAGTTAGAATATTGAAGATCATTCCACATTTACTAGTCTTATTTTTTTTTTAATTTATTTAGTTGCTGGTTGTATGGTCTCACCCTAAATTTGTCTTGGTGAATCATCTCTGCAAACTTGCTCTTCTAAAACTGTATCCAATATTCACTCAAGTGAAGAGTTTTGTTTTTTTTTTTTAAAGATTTATTTATTTGAGAGAGAGAGAGAGAGAGTGTGTGTGAGTACGGGAAAGAGGCAGAGGGAGACAGACCGAGAATCCTCAAGCAGACTCCCCACCAAATGTGGATCCCAGGACCCCGAGATTATGACCTAAACTGAAATTAAGAGTCATATGCTCAATTGACTGAGCCACCTCAGTGCCCTCAAGTGAACAGTTTTAAATTTCAGTTTTCAAGACCTAAAGCTAATTTAAAGGAAACGATGATGCTTAAATTATTTTAATGGTGGGTGCCTAGGTGGCTCAGTTGGTTAAGCCTCTGACTCTTGATCTCAGCTTAGGTCTTGATCTCAGGATTGTGAGTTTAGGCCCCACTTGGGCTCCACGCTGGATGTGGAGTCTACTTGAAAATGAAATTAAAAAAAAGTTGTGGTTTTTTTAAAAAGATTTATTTATTTATTTATTTATTTATTTATTTATTCATTCATTCATTCATTCATTCATTCATTCATTTATTTATTTATGATAGAGAGAGAGAGAGAGACAGAGAGAGGCAGAGACACAGGCAGAGGGAGAAGCAGGCTCCATGCTGAGAGCCCGACGTGGGACTCGATCCCGGGACTCCAGGATGGTACCCTGGGCCAACCGCAGGCACTAAACTGCTGAGCCACCCAGGGATCCCCAGAAAAAGTTGTTTTAATGGCTAGATGCATTATCTCAAAGTAGATCATTTGGTTTCTTTTTTGATTATAGTTTAAATTACATGATGCAACTTCTTAATTTCTCTTTTGGGTAAATTTTTTGTAATGAATGACAAAAAGAATTTTGAATTCTTGAATAAGTTGTTTTTTATTTTTTTATTTTTCCAGGAATCCACTTAAACAACAATCTAAACCACTTGAAATTTGGATTGGATCATCATCGACTGTCTTCTACACAAGCATTAGCAAAGCAAGGGAAAACAGACTTGCCCCCAACAAGAGCAGGAGGCGACAAGATTGTTCTATTAGTGTGTAACCGAGCCTGCACTGGGCAACAAGGGAAGAGGTAAAAACCAGATTACCAATAAGTGCTGAAACTGTAAAAGTCTAATATTTTCAAACATTTAAAAATGTGGGCACGAAAACCCCTTACTTTTATTAATTTTTGATTCTGATATTTAGAAAAAGTATACGTATAAGTTGACCTGATTTGAGGAGTTGAGAAGGGGAGAATATAAAATTAGAATGATAGAATCTGAATTAGAAAGGCTTTTCAAGCTCATCTAGTTGTTAAAGGCTCGATGGATGTATTTATTTTTAGTTTTTTAGTTCAGGTTCCTCGTGGGGCCTTCAGGCCTATATCCAGCTACTTTCTTAACAGCTTTTTTTTTTTTTTTTTTTTTAATTCTTAACATATCTTGTTGGATGGTACATGCACCTCAGTCTTATGTTCCAAACTGAACAGACTCTCATTCCCTGTAAATCTGGTCTTCCAGTATTTCCTCTCTCAGCAAATGGCACCACTATTCATTCAGCTGCTTAAGTCAGAAATTTGGGAGTCGCATATCTCTCTCAAGTCTGTTTCCTGCTAAGAATTGTTGGGACTTTTAGACTGTGTTTTATTTTATTTTTTTTTTATTTTTTTATTTTTTTAGACTGTGTTTTAAAGCAGCCCTATCACAATAGTAATGTAACCTGAGTAATCACGAGATATGGGTATGTTTCAGGGACAAAGGACTCTGTTTCTCCTGTTTGTCAGGGTAACATTTTATTATCCTTTTCAAATGTTGATTTGAGATAACTTCCTCATTTAATAATGGTTAAATAACATAAGTGCAAAATGTGTTGATTTGTATATTTATGATATTTGTTAACCAATACTTGGGTGTTTACAGTGTCAGGCACTATTCCAACACTGGGGATAGAGCTGTGAAGGAGACAGGCTGTGTTCTTGTGGAGCTTAGACAGACTGGCCGTATACAAGTGTCTTTACTGGTGTGATAGAGTGTGCTGGTCAGGGGTGTAGCCAGGCTGCACCAAAGAGGGGGATGGGGAAATCCACCCGAGGAAGTAGCATACCTCTGAGGAGACAGTGTGAGTGATGGGAACCTCTGGGGAAAAGGATCTGTACTGAGACAACATGAGTACAAAGACCCTAAGACTAAGAGGAGCTTGGCATGTTTAAAAGGGGGCAGAAAGAAAGGCAGCTCAGCGCATTGATAAAAACTAAAGAACTGGGCAGCCCCGGTGGTGCAGCGGTTTAGCGCCGCCTGCAGTCCAGGGCGTGATCCTGGAGACCATGGATCGAGTCCCATGTTGGGCTCTGTATGAAGCCTGCTTCTTCCTCTGCCTGTGTCTCTGCCTCCCTCTCTCTCTGTCTCTATGAATAAATAAATAAATAAAATCTTTAAAAAAACAAAAAACAAAAAAACAAACTAAAAAACTTGTGGAGTCCCTTTTGTGATGCCCTTCTCTTACAAGTGAAGACATGACCGTGTGAAAAACAGGAGTGGCTGATTTATACACACTTGTAATTTCTTTCACATCACAGTACTGTATGTGGAGGGCTGCTACGTGTGGAAGACCTGCCGTGTATGGAGGACTGTTGTGTGTACGGAGGCTGTTAGAAACAGCTCTCCTGGTCTGAGAGCCCCTGTTTCAGCCTGAGTCAGGGTTTCAAACTCTTGGCTTGTTCATTCATTCATTAAGCATTTATTGATTTCTAGGCATTGGCTCTTTGGGTTACTGTGATAAATAAATCACAGTTCCTGCTATCAGATAACTCTGTCTACTGGTAGAGGCAGGAAGATAGAGGGTACTTGTAGCACCATGGCCCAGATAGCCCAAGGAATAAATCAATAGGGTGCTTCCTGGAGAAGAATCCCTCCGCAGGGTCTTGATGTGGTGAAGGGGAGATAGCCTAGAGGCAGGGCGGGAGGGAGTTGGCTGCACAGAGAGTGGGTAGGACACATGTAAGGCACAAAGAGTAGGTCTGAACAGCCTGGCTGCATATCACAACCACTTCTGATGGTGGGGTTCCTCAGCAAATCTCAGTGCTCCCGCCACATACCACTGTGATTACAACAGAATCTTGGAGGGCTGCACTTGGGCGTCATGGTTTTTGTTGTTGTTTTAAGATTGTATTTATTTATTCATGAGAGACACAGAAAGAGAGAGGCAGACACATAAGCAGAGGGAGAAGCAGGCTTCCTGTGGGGAACCCAATGCGGGACTCAATTCTGGGCCCCCGGGATCATGCCCTGAGCCAAAGGCAGGCACTCAACCACTGAGCCGCCCAGGTGCCCTTGGACATCTTGGTGTTTTAAAGCTGCCTTGGTAATCTTCGTGTACAGCCAGAGCAGAGAACTGTGGCCCTGCCTCTGATTCTCTAACTCCTGGGGGCCTAGCATAGGCAGGAGCCTCATGGCTTCTACCCTAGGCTGGCAGCTGACTTTTACTGTGACTTGCTTGCCAGTGCCTTCCTTGTCAGACTACCAGGGTAATGCTGTCTTGCATGTCAGACCTTCCAGCCCTGTCTATTCCTCTAGCACCCAACCCGTTCTTTGTAGACCCATACTGTTTGCTAGACTATATCCACTTCTGTCTTCTTTCCTCACTGTATTCATTGATCCTGTCCTCTTGCTATGTAGTATCCCCAGTCGCCATTTTAGCACATGAACTATTAAATTTCATTTAGCAATCTAAGCTTCTCTTCTGACTTTTTCATCCACTTATGAAAATAACTATTAAATTTCCTATTTTGAGAACCATCCTAAACCCAATAATGTAGTTGTTCCATTTTAAGAAATCATAAATAAAAAATTACAGCATTAAAGGGATGGCCGTACTTTTAAGGTGATTGCAATATTTATCTGTGTTAGGTTTGGACTGCCTTTTGTTCTGCACTTAGAGAAGACAATAGCATGGGACCTTCTGCAGAAGGAAATCTTGGAGAAGATGAAGTATTTCTTGAGGCCCACAGTTTGCATTCAGGTGGGTAAGCGTTTTGACACTCTAGCATAGCATGGGTGCATACCCAGTGAAGGAACAGTCACTGTGATGAAATTTGAATTTTGGACCCCTGTGCTTAGGGAAGACTAGGCATGGATTTGGGATGTTGAGGAGCCCTGGTGGAAAGCTGTTTGATAAAATCAGCTGTGTTCAGATTTTCAAGACTAAGGACTTAATTCCTCATTTTCTGGCCATTGCAAGAATTTCCTTGAACTGCTAGGTATTTCTTTGTAATACATATTTATTGTTAAAGATTAGCACATGATTAGCTGTGTATTTTCAAAATTAGGATTACTATATTAAGATATCCTTAAGATAACTTAAGACTTATATTAAGTTAATGTTCAGCCTAAAGCAGCATATTACTTGTCCTGTATAACATATTTGATATGTGAGTTGCACTTAGGTAAATCATCTTTAAAGTGTATAATAGTGGCTCAGCAACGTAACAGAACATCAGAAGTTTTGCAAAACCATTTGCTGTCCTTCTGTTTTGGAAAAGCCACTGTGGCGCACATGGCCTTGAAGAGAAACTCAGCCACATTTTCCTTTATTGTTTGATTGCAGGTGTGTCCATTCAGTTTGCGTGTTGTCAGTGTTGTGGGGATAACATACTTGCTGCCCCAGGAGGAGCAGCCGCTGTGCCACCCAACAGTAGAAAGGTAAAAATCAGTAACTCACCTTCCAGAATTTTATTTATGCTCCTGTGTATTTTCTAGTGATGTCTGGTATAATTTTCACCTAAGTGTGGTAGGCTCCTTAGGCTTGTTTAGATGTACTTATTTTACTTTTCATTCATATTTGAATATGATATTACGATCTTTTTTTTAAAATCAGAAAAGCCTGGAGTACCCCTGTCAGGAAAGCAAATTAATGCATTTCCCAGGACTACAGATAAATTACACTTCCATATTTAATCAAGATGGAAGTTTTCCAAAGTAGAGTTCTCATCATGCAACTTTCCTCCTGGAAATCTTAAATGGTAACCTGTGGCCTAAAAGATAAAACCCAGACTTCCACGGTCTATGAAGCTCTACACAGTTTGAACCCTGCTTGCTTCCCATTTGTCAGGTCCCGCTCTTCTTCTCTAAACCTTCAGCAGCATCAGAGCATGAGGATTGTTGGAATGTGTGGCACAGCTTTGTGTGTGTGGCACAGCTTTTTGTGTGTGGCACAGCTTTTTGTGTGTGGCACAGCTTTGTGTGTGTGGCACAGCTTTTTGTGTGTGGCACAGCTTTCCTTTGCACATGTGGTGTCATTTGTTGATCATTCTGTCCCTCCTGTCCCTCAGTAGACAGTCACTTCACTCTGCTACCTCTGTGCTTTCTACATGCTTCTGACACCCTACTGTATTAATAAAACAATACAAATGTGTGTGTATATATACACAATACATATATGGATACATAAATACAAAAGCTCACATTGTTTTTATTATAATTTGTAACAAATATTATAGTTTCTTCATTTTAGGATTCCAAAATATATATATACATACATACACATATAACCTGGTTCTGTTTGAAAGAAGTTTAAGTTTGGTTTTAGAGATGAGTTTTTTGTTTTTTGTTTTAAGATTTTATTTATTTATTCATGAGAGACACAGAGAGAGAGGCAGAAACACAGGCAGAGGGAGAAGCAGGCTCCATGGAGGGAGTCTGATGTGGGACTCGATCCTGGGTCTCCAGGATCAGGCCCTGGGCTGAAGACAGCACTAAACCACTGAGCCACCAGGGCTACCCGAGACAAGAGTTAAGAGATTAGGTTATCCAGAATACTGCAAAGCATAACAAATTCTAGATGGGTAATTAATATTGACTAGTAATGCTGAAGAGTTTCTCAGAAGATGGCGATAAGACAGGGAGCTTAGGGGGAGGGCTTTATAAAGGACAGAGATGGAACCTTACAGGAAGGTCAGTTTAGATTGGCGTGGGCACAGTCCAAGGGCCAGGCATGGTTTACAGGAGAGGAGAAATGCAGGAGCAGACTTTGTTCCCAGAGGAACTATCATCCGGTTTCTATTTGGGTTGGTGAGAAATGAGACAAAAAGTTGGAAAGGTCATAAAGAACATCTAAAAGTGATTGTGCACAGCCTTATAACATGTGGCTGATTTTTTCTAATCTATTTCTATACCGGACATTTTAATTTAAGGATTTTTTTGTCCAATTGTAACCTAGTTATTCTAAATATGAGATCATTACAGTCTCTCCAGAAACCTTTCCTGATGAGGAACAATGATGAAGATTTTCAGTAATCCTGTTATGATATCAAATTGCAGGTAATCATGTAAGTAAAATTTATTTAGAACATAATATGTCACTTCCCTCTCCATCCTCTAGGGCATTAAAATCTTGTGGACCAGGTGGCACTGCACATGTGAAGTTAGTGGTAGAATGGGACAAGGAAACAAAAGACTTGTGAGTATTTTTTTATTTAGTGCTTATAGAATCATTGTTTTAATTATCATTTTAATAGCATCCCTTTGATCTTTCAGATTAGCTGAAACAAATCTCTCTTTAAGTATCCAAATGAGTTGCTAATCTTTTATTTAACTGGTTATTTCTTTCCTATACTTTCTGTTGTCCGGATCTCAAAGACCTCAAAACATTTGTTTGCTGCTATCAGAGCTATTTACTTATCCTTGTACAGGGCCAATTACTTTTTTTTTAGAGAGGAAACTGGGAGAGAGGGAGAGAGAGAGAATCTTAAGCAGGCTCCACACTGGGTGGAGGGCTTGATCTCATGACTTGAGATCATGACCTAAACTGAAATCAAGAGTTGGATACTTAACCAACTGAGCCACCCAGGCACCCCTTTGATTTTTATTGTAGGCCTATTAACTCTAGTAAATTACACCAAATGCATATACCCTTATATACAAAGGACAAGGATCTATGAATTAACAGTTCATGGCCAAGCCCATGAAAGAAATAATAAAGTTATTTCTTGAAAATAACTTTACAGATACGGAACTTTTCAAGCGTATTTTGGAACACAGAATAGTTGCATGACCAGCTGAATAACCTGTTGGTGTCATTACACATTGGTTCTTTTTGGTTTATAAATTTATAGTCACATTGTAAAGCTGCAGTTTTTGGGTCAGTTTTGCAAGACATTCTCTGATGAATACCTGCCTTCCCCCCATTGCAGCTTATTTGTAAATACTGAAGATGAGTATATTCCTGATGCAGAAAGTGTCCGTCTGCAGAGGGAGCGTCATCATCAGCCTCAGACTTGCACTTTATCCCAGTGTTTCCAGCTCTACACCAAAGAGGAGCGGGTAAGAGCCCGGCAGCACTTCTTGGGTGGTGAGGGTAGCAGGGAGGGAACTGTGGTAGGATGATACCAGAGAAGCAAATTATGCCCCAGAAAAGTCCCCAGACATACTATACTCCTGTAAGTTCTGCACACATAATGGGCACCTAAGTGCTGTCCTTTTTAGGACTTTAACATAAAGTCATTTAGATTATTAGAAAACCTTGATTGAAATGCTCTAGAAGTAAACCTTTGTAATTTTTTTCTTTTCTTTTTAACAACACTTTTTTTGTTGTTGTTTCGATTTGGAGATTTTAAATCATTTGCCTTAGTAACCAGAGTAGTGATTCTTAATTTTTTGGTACTAAGAACATAAGTACCAGGACCTATTTAAATTTAAACTTAAATTAATTAAATTAATTAAAATTAAAAGTTCAGTTCCTTAGCTGCTTTAGTCACATTTGGAGTGCTCAGTGCAGGTATACATAGAAAATTCTATCAGACAGCATGGTTTGGACCACTTAGCACAGTGCTTTGCAGATAGTAGGGACTCCGTAAGTATTTGAATGGAAGAATGGACAGATACATGGATGAATAAGTCTTTGTGGATGGGATCAAGGCCTGTGTAGTTTTTAAAACTTTCCAAGTTCATACACCTTGAGCAGCCTTGACTAGAGCACCTGGGTGTTCAGCTAATCTTGAGTTCATGTTTAGGATCATAATTTTGACCACTAATTGTTACTGCGCACACTTGTATGTAGTGAACCCTGCAATTTCAGGGTTGGAGGGGACTTTAAAACTCCTTTTTTCTAATGGTTGAGTTCTTCTATCAGATTCCAAATAGGTGATTGTCCAGCCACTGTTTGAATACCTTAGTTATGAGGCATTAGTCTCTATTCGAGACACACCATTTCATCTCTGGATATCTCTAATGGTCACTGAGGCTGCCCTTCGTGAAATATGCCCGAGGCTACTACAACCAACAGGTGTTCTCTCTCCTGAGTTCGTTAAGGATTCTTGAGGACTAGTCTTTTTTTTTTTTTTTTTTTTTTTGAGTACAAGTCTTAATTGTCTTCCACTTGTCTACCCTTTAAATATTTGAAAATACTTTTAATAGAGTCCTTTTCCCCCAAGCTGTTCATAGCTAGTTCCTTTAATAATAGTTTTTCATAAGATCTTTTTTTTTTTTTTTCCCAGTTTGGGGCCTAATTATAAAATAGTTAGTTGACTTTAAAACAGGTTGATGGCAGACTCTGTGTGGTACCTTGTCCTATTTTGGGCTTTTTTTTTTGGTTGAGGAGGGGATGTTTGAGAATGTTACAAAGCTTAAAACTGAGCAGATCTACTAGATGACAATATTTGTATTCCACAAAACATCTCACTGATTTAGAAGGATGAGTTCAAGCTGGCAAGATATATTTTAGTAGGGATTCATTTATTCAGTAAATGTTCACTGAGTTTATACTATGCGCTCGGTGCTACCCATGGTACTGCAGATATAACAGGGACCAAGCCAGGCAGTGTTTCTGCTTTTGGGCTGATTATAGTCTAGTGGGGATAAATAAGTAAATCAAGGAAGGAACCTACTGTGGTTGAGAAACAGGAGTGAGGCCAATGTGGCTGGAACACAGGGATAAGGGAGAGAGTTGTGACAGTCTGTCCTGGTTATAAAATAACCCTAGCATCTATAAGCAGTGCCTGGCACAGAGAAAGCATTCAGTAAGTACATATTAGAATGAATGAATGTGTATTACTTGGGTAGTAGAGGTATGGAGGAGGGATTTAGGGAGTTAGGGATTTAGCCGCAGACCATAAGATGGTTAACTTTGAGTTTAGTTATCTGCAAGCTCAGTATTGATCTGCAGTGTCATGTGTCAGCCACTATCAGCTGCTGCCTTAAGGATGCTTTAAAACAGGTCCAGAATTCAGATGGTGATAGCACTGCTCTTTTCATTACCTAAGTGTTCATGGTTAAGAGACTGACAAACCGGGGCATGAGACAGTGGCTAGGGGATGGTGCATCTGGAAACCATAACATGCTGAATTGACAGAGGAGGCCTTAAGTAGAGATCTGATAGCTATTTTTAGGCACTTTAAGGACTGTCTGTGGATGAGGGATTGGACTTAATTCTATCTAAAAAGCAGAACTTAAGGATTGAAAATTACAGGGAGAATGAATTTGTCTTAATATGAGGAAGAACTCTGACAGACCTTCTGAAAACGAAATAGCTGCCTACTGAGACAGCCGCCTTTTGTTTGCTAGGCAGTTAGCTAGACCAGTGTTGCTCCAAGTATGGTCTGCAGGTCTAGGAGCTCTTTGTAGCACCTTACAGTGTGATAATACAGAAATGAGAGATGTTTTAAAAACTGCTATAGCTGTTAGACATTGTCAGGACATTCTCATTGTATCTTATAAAAGTATCTGTATTGGAAATTAAAACAAATAACAACCTGGCCCTTTACCACAAGCCTTGGGCTGCATGGCCACATAGGGAGACTATAAATATGTCACCCAGAGGTGCAGCGTAACAGTGTAGGTCCCTGCCAGTCTAAGTGTCTGAGTCATTTCCACCCACCCAAACTTGTTTTTCTCCCCATATTTCTTACAAACATGATTGGATCTCCCTGTATGAAAAAAAAATCCCCTCAGTTCTGCTTTCCTTTCCAATGAGCCATGCCTGCCTTTCTCCTCCTCCTTTCTGCCTCATTCCCCTTTAGGGGTTTCAGCTCCTTCCTTCCCACCATCTCACTTGCACTTCTGACACTGCTCTCTGAAATTCTCGGTGGCCCCTGGTTTGCTCGCTTCTGTGGCCTTTGCTCCGTCTGCATTTGACCTCTCTAGGATCTTGCCATTGTCTCTCCTTGGTGTGCATAAAAGGGAATGCTTCTGGTTTGCCTGTTTTTCTGACTATGCATCCTCAGACTCTGGTGGTTTCTCAGCTTTAGTATTTCTTTTTGAAAGAGGCATTCCTCAAGATTCTGTTCTTGACTTCTGTCTGTTCCATCTCAGTGGGCATTGATTGTCATCCATACCATGGTTTCCTTACTTCATCATGTTCATGGTCCCAGATCTGATACCTCTTCTAAACTCCAGAGGAGATTTAAATCTCTCACCAGACATGCCTCATGGGCACCTCTAACTGAATATGTCCCCATCCTGAAGAGGTGACATGTGGACCTGAAGCCTCAGATTAATGTTCAGAAAGACCTTATTGATAGCAGGAGTAGAGAGGATTGATTGGAGTCGTTCAGTGCTTGGGAGAGAGAGATCAGTTAGGAGACTCGCAGAAGTCCAGGTAAGAGCCTGGGTGAGGACTTTGAGTGAAGGCCATGTTAGTGGGAATGGAGTAGAGGAGACAGGTGTGAGACATGGCAGAGACAATTACTTTGGGTAGATGTGGGGCAGGAGGAAGAGGGAAGGGTTTGAGGGTTTGCAATACCCGCCCTCTGCTCCTGCCGCTGGTGCTGCTTTTAGTGGGTGGCAGAGGTGGTTGCAAATGTAGGACATAGAAGAAGAGGAAGAGGAAGTATATTGATGGAAAGGCAACAGGTTCAGTTCAGGAGTTTGTGGAATTTGAGGTTCTTCTGTAACATTGAACATCCTCTGTATAATATTGGCCTGTTAGTCATCCCTTTTTGAGGGAGAATTTATTCAGCTCTGGCCAAGTGCCTCTTGTGATTGTGTTTTTCCATTGACTCCCCCATCAAATGTGGTTTCCAGAGAGATTCTGAGTTGTACCATGCCCTGAGCAAGAAATGAGTGCCGTGGTCTCCTATAAAAAAAAAGTCTTGCCTTAAGTGGAGCTTAATGGAAGTCATTTCATGCTCCTTGTTTTCAGCTTGCCCCAGATGATGCCTGGCGTTGCCCACACTGTAAGCAGCTGCAGCAGGGGAGCATTACGTTAAGCCTCTGGACTCTGCCTGATGTGCTTATTATACATCTAAAGAGATTTCGACAGGTAGGTAAACCCTCCGTCATGGCAAGAAAAGCTATGACCAAGTTTCTTACGCCCCTACCAGTGGACTGCATAGGGATTCTTTGGCTGTCCCTCTTTGGTCTGGTGGTCCTGTTCATGTTGTTACAGACACATCTGTCTCAGTGTTTGGGGACATGTTTTGATCTTACCCAGAGCAAAATGTGAACATTCTGTGACCCTTTAAATTCTAAACATTTTAGTTCATCCTGCAGATATTTTACTGTGTTCTTGAGGACTTGCTTTAGATTTATAAATGTTGTGTTTTAGATTTACAAATGTTATGCTTTAAATTTTGCTAAGTGTACTTTGGGATTTAAAAAAACAAACATACAAATGTAGAGCTCCTTTCTGGGGGTGGGTAGAATTCTCTTTGTACCTAAAGTAATAATGGGTGTCATCCTGCTCCCCAGGAGCTGTCATGTAGTTGGGAAGATGAGTCATAAATGTATACAAAGAAAATCTGCTTTGAGTTGTATTACTCTTGAGTCAGTTTTTCCCAAAAAGGCTGTCTATTCCCTAAAGTTAGGAATGTCCTGGGCAGACCCCATTGTAAGAGAGGTAAATAGGAGGTAAATGTTTAAGAAGTCTGAGGCCTGGCTTTTAGGTTTGTATCTGAAAGATTAGGATTGGGCATCTCCCAGGTGAGTTGGACGCAGGGCCATGTACACAGTGGCAGAGGGAACGATGTGTGCAAGGAGATAGCATGTGCCAAAGACTGAGCAGGCCAGTTTGGCTAGACTTCTGGAGGGTGGGGAAGGTGTGAGTTAAGGTAGAAGGGCTGCTTAGGGACTGGCTGTCCAAGCAGAACCTTTTGGGCAGAGTGGGATTCTGATAAAGGATTACAAGCAGAGAAGCAACATGACCAAATTTTTTATTTGAAGAGACCATTCTGGCTGCTGTATGGAAAATGTGAGGCTGCACAAATGAAGCTAGGGAGATCTGAAGGGAGCCATGGCAACCATCCAAGGGAGGATGCTGATGGCTTGTATGAAGCTGTGGCAGTAGATAAGACCCGAATAGATTGAGCAGATGTTTAGGACTTGCTGATGAAGTGGAGGTATCTGGGATGACACGCCCAGGATCCCTAGGGCTGGGCTTTCACTCAAAGGTTTGGGGGTCTGGCTCCTATAATGGTGGAGTATCCCAACTGCATGCATCCCTTGGGATCTGCAGGTAGAGAGTTGGTGAGGTTCAGAGCCCTGCCTTCAGCCTTCTCTGGCCCCTTCGACACACGCACACTAACTTCCTTTGCTTTCTGTTTTTTTTTGAAGGCAGTCACTTTTGACTTCTCTCTGGACCCTCCCCAATTATCTCTTCAGTTCAGTTGTGCCTCTGCAGTGCCTCCTGAGTGTGCCCCCTTCTCCTCATTATTGCTGCCAGTGTGCCACTTCAGATTTGTGATACTTTCCAGCTGGTTGCAGTTGCATTGTCTTCTACTTGATTTCTTAACCTAAGCTGCTCCTCCCTTAGTGTCATGCCCTGCACACTGCTTACACAGCCCTAATGACGTCCCCTCCCTCAAGCCTTAGCGCTTGACTGCAAAGTAAGGTCCAGATTCTTTAGTCTGACCTTCATGACAGTCCAGGGCTCATCCTGCCTTTCTTTTATAAACATTTTCCTTCTTTTAATAGATTCACAGCTCTTGAGGTGGGTGTTTATCCATGCCTGGTTAATTTCTTAAAGCTTCCTCAGACACAGGAAGCATTCAGAAGACAGCTATTGAGCTGACGGATTTCAGGATTTCCCGGTGGCCTTAATGGAAAATACAGATTACCCAAGATTATCAGCTAAATAAATATATTAAGTCAGTTTAAGCATTAACATGCTTGTTGGAAGAGATGGAGAGGAAAGGAGTGCAGTGCTTATCCAGTGGCTACTCTATGCCAGCAGTGTGCTTCATCTCTCACATACATGATTACTCCATTACTTTTCATGCCTCTGTGACAGAGGTATTAGGATGAACTGCCTGATACTGACAATTTTGTATGTCAAAAACCTAAAACTCCTCTATCAGATAAGGAGACTCAAAGAAGTTCATCACCCCTTACATGTAGGTCATTGCTTGTTCTATTTTTAGTGCTGTTATAACCTGTTCCTCCAGATAGTTAAAGCTTTTAATGTGTTTCCCTATTTTGTATGTATCTTGGGAAACCTCAGATCGGTAACTAAAACCACTCTTGCTGATAGGGTCCACATTCCACACACAACTGATCTGCCATCCACTTGCATGAAAATATCATCAGAACTTGTTTTTCTTCTTGCAACAGGAAGGAGACAGGCGTATGAAACTTCAGAACATGGTCAAGTTCCCCTTGACTGGCCTGGACATGACACCTCATGTGGTTAAGAGAAGTCAGAGCAGCTGGAGCTTGCCATCCCATTGGTCTCCGTGGAGACGGCCCTATGGACTCGGGAGGGACCCTGAGGACTACGTCTATGACCTGTATGCTGTGTGCAATCATCATGGCACCATGCAAGGGGGGCACTACACAGGTCTGCAGTGCGAGGGGCCGGGTGTCTATGCTGACCCTTCCTTCACACATGTTTTGCTTGTGACAGGGTTATTTTTGCTTTAAAATCTCCCTTTCTCTTCTAGTAGGCACTGTGCCAACTTTGAGAGCAGTTCTCATCCTCAGGATCTCTGTCCACAAACAAAAAATGAAAATTCTTCCTTCTTTTCTTGAGTTGGATCATCCAGTAGCTGTCTGAACTGACTGAGGAGGGGTGCATGCAGACAGCACTGTCTGGGCCATTGAGGGCTCACTTTGGTTACCTCCCCTGCACTCCACTCTTGAGGTTTCATTCTACCTCCTTGAAATTCCAGCTTCTCCCTTGAGTGATTATATGAACCAGTTTTATACTGTCTTTAAAGTGACTTCAAAGAGTTTTCTCTTTGTTTTAGGGCTAAATTTATTTTTCATTTTTAAAAGTTATGTTCATTATCTAAAATTTGTAGACAAGAGAGAGAGAACAGTACCATCATCCTTAGGCTCATCACTCAAAAATAATGATTGGTAACTTTTTAAAAAACATTGTGATTAACAAACATACCAAAATTTACCATTTGAACCAAGTTTGAAGTGTGGAGTTCAATGGCATTAAGTACGTTCATGTTGTTCTGAGGCCCTCACCACCATCCTTCTCCAGAACGTTTTTCTTCTTCCCAAACTGAAACATTAAACAGCAACTTCCTTTTCTCCTCTTCTCCCCAATCTCCTGGTCACCACTAGTCTTCCTGTTTCTACGAATCTGATTACACCTGGAATCTTCTATAAGTGGAACCATATAGTATCTGTCCTTTTGTGTCTGGCTTAGTTCACATAGCATGTCTGTAAGATTCACCCATGTTCTAGCATGTGTCAGAATTCCTTTTTTTTTTTTTTTTTTTAAGGCTGAATAATATACCATTGTATGTAGGTAACATTTCTTCTGGTGTTTTTTTTAGATGTTTTGGCCATTAATTTACACAGTCATGATTGTACTGGTAGGTTCTATTTAGGTGAACATTCATGGAACATGTCCTACTTAGCTTGCCCTGGGCTGTCAGAGGCACATCAGAAACAAATAGGCCTCAACCTCTGTCTTCCAGGAGTGTACTCAAGTAGGGGACCAGATAATATGTAAGATCAGTAACGTGTAATACGTTCTGTGGTGGAAATGTGTTTGGGCAGTAGAGGAAGGGCCTGTGGGAGCATGGTCAGAGTGTATCGGAGGCACAGGAGAAGCCATGGGGATGGTAACCTGCTGCTTGCACTTCAGGACTGTATGGGCTGACAGGGAGATAGACAGTAAAAGTATCAGAATCAGAAGCGCAATGAAGTGCAAGTCCTCCATGCATTCCCTGTATCCCAGTCTTCATGCTTACCATTATAATAGAAGTATTTGGATGTTGGTGCTTAATTTTTATAAACACTGTTTTTCATGACCACAGAACATTCTGTTGGTGGAACTCTAGTTTTATATAGGTGTTCCCCATTGTTGAACATGTCTATTGTCTCTGGTGTTTAACTTTTTTTTTTTTTTTAAGATTTTATTTATTCAAGAGAGACAGAGAGAGAGAGAGGGAGCGGGAGAGAGAGAAAGAGAGAGAGAGAGAGGCAGAGACACAGGCAGAGGAAGAAGCAGGCTTCATGCAGGGAGCTTGATGTGGGACTCGATCCCTTAGTCTCCGGGATCATGCCCTGGGCTGAAGGCGGCGCTAAACCACTGAGCCACCCGGGCTGCCCTGGTGTTTAACTTTAACTGTAACACTGATGCATATCTTTTAGTTTATATTCCAGTTTTGTATTTCCTTGAGACTGAGTCTCAGAGCTGGAATTACTGGCTTAAAGACATGTGTGAACCTCAGGGGAGCAGGCAGGTGTGGGGACTCTTCCTTGGACATTTATGTGTGTGGGGGAGTCCACAGAGCACTGCTGTTAATTTGGCAATCTGTATGGGTGAGTGGCCAGGACTTGGATTTTTGCTTCCTTCAGACTCAACGCATTTCACATAGGTACTTCCAGGGACTTCCTTTCTTCCTGAACTCAGTGCTTCACGCAACAAAATTCAGGGTGCCATTGACTCATAAAGGTCAGGGGAGGTGGAGGAGGTTGGGCTTCACCAGTTAGTATTTCAAATTCTGTGAGACACTTCCATTAGCAGCTAGCTCCAAAACCCCCGCTCAGCAGGCTGAAGAAGCATGTTGGGCTCCTGAACCCCTCCACCAATGACTGCATACAGTAATCTTTTATTCTTGAAACCCTTTTAGTTCTTGCAGTACTTAGATGCTGTAGGCAACAGTTATTTGTGAGAGGAATTATACCAATTCCAAGTATTATCTCATACTGGAATGGTTTGTTTTGCCTCTGCCTGCCCTGGGAAGCACACTCAGGGAGAAAAATGAGAGAAGTTGAAGTCCATAGAAGACAAAAGTTAAATGTTAATTAAACTTTTAGATACAGTTTACTTTATATTTTGGTTTATTTATTATTTTTTTTTAATTTTTATTTATTTATGATAGGCACACAGTGAGAGAGAGAGGCAGAGACACAGGCAGAGAGAGAAGCAGGCTCCATGCACCGGGAGCCTGACGTGGGATTCGATCCCAGGTCTCCAGGATCGCGCCCCGGGCCAAAGGCAGGCGGTAAACTGCTGCGCCACCCAGGGATCCCTATATTTTGGTTTAAATCAAATTTAAAATCTGATAAGACTTTATGTCTTGTAGATTTTGTGTTTATATTTTATGGGGCCCACTTGTATAATAAATGTCATGTATCTGATTGGATATTTGCCTTTGTGGCATTACCAGTCATGTCTTTTCTTGGATACTGAGTCATAGAATTATATACTCTTAGACTCTTCAGATGGAAAGGATTTAGAGATTATTTAATTTCACTGGGTAGCAGGTATAGTAGCACCTTTGCCTGGGTAGTGTTCACCTAGCTTCAGCTTTGGTAAAGAATGTGTCTTCCTTTGATATTGTTTCTTGGGAAAATAATGCACTTTCTAGCAAGAGAGTATTGAGAAAAATAGGACAGTACTGGATTCTAACCTATCATGTTACTCTTTGTATAGAATGGACTTGGGAAAATGCCAGAAAACCTACAGGTACTTTGGAGATAGCACAGTTTGGAGATAGGAGCATGGGCTAGAAGCTAGACACCTCATCCATGCTCTGTGACCTACAGCAGGTGACTTTATATGAACTTGGTGACTACACCGGTGATCTAGAAGTGCTTGGGCCTGCCATTCAGGACCTGTTATTCCCTAGGAAGAGCTTAGGCACTGTCTGCATTATTTCCCCTTTTTGATGCCTAGGCCATACCACTGCTTTTCTGATATATAAAAGTGTAGGGTTTTAGTTTAGACAACATTTTAAATGCCTTCACTTGTTGAATTAAAGATGAGTTTTTAAGTTTTCATTTGGAATTTTATTTTGCACTAGTTCAGGCTGTTAATCACATGGTTACGTGTATGTCTAACTTGTGGTTTTGTTTTGTTTTTTTTTATCTTTTTTAGGATTTTATTTATTTACTCATGAGAGGCACAGAGAGAGAGAGAAAGGCAGAGACAAAGGCAGAGGGAGAAGCAGGCTCCATGCTGGGAACCTGACGTGGGACTCGATCCCAGGTCTCCAGGATCACACCCTGGGCCTAAGGCAGTGCTAAACCGCTGCGCCACCCGGGCTGCCCTATGGCTAACTTGTGTACGGATTCTAATTCAAACTTCTATGATGAAGAGCCTGCCTATTTTTTTTTTTTAAATTTCCAATTTTTTTTTTTTTTAAAGATTTATTTATTTACTTATTCAGAGAGAGCGAAAGAGAGGCAGAGACACAGGCAGAGAGAGAAGCAGGCTCCATGCAGGGAGCCCGACGTGGGACTCGATCCTGGGTCTCCAGAATCACACCCCGGGCTGCAGGCGGCGCTAAACCGCTGCGCCACCGGGGCTGCCCTAATTTCCAATTTTTAATGAGTCAGTACCTTTGTAAAAATATCATAACAGTGTCAGATTGCTATAAAAGTTTTTAAATGCTTATCTCAGTTTGGGTGCTTATCTTGCTGTGGACCAGGACCAGTCTGCGAACCACCATTTAAATAACACTTGTCTAGAAAACATTTGAGAAGCTACTGCCAGGAAGAAAAGCAAGTAGAATTATTTTGTAAAAACACTGTTAAACCATTAATGATTTACTGTGCTGCCTTAGTTGCCATGATGTGACTGAGAATAGACCACCCTGAAGAGGAATAGATTGATGCTAGTGCTGGGCTGCTCTGTCTCCTTCTTTTTTTTTTTTTTTTTTTATTTATTTATGATAGTCACAGAGAGAGAGAGAGAAGAAGAGAGAGAGAGAGACAGGCAGAAGGGAGAAGCAGGCTCCATGCAACGGGAGCCCGACGTGGGATTCGATCCCGGGTCTCCAGGATCGTGCCCTGGGCCAAAGGCAGGCGCTAAACCGCTGCGCCACCCAGGGATCCCTCTGTCTCCTTCTTTTAGGGATGTCCCACTCCAGAATAGCAGCCACCTCACCAGCCGGGTCATTTCTATTTCACACCTGGCCTGACACCAATGACAAGTTGCTGTTTAATCAGGTGCCTCTATTGCTGCTTCTCTCCCCTTCTGGTCTTAGGGGTCCATAGCTGTACGTGATTTCCCTCCCCATGATCAAAAGATTCTTATTCTGCTCTTTTTGGGGACCTATCTGGTGTAGCCCTCCTTGCCTGGGTGCCTCTCAGAACCCTATATGCCCTGTCCCTGGAGTGTTCAGCTAAATATTCTAGCACTCATTTATTCTTACTCCAATAAATGGGTATTTTTAGAAAGTGTGATAAGAATTGTATCCCTCTGGATCAAGCTTATCACACCCTTTGAAATATCCTTACAAGATCATGTGGTTTCCAGGAACACTGAGTTCTTGTCTGCTTTTGCTGGTACTTGAGTGGTCTTTCTTTCTCAGGGCTTAGAATTTGAACTGAAGAGAAACATGCATGCATTTATGAGCTCAAATGTTAGTTTGCCAGGGAACTTTCATGGATGCATTTTTTTGTGCTACCCTTCAGGGAAGCAGGGTGGGGTAGTTTAAGTGTTAGCTCAGAGACCAGATACACCTGAATTGAGCTGGGCCCTGCCCTTCACCAGCTGCTTGACTTTGGGGAAACTGGTTAATCTTTTTGAGCCTCTGTAAAATGGGAATAATAGTAGAGCAAATCTCATAGGATTAACTGAGAGGTTTGGCACATAATATATGCTAAACAAATAGTAGCTGCTTTTAGGATTAGTATCATCATTTCTAGTTCTATTTTCTATCTAATAAATGCTAAAATGTGACAACATACTTAAATCAGGGTTTCCCAGCCTCAGCA
This sequence comes from Canis lupus baileyi, assembly GCF_048164855.1. Lineage (NCBI taxonomy): Eukaryota > Metazoa > Chordata > Mammalia > Carnivora > Canidae > Canis > Canis lupus. Next base: position 54,954,278 of record NC_132845.1, on the reverse strand, counting down.
CTCTTGACAGCTTGGCTGGATAATTCTTGCCATGGGGACTGTCCTGCACATTGTAGAATGTTTAGCAGCATCCTTGATTACCCACTCAATGCCAGTAGCACCCTACCCTCTAGTGTGACAGTCAAAAATGTCTCCATTCATTGCTAGATGTCCCTACAGGGGCAAAATTGTCCCAGGTTGAGACCCACTGGTTTAAATAAATGAGTATATTGTGTTTTCTAAGATTAAATAGAATTTTGTCCATTTGGAATAGTTTAGAATTTCTCAAAAAATTTTGCCTGAGCATGATAGGCCATTTGGATTTTTTTTTTTAAATCACTTTGTGCATTATTATGTACAACCTTAAAAAGCTCTTGAATTAATTATATAAGCCAAAGCACTGGTTTGGACAGAGTGGAGTGGCTGGTGCCCACCGTCCCTGGTCCTCATGACAGACTCTTTTTTGGCAGCGTACTGTAAGAACTCTGTGGATGGCCTCTGGTACTGCTTTGATGACAGTGATGTGCAACAGCTATCAGAAGATGAGGTTTGCACACAGACAGCATACATCCTTTTCTACCAGAGGCGGACAGCTATTCCATCATGGTCAGCCAATAGCTCAGTGGCAGGTAAGACCAACTTCTTCTTTGGCAGTTTTTTCTAGAACAGAAGATTATAATTAATGGTCCAGAGAACTTCTCCACAAGGTCTCATTACTCTTTTGGGTTGATCAGATAAATTCTCATATTTGCATTTAATCTAGAAACCAAAATGATTGCAGTCAAGGAAATAGGAGTGGAATCCACAAACCAGCAGAGTTCCCATGGAAGCCGGGAGAGCCTGTCTCAAAATGAGGTTGCCATGTTTGCTTGTGGAATGAGTGAATGAAAAAAAGCAGTATAGCATGCTATTCTAAAAGCAAGAAGGAATGAAACTTGGCTTTGCCATGTTTTGGTTGGATCATCTGGGAGCACGGCCCATCCAAGCCACATATTTAATCATCTATAATGTTGGAGTACTAATAATACCTGCCTTATGGGGCCATTCTGTGCATCAGATTAGGTCAGTGTATGTTAGAGCCTTTTAGAAAAGGTATGGCACCATTAGAAATGTTTTTTTTTTTCCCCTGTGAAGTCGGACTGTTTTGTTACAAGGGTTGAAGGCTATAGTCCTATTAGATGGGCTGGGTAGCTGGATAGGGTCTAGTCTCGATGTAGCCACAGATAGTCCAGACAAGGTGATGCATGCTTCTTAATGCAGAATTTAAGAGACTGTGGCTGAGGACAGGGATATGGTAATGTGGGATCACATTAGAGAGTATTTACCCTGGATCCCCTAGAAGCTTGCGAGGAGTGGGTTTGAAGCTACTGAAAAGGAAGCACTGCTGAAGCAGAGTGACCCTCTGTTGGAGTCAAGCCCCACTCAGTATACCTGCCTTTCTATAGCCGCTCACTCCGTTAAGACAGTGAGCACTCCAGTGCTCTGTGCTTTCCCCCAGTGCTTTCCAGAGCCTGAGATATGCTTGGAAACTGCACCCTCTTGAGGTCTACTTGAGTCGTGTTCTCCATTTCAAGAGCATTTTCTGTTGCTCCAGAATATATTTCAGGGCATCCCTGGAATGGACTTACAGGTTGGCAGATAGCCTGGGTGTGTGCATGTATTTTGTATATTAATATTGTGAAAATGACTTAATGATTCCACAAAGCAGTGAGACTAAGAAGATAACGGAGCACTGCTGCTTTTGTTTGCTCTGTGTCAGAATTTTTCCTGTGTGTGCTTAGAGCAGTGCCCGGCAGTAGGTACTTAAAAAATATTTGTACAACTAGTATGAATGATTCTGTTGTCATCACTTTAAGACTTGCACTTTGCATTATGAAGTGTCCATGCCTATACTTGGATTTTGTTACTATAAACATGTGTGAGAGTCTGCCCTCCTTCTCATCTGAATGGGATATTCAAGCAGGCACAGCGTGGGGTCTAGGAGTGAGTTATACTGACATTGGCCACCTCCCAGCTTGGTAGCAGCACTTTCCTGAGAGTGTGTGCCAAGCAGCTGGCCCAGGATTCTGGCCTGACCTCAGTGCCTGCTTCCTTTTCCTACAGGCTCCACGAGTTCCTCCTTGTGTGAACATTGGGTGAGCCGGCTCCCGGGGAGCAAGCAAGCCAGTGTGACCTCCGCAGCTTCCTCCAGACGCACCTCCCTGGCCTCATTGTCTGAGTCGGTGGAGATGGCCGGGGAGAGGAGTGAAGATGATGGTGGGTATGGGTTATGTAACACATTTCCAAAATGGTGTCTCACAGACATGGCACAGGGTCCCTCGTACTTAGAAACTAAGCCCCAAGAAGACTGCGGGAGAAGGTAAAAGAGCTGCGTAGCTGTGCATTACAATCATAAGTGCCATTTTCTATAAACGGGGTCATTCGCTTTTCCTCTGTGACCTCTAGGAAGACTTTCTCCTACTTCATTATTTTCCATTTCTAAGGTCTAGTGTGGAGGCTGGGGCTTTAACTCTGTGCAAAAATGTGTATTCGTTTCTTTGAAAGTGCTTTTCAGAGTCACTAAAATCTGTAAGGGGACTCTGCAAGGTGGTGATTTGCTCAGGGCCACCTGGCAAGGAGGAGTCACTGTGTTGACTCCACTCTGCTTTGGACTTCCTGACTCGTCTCCCCTTTCCACCGTGGTTTCCTTTAGAGGAATTTGTATCGTGTTCTTTTGAGTACAGAAGCACCTACAACAAAAACTCTTGCCTCTGCATAAAGATAGTTTTTAAGAATTCTGAAGATTGTCACATGGCAAAAACTTGGGAAATATGATACAAATAGAACTGTGTTTTTGTTGTGTTTTTTACCTTTCCTTACCACGTGAGTAATAGCAGCAGAACCCATGGTTCTGACAGGAACCCCAGGTGGTGCTGGAAGGATCAGGCAGTCCAGGCAGTGAGGCAGGGAGTAGGTGAGAGTGAGCTCAGCTTCTCTAACGAGGACGGTGACTCATCTCCCAACAAGTCTCCTTCTGCGGCTAACATGTCAGTTGCTGTAATCTGCGTCTGGTGACGGTTGATTGTAAGAACTCAAAGTGGAGGGAAACAGCAGGAGCCTGGAAGGGGCCGCCTGGCCCTGGAGGTCTGTGTCCTTGCAGCTCCACGCCTGCTCTCGCTTCTGGCTTTTTGCCTCTGCATTTGTAAGTTAACAAGAGTACTTAGCTGGAATTGCTAAGCTCCTGGCATTTTATGGAAAACTGGCCAGTGAATCTTTGCTTGTTTAAGTAGAGGTTTTTCTCAATGCAGCCTTTAAATTTAGAATTCACTGTTGTGTTAACAGTAAGCTGGTTTGCCCTTGGTCTGTTTTTAGACAGAGTAGTTGGTGAAATCAGGATCCTCTTAAGCATCATCATCACAGTGGTACTGGGTGGTGCCCACAGAATAGAGTCTGTCTCTGAGGATCTTATCTGGACAGTTTTATAAATACCACAGCTACAGGGCCAAGTATGTATGGAATTGAATTTAGAATATTTTCTTTGGAAGGAAGTTTTAAGCTACTCAAAATAGAAGTGTATAGTTCTAATTATGAACTTTTTCTTCAGAAGTTTGAAATCACTCAGGATAAGAGTGTATCATCTCTGGTTCTTTCCACCAGTCTGCTGTTATAGGCCGTAATTACAGGCCAACCTGTATGTGGCATTGAGTCAAGGACAAGAGTTTGTGGTTCTGGTATTAACTCTGCCTCTGATTTTGTGTAATCTCGAGCCCACTACTTGACTTCCGTGGGCCCTGCTGGTTCTTAGTTGAAGAAGCCAGATCAGTAGCTCACATTTACTGAGCGTCTGTGAAGTGCCAGGTGGGCACAGGACTTTTAGGACTTTATTTAGTTCTTAGAGCAGCCCTGTAAATTAGAGCAAGGGTCAGCAAATGACAGCCTATGGGCCAAATTTGGCCCCCACCTTTATTTGTAAATAAGGTTTTATTAGAACACAACCACATACACCCATTTGTGTATGTGTCTTCTGTGGTGTCACTTCATGCTGCAGTGACAGAGTTGAGTGGTTGGTCCACGAAGCCTAGAGTATTAACTGTCTGGGCCCTTAAGTCTCTCAATTCCTGATGTACAGCAAGAAGGTAAAGGGACCGTTTGCCGATCCCTGAGTTAGAATGTCCCTATTTTATAGATAGGGGAACTGGGTCCAGAAAAGTTGAAGTCATGTGGCTGCTCCTTGACTCCAGATGTGCTGGCTCTGAAGGTCACGCTCCTGTCATTCCAGGCTTGCCTTCCTCCCTTCTTCAGTTATCTTAAGGTGTTGCTGGGACATGTTTTCAGTTTAACTTAATGCTATTTTCTCTGCTACATTCAGGCGGTTTCTCCACTCGGCCATTCGTGAGAAGTGTCCAGCGTCAGAGCTTGTCATCCAGATCTTCTGTCACCAGCCCCTTGGCCGTTAATGACAATTGCATTAGACCTTCTTGGTCCCTGTCCGCTAAGCTGCAGATGCGCTCCAATTCTCCCTCCCGGTTCTCAGGGGACTCTCCGATCCACACCTCTGCCTCCACCTTGGAGAAGATTGGGGAGGCAGTGGATGACAAAGTCTCCATCTCCTGCTTTGGCAGCTTGCGGAACCTTTCCAGCAGTTACCAGGAACCAAGTGATAGTCACAGCCGACGTGAGCACAAGGCTGTGGGTCGGGCCCCTCTGGCTGTCATGGAAGGTGTGTTCAGAGATGAATCAGACACCCGCAAATTGAACTCCAGTGTTGTAGACACACAGAGCAAAAACTCAGCACAAGGGGATCGTGTGCCCCCCATCTCCGATCCATTTGATAACAATAACCAGATTGCTTATGTGGATCAGAGTGATTCTGTAGACAGCTCTCCAGTCAAAGAGGTGAAACCCACAAGCCACCCGGGCTCCCTCACAAAGAAACCAGACAGCACAGCCAAGAGATCCCCCAGTTCCAAAGGCGCTTCTGAACCAGATAGAAGCTTGCGGAAGGGGAGACCAGTCTTGGCAAGCCAGGAATCATCTCTTTCAAGTACATCCCCTTCTTCTCCTGTTCCTGTAAAAGTTTCTGTAAAGCCCTCCCGCTCCCGAAGCAAAGCAGATTCTTCTTCCAGGGCCAGTGGACGGCATTCCTCCCCTGCCCCTGGCCAGTCCAGAAAGGAGTCCTCCCCCAAACCCCAGGACTCCGTGTCATCTCCTTCGCCCCAGCGGCAAAAGTCTTCTTCCTCCCTCACCTACACCGCTTCCTCTACATCTGCCAAAAAAGCTTCGGGCCCTGCTGCAAGGGGCCCCTTCCCTCCTGGGAAGAGCAGGACTTCAGACCGGAGCTTAAGTAGAGAGGGCTCCAGGCAAAGCCTTGCTTCGGATAGAGCCAGCGTTACCTCTAGCTCTAAACCCAACTCCCCCCGGGTGAGCCAGGCCAGGGCAGGGGAGGGCCGCGGGGATGGAAAGCATGTCAGGAGCTCCTCCATGGCCAGCCTGCGTTCCCCCAGCACGAGCATGAAGGCTGGTCTCAAGAGGGACAGCAAGTCGGAGGACAAGGGGCTGTCTTTCTTCAAGTCAGCCTTGAGACAGAAGGAAACCCGGCGGTCAACTGACCTTGGCAAAACAACCTTGCTCTCCAAGAAGGTTGCTGGGAGCTCTGTCAAGCTGGCTGGTAAGAGTGGCATGGACGACAAGGCAGAGAAAGGCTACCAGTCTCCAGGTGCCCAGCAGCCAAATGCAAGTACAGTTGGAAAAGAGCAGTTTGTCTCTAAGGACCCTGCTTCTGCTAAACATTCCCTGCTGTCTGCTCGTAAATCCAAGTCTTCCCAGCTAGATTCTGGAGTGCCCTCGTCTCCTGGTGGCAGGCAGTCTGCTGAGAAATCCTCAAAAAAGTTATCTTCTAGCATGCAAACCTCTGCACGGCCTTCTCAAAAACCTCAGTGATGTTTCTGCAATCCAAGTGTTTTATCTGTAAAGATGTTTATTTATTTAGAACCCTTTCCCTCCCACCAAAGCCCTCTATGCTTTTGTATGTTTTGGGTCATGTGCCTGGTGTGCGTGTGTGTGCGTGCGCGAGTGTATGTGTGTGTAGAATTCAACTGCAGATTGTTAAAAGCGTCGCCTTATTCTGCCATTGAACCAAATAACAGCCATAGGCAAAGCATTGATACAAGCTAACTGGAATAATGTAGATGAGACCCTGGGCGGTCCCTTTAGCAATTGTACATACTTCTTTCTAGAGAACTCTAATGACTTTTGTTGGACACTAGGGTTTGGAAATCTGTGAACCAGTTAAGCTGTCATTAGTGTGTGCTGTAGAAGGATTGGGTTATTTGACTTGGGTTTCATCTGAGCAGGATTTGTCCTCACAGCTGATTGTCGTGTGGCACCAGGAGCTCTAAAAACTGTGACACTAACAGTGAAACCAACAAACCGAGAGAAGACTTTGCTTTCTGCACTTTGGCCCCATCTACCAGTCTCTGTAAAGGGCAATATTTTAACACTAATGTTTCTCAGGTATATACTCAGCTAGTCTAGAGTGGATGCGCATCAGTAAAAGGGTTAATGAAGGAGGTGGCCTGTGGGGTGACTGTCATTTCTCTGACTGCCACAGATAGAAATTTCTAGAGGTAGGAAAGAAGTCTTTCATACCTTCATGTCTGCACAGATGTATGTATCATAAGCTGTCTTGATTCTTAGGATATGTCCTAAGAGGTGGCACATTTGGACAGCCAGAGAGCCAGTCACTAGTTCATTTTGTTTTTCTTCTAAATTTGCTACACTAAGGCCTTTGGGATTTTGAAATGCAGTAGAGCAGTTAACACATTTGAAAGATTCCTGGAAAAAAATGGATTCTGAACTGGATGCATGAATCTGTACCATTTTCCTTCTCTGGTGTTGCCTTTTTCTGTGTTAGAAGCTGAAAGCTCCATGCTGCCTTGCGTGCACATGCCTGTGTTTCTTGTAACTTGGAGAAGAAAGAAGTTGCCTAATGCCAAAAGTCAGTTAGTTGATGGCGTGTTGAAGCAATGTGTGACACAGTATTACGTGTGTACTTCTGATCCTGCCTGCCTGTCAGTCAAAGTTGTAGATTGCTTTTCAGTAAGTCATTTTTTTCTTTGTGCTTAAGATTTCATCTCTTAACCAGAACTCAAAAGTAGGAGTGGGGCATGTTCCATCTGGCATTGTCAGTGCAAATTACATTTCTTGTTTAGAAAACAAGAGAACCTCACAGAATCTCACAGATAAGCAAGATATGTAGTTTTTCAAGCTTTCTAGAGGTATCCTGGCTATTTATAGCCTTTTTTCCCCCCATTTTTATATTTTTTTAAAATGTCGAGAGTCATGGTCCTGATTCTCTTTGAATTGCATTTGTCACTTTGCCATGAAGTATAGCATGCTAAGTTTATATGCTTTTAAATATTAACTTTTTAAAAAAAAATTAAAGCCTTCCAATTCTTCCTGAACTCTTGGTGCACAGATCCATTTATAACCTTCCTTTTCAGTATTGCTGTGTGTGAAGTAGTTAGAACACATGCACATGAATAGTTATGAATTCTGCACTGCCTTCCCCCCCCCCCCCCCCCGTACCTCTTGGGAAGTATTTCCCATAGGTTTCTAACTTTATTTTGCTGCTATTTTGAGCATTAGCAGGTAACTTGCAAGTCTGGAAGCCATTTATGTTGAGGATAGCTAGAATTTTAGACCCTTGCAATATTTAAGACTTAGCTCCTCAGCCTTGTGAAAGCTACCATAGTGCTCCATGAAGTTCATTGAACGTGAGCCTGTTGCCCTGTGCGCTTGGTCCTATACTCACCCCTTCACTAGGTGTCCCTGATTCACTGCACAGGCGTCTGGTTTCCCAAAGCAGCATTCCTCTCCTCTGCTGTAGTGTGACTGTGTAAGACCGGTTGCCATCAGTGTTGTTCCTGCCTCTGCGGGGACACTGACAGCCCCATCAGTGTTTGGCCACTGCTAGTTTTTCAGTGTCACTTTTATTTCCTGGAAAAGATACACCAAGTATGGGATCGTCAGTACCAGGAATCGAATGTTTGTCTGATTGGAGCTTCTTGTCTTTCTTTGAAATAAGTGAATATCCTGTGAAATCTATCTGAAGCTCTGCAATAGCCTTGGAATTGAGTTTGACTACAAAAAGGATTTTAATAACACCTTTCTCTAGGGCTACTATCAGTTAAGCATTAGTAGATTGTAGTTTAATTTTCATAGTGGCAAATATTTTTATTCTCGAGTCCTCCAGGAATGGATTTTCCATTATATCTAGTGTTTTAAGCAAAAACAATTCTCCAAATGTCTTTAATTTTCCATGGGATCTAGAAATAAAATTTAAGCATCTGTAAACTATATGTCTATGGAGTTTAGTCCCCTTTTTTGGATATAAATGAAAAAAATCAGGAAGTGTGGCATTGTCTAGGCATCTTTAAGCTGTTTCATTTCTGGCCTTGGTAAATAATAAAAATTACATCCCTAGCTACAGGTACAACCTTTAAGCCACAGAAAAGGATATTTGCCCAAAAGTTTGGAGATGCTCTTTGAGGTGTGGAAGATCTTATTGGAAAATTATTACTTGGTTCAATTCAGTTGTTTGGTAGGCAAGTTAGTTGTTTGGTAGGGACTTGGTGTTTGCTTTGTTTTTTATTTTCCCAGTGATGTTTGGCACATTGAGCATATCTATGCTTTGAGGTTAAAAATTATCTGCTAAGGATGGTGGGCCTGGGTTTCTGGTTGACAACTAGGTGGGTCTGAGTAGAGCAGTCATTTCCTGGTAGGCACAGAATAATCCCTGACAGTAGTGCTGTTCTGTATTGTTTTTTGCTTTTAAAAAACTTTTTATTTTTGATTTATTTTCCTGTGAACATCCAGTGCACTGAGATTATGTCATTCCTTCAGACAGCCCTGCACCTTGCCTCTGTAATCCCTTATATAATGTGGAAGCACAAAGAAACCGTTAAGCTCACTTCATCTCAAGATCACCTCCCAGCCCTTATGGTTTCCCATCCTAAAAGCAGCCTAACTGAAAAGAATACCTTGCTGGACCAATAGAAACGGACGTGGGAATATTTGTGGTCTGGTAAAATATTGTAATTTGATATGAGGCTGCCCTCAACCCTTGTAATTATTCTTTCCTCATTCATTGATTCATTCATTGATTCATTCATTGATTCATTCATTCATTCTGCAAACGTTCGTTGAGGGCCTGCTTTGCTCGTAAAGGCGAGCAGAAAGCATCAGGAATTTGCTGTAGCCGAGGAGCCCTGGGAGCGCAGCTGATGAGCCAAGGGATGCTTGTGATACCCCAAATGGAGTGACGGTCCCCGACCCCCGAACAAAGAGAGCAAGTGGATTCTGGTGAACTGGCCAAGGCCTGTGGTCCTCTTGAGCAAGTCTCTCCTGTTCCGGAAACCAAAAGTGCCCTTCTTCATCTTTGGAGACATTTTACTCTTACATCTACTTTTTCAGACTGAGCTGTCTCTGCTACTTAGGGGTTGAAAATCCATTACAAAGTCACTTTCCATTAGAATTTGGTCATCCATGTTTGTATGAAACAGATATGGGGATGGGGGGGCGGGGGACAAATTGCCATCCCTCTAAAGAAACTATCATGGAAAAAACTAGGGACAGTATGTAAAGGAAGCAGCAGTGGCAGCCTTGAGGAAAAATGGAACAGAGAAGAGCTGTGAACAGAGCTCACTTATTTCAAATAAATGTGTTTTTAAAAATAGATTGACATATGATGTTACATTTCATTCTGACAAATTACCCAACAGCTAAAGTTGTTGTTTCCTACATAGGTTATCAGAATTATTGAATGTCAAGATAATTAGTGTTTCTGGGTTGGATTTTTGAGATAGTTACAGAAATCATAAGCACAGTTTCAATAAAACATATTCTGTGAGGTGTGTTGAACTTGTATTATTTGGAAGTAAGAGCAAAATTTGCTGACAAATCAGTGCCTATATCATAAACATAAAGTAGCTGTTACTGTGCAGACTGGTCATCTTTACTTTCATAAATGGTACATTATTGTTAAACTTCACTACATTTTTGGGAGGGAAATCCTATGCTTTCTTTAAATGAACACTTAGTATTTCACACTGCCTTTTAATCAACTTTCATAGTGTTTGTTTTGCAGCTGCAATTTGAGCATGACCAGTCATTTTTTTCCCCCAAGTAATGAAAACAATTTTGCATGGCCTCCGTCTAACCCAGAAAGCATGTTCTTACAACCTATGCAAACAACTAATAAAAAATACGCTAAATGTAAATTTTTAAAAAGGCAATTCTTGGATTATGGAGCTCTATTTTTGAATTTGTAATTTTTTACATGTGGCTTAATCATCAGTACCGAAAAGCATGAATGTGTTTTCTTGTTTTGCTTTGCACATGTTTCTCTTTGCTGATTTTTTTTTTGATTGTTGGCAAGATTGTATGTAAAATAAGTATTTTGCAAGCAGGAGTGGAATTGGATATGTTGAACACACACGGGTTTATATACTGTATTTAGCCTGAAGACTTTCCTAAAGTATTTTGTTCTAAAAATAACCTGCCATTTTTTATAGATTTTAATTTTTTATATCTTCTAGGGTTCTATCGTGGTCACAAGAAGAGAATGTGGCTTCTAATAGTGCTAACAATTTTAAAATGCTTTTGTAGAGACTTAAAGGTGTTTTGGAAAGCTTTGGAGCTTCCCAATCACTGGTCACAATTAAGACTAAGCTCATGGAATTTATGGTAGCATTCTACAGTGGATTAGGTTATAGATCTATTTCACATGCATTTAAAACTGTTATTTCCCAATTTTGGAGGGAAAGGAGATCCACTGCAGGCTTAGGAGGCTTTTCCAAGTCTCATACACATACTCTCCACAGGATTCTGTTAGGCCTCTTCTGAATGACTTGTCTGAGATTCTGATACTCAGCATTCACTAGAATCATCTAGAGAACTTTTAAAAATGCCTGGGTCCCACTCCCAAGCTTTTGATCTAATTAGTGTAGGGGCAGGTCCCAGGAATTGCCATATATTTTAAAGCTCTTGGGGGTTTCTAATTTCAGTCAGAATTGAGAGCCACTGTGCTACACTGTCCCTATGGTGAGAATCACTGCCATGTGAAGCACTCAGGAGTGACTCAGACTCCTGTTTCATTGGAGAGGAAGTAAAAGATTGAGAACTACTGATACTAATATTCTGTTTGAAATAAGGGAGCCTTTCTGATTTGAGGCCCTATTTGGGTGCTTGGAACACTTGCCAGTCTCGTGGGATCTGGTGCTCTTCAGTTTGCTGGAGCAGTCAAGAGTCCCCTGTAGGGTGTGCATCCTTCACAGAGCCTTTTTTCTGGCTACCACCACAGGGCCAGACCCACAGGGGAGTTGGGAAGTCACTCTGAGTTAGAAAATGCTGAAGTAAAACCTTCATGGCCTTGGAAAACCTGTTCCTGATTTTGATAGAATGTCTCCATAGTAATTACAATAGCAAACTCGAGGCTGCCACCTAATTTCCTAGTTAGCTCATTCTCTACTTATCCACAGTGTCGTTTTAGGAGTTGACTTTTAGTTTAAAAACAAATGTGAAGCATTTTATTTGGGAGTCTTTGTTTTGGTAACCCTCTGTTTTTTCAAGTAATTAAAAAAAAATAATATCCAAAAATTTGGCAGTGTATGTTACCTATGGAGGCAAATGAAATTTAGTTTTAATCTGTGGTGAGCTGAATGCACTTTAAACATCTTCAAAGTAGTCTGCTGTGCTTCTCAGGTGGTTTCATCCTGTTGAGCATTATGCTGCCTACAAAAAAAAAAAAGAAAGAAACAATTTACCTGGTATTTTCAACATTTCAAGGAATGAAATCTAAGTAAAAATCCAAGTTGGAAATCCTCCTTGAAGCAGAGTGGCCTATTGTGGTGAAAATGAGGTGTGAAGTTGCCTAGGTGCTATTCTAAGTGGCACGGTATAGTACCAAATGGGAAGGCAGTTCCTATGTTTTCTGAAGCTCACATTATCTTTGTAGGCCTTTCAAACATGTATTTGTGTTCCCTATCGGTTTGCTCACCAATTGTGCCTCTCACCACTGGTTAAAATCAAATTCAAGCCCCATTATAAAAATAGTTTCTTTAGCAAACTCTTTAGTTTTACACTGGAATTTCTGTAGTTGTCTTAAAAGCTGCATGTCCTGTCACTGTACACAAAATACTTTGGTATTGTTCATGCACCATTCATAGTGATTTCTGTATAATTTTCTTCTTTAGTTGTACAGTAGTATGGAATGCAGATATCTTTCCTTGAGGCTGGAAGAAAAGTGTATCATACATTTTAAATTATTTTAGAACAAGTGCATGAGATATGTCACTGATTTCTGTTATTTATTTGTATGTTTTATTATTCAAGGTGTATGCACTTTTAAGAAGCAAAATTTATATTTTTATGTTTAAAACGTTTTATTTCTGGAACAGCAGTTGATTATATAGTATACAGTTGGAATTAAGAGAAAAGTGGAAAATGTAACAAAATATAATAAATTTATTACATGATGCCCTCTTTAAGCCATATTCCTCTTTCTCCCCTTGCCAACCTGTATCTTTTTGGTGTTGACTAGCCTTGGAAATTAAGCAGAAATTATCTGTGTACCACACTTATCTCTACAAAATGCTTTAAGGCCACAGTGTTAAGTGAAAAAAAACAAGTTACAGAAGAATATAGACAGATACTCTATATGTAAAATTTTAAAGATATCACAATACAACGATGCTTTAATTTTCACAATCAGGGATTATTATTCCCACTTTCTCCAAGCGGTAATGTGTCCTAGGCCATGGGGCTGGGCAGGAACTCACAGTCTGGCTCAGTTCTAATGAAGGAGCCATTCTTTTCTGGTCTCTCTCTTGCCCCCAGATAACCTCTTTTTTAACCACCGTGTTCTGATAAAATTTTTCTGGCAGTCTTTTATTTCCCCTCAGGACAGGACTCCCTGTTGAAGATGTCACATTACTTATGACCACTTGGGGGCACCAAAGATCGCCACCATCAAATGTAGTTTAAAAGTCTAATTGCGTTCTTCACCTCTCTGTTGAAATGCTTGTTCGTTATGAGTTGAGTGCATTTTCAGTGAGCAAGGGTTTCAGTTTAGATAAGTACCACTAAGCCATCATTTTTCCTGGAATCTTAAATGCAGGTCATAGAGAAGAGCTTGTTTTCTATAGCACAGCATGATGGTTTAGGGTTGGGGCAGAGAAACAGTTCCTAACCAAGGGCAGGTATGAGCCACATGCCCTAAAACCAAGGTAGAGCACTTACAAACCTTTCTCATTTTAAGTAGTGAAATTTTGCTTTAGAATCCATAAAGAGTTTAACCATGTAGTACACCAATTACTCAAGAGGCTTCATTATGCCTAAAAGTACCTGTCATAAAGTACACACATTTAATAGTTACACAGGTATTTAAGGGTCATTTTGTCTGTCTCCATAGAAATGAACAGTATCTCCCCCTGTACACTTTCCATCCTCTGTCAGTCTTCCTGGAGAAAGCAAAGGCATGATAAAGCCACTGGCCCTGAACCACATGTTCCTGTGTGCCCAGGGAGTGATTCTAGGCCACTAGCTCTGCAGCATGGGGCTTAGGCCTATTCCCCACCCTCAGTGTCCCCTTTCTCTTTCTTTTTTTTTTTTTTTTTTCCCCTTTCTCTTTCTGAGGCGTGCTCCTGCGTTCTCCCCAGTAGTGATTTTGGTTTTCTTTTTTGCAGCCCTCTTCTGGTCTCAGGCATCTCTGCACAGGTCATCTCATCTAGCAGAACTCCCCTCTCTAGGTGGGTTGGGTCTGCTTCACCTAGAACCCTCTGGAATTCAATCTTGATTTGGTCTGGTCTTAGCCATGTTTCTCATTCCCTACATAGAGAAACAACAGGGGCTCTCTCCCAAAGCAATAGGTTTTTGCATCATGCCATATAGCCTGATGGCTTTGCACCTCATTTCTTCCAGAGTTCAAGGCTGTGATGTTAGTCTGACATGTTCTCTGTATTTATAACAGCTTGATTTTTCTTTAAGTGGAAGTTGTGAGTGAAACCAGGGTTGTAGTCAGAAATCCGGCCACTCCACCACTGCAGGCTCTCCTGTGCCTTTCAGAAGAATCCGTAGAAGCCCACAGTATACTAGGCCATCTCAGATTCATTGTCCCTTCAGAGAGGGGTAGGGAAGGCACGTGTGGGTGCGGCACAGTGTGGCTGAGGATGGGCAGCACCAGTGTCAGGGTTCCCAGTCCATGAATGCTCGTGGTGGGGAAAGTGCCCCTTTACTGTTGCACTCAAGACTGAAGTGCAAGTTCCTTCATTTAGTAGTGCTTCCTGTATGTCTATGTGTTGGGGATATGACCATGTCCTGAAGAGCTCAGGGTCTAGTCCTGGTCAAGTTGGTTGATAATAAACATTTCAGTGCTTACCGCCATGCTCTTTACTCCTTGCTTTTCCTTCAAGGCATCACCACATTCCCGTCCCTCTTCCAGCCCACTTCCTGGAATTCTGCCTAGAAGGCTTCTCTTCCAGGTACCTACATGGCCCATGCCCTCATGTTCTTCATGTCTTTACTCAGATGTCATCGAGTAAAGTCAGTGGAGGTCAGTGGTCAGCAAGGCCTCCCCTGACCACCCATTTAAAACATTGCAACCTACTTCATGTTCTCTCCCTCTTCTCTACTTTATTTGCTTCATGTAACTTGTCACTAACTACCACAGTGTATATGCAGTCTGTATGCAACATCAGTCTATCTGCAGTATATATGCAATGTGGAATATATGCAATATATGTAATATTTGGTCTATGTGCAGTAGTATATATGCTGTATCCGTCTATAAGCAATACATATGCAGTATATAGTCTATATGCAACATATAGTCTATATGTGATATACAACATAGAGTCTGTAAACATATATAGTAGGTATGCTCATCTCTAGAGCTTGTTTACCTGCTGTTCTTTTCCCAGTACCTCAGAGAGTGCCAGGCATATTAGTACTTAGTAAAAATCGACTACCTGAATCAGTGGGTTTGCTTGAGTAATTCACTTAACCATACTGAGCCCCCTTCCTATCTAGAAGATGAGGAAAAACTGTGCGGGTTCATGGAGTGTGAGGGTTACAATAGGAAGGATGCTCATAAAGCATCCAGCACAGTACCTGGCATAGAGAAAGTGCTCAGGGAATACTGCCATTCATAATCATAACACTAGGCATGGGGAGAGGGGCCGACCCTCATGGGAGCTTCATAGAGGAGGAGCCATTGGCACAGAGCTCCTATCTTCCTGACTGGGGACCCCAGGAATCCAGCTTTCCAGGAAAAATCCTACATTCCAGGAAAGTAGGGCAGGAAAGCAGGAAGTGTAGATGGAGGGAGAAGGGAGGCCAGCAGAGGCCTCATCTAGAAAGACCTATTATGACTTAGGTTTGTCCTGAAGTAAATGAGTATCCAGGAAGAAATTTTAATTTAGGAGAGAGATGAGATCCATTTTGTGCCTTGGCATGGTCACCATGGCAACAATGTGGCACCTGTGAGCTCGGGTTAGAAGCTTGTTGCAGGAATCTGGGTGCAGTCTGTGAAATGCTGACCTAAAATAGTGGGTGGGCAGAGAGGCACGAGCTGCTCCTGGAGGGGAGACATGCTTAGGTCCCAGAGGCAAGCTGCTAGTTCCAGTTCTGGTATCATGACCTCCTAGCTGGACAGCCTTTGGCAGATTACTTAACCTCTCTGTGCCTCAAATTCTTCACCTGTAAAATGTGGCCATTAGTGTCTGCATGCTCATTGGAAGCCTTAATTGGGATGGTTGGTTTATTTACATTTAATACATTAATTACAAGTGTATTTGATTTTATCTCCTGTCTTACCATTCCTTTGATATTTGTCCCACCTGTTTTATGTTTCTTTTTCTCTTCTTTCTTGCCTTTCTTTTAGATCAATCAAGCAGTTTTTAAATTCCAGTTTTTCACCTCTGTTAGCTTATTATTCATCCTCTTAACTTTGTTTTCTTTTTAGTGGCTGTCCTTGTGGTATCAGCATCCCTGATTCAGAAGAATCTAAGAAAACTTAGTAAGTTTTGCCCCTTTAGGATCTCAGAACACTTTGATTCCATTTTACCCTTTTTACCATTTGTTACTGGTTGCCATGCATTACAATTCCATGTGTATTTATCAAGCACAGATACATAATACACGTAACTAACATTATTACGAATGTTGAAAGCCAGCATTCATTTAGATGAACCAGTACGTTCACCTTCCATTGCTTATCCCCCTCTTCCTGTTTACCACTGTGTTTCCTGCAATTGTTTTCCTTCTGCCTGAAGAATTCCTTTTAGTGTTTTTTCTTTCTTTCTTTCTTTTTTTTCTCCCCAGCCTGTGCTCACGATGCACTCTCTTAGCTTCTGTTTGATTGGAAGGGTCTTTATTTTGCCTTTACTTTTGGAGGGTATTTTCACTGGGAATAGAATTCTAGGTTGCAAGTTATTTTCTTTCCTTTTCAGTCCGTGGTCTCTGCTGTTATTTCTGTTGATAAGTGAGTTGATTATTCATCTCATGGTTTTCCTTTGAAAATGTGTTGCAAGTTTTTTTTCTAAATGCTTTGAAGATGCTTCTCTTTGTTTTCCATTAGTTTCACTTAAGTGTCTTTTTATCCTGTACTTTATGAATCAGGCCTGGAAACTTTTTAACCATTATTTTTTTTTTTTTTTTTTTTTTTTTTTTTTTTTTTTTTTTTCTTTTTAACCATTATTATCTCTTTATTTTTTTTAAAGATTTTATTTATTCATGAGAGAAACACACACACACACACACACAGAGAGAGAGAGAGAGAGAGAGGCAGAGACACAGGCAGAGAGAGAAGCAGGCTCCATGCAGGGAGCCTAATGTGGGACTCGATCCCAAGACTCCAGGATCATGCCCTGGGCCAAAGGCAAGTGCTAAACTGCTGAGCCACCCAGAAATCCCTAGCCATTATTTCTCTAAATGTTGCTTCTGATCCATCTTCCCAGCGCATTCTAGAACTTAGTATATGGTATTACTGTCCACCCCAGCTGCTCAGGCCAGACCAGGGATCCATCCTTCAACTCCCATCCTTACATCAGATCCATTCACAAGCCCTGTCCAGATCTACTCCCACAGCTATGTCCTAAATCTGCCCTCTTTTCCAACCCATTTTATATCCTCCTTTCTTCACTTTCAGGCACAGAAGCTACTTCTTAGTATCTTGAAGCGGGTCTTGGCACCTGGTGCTTCCTCTCAGGAATGCTCATCCCCCAGGTATTCATACAAGTCCTTTCTCCTCTCAGTGGCACCCTACCTAGGAAGTCCTCTTTGGACCCATGTATCCAATGCTGTCCTCTCACTCTGCATTCATTCTTTATCTCATTACCCTATTTAAATTTCATGGGCTCCATTATTTCAGTTTTATGCATATAAAGACTGAGGCTTGGAGTGAGTTAATAACTTAACCTAAGATCACACAGATAATGAGTAGTAGGTGTTGGATGTGAATTAGGCCTAATTCTACAATGCTTGTGGGTTTTTTTTCACATTATTACATCCAATTCCCTATATGATGCTAAAAAAAAAAGAATTAAACAATCAACCTATAGAACTGTATTTGGCCATGCAGTTACTAGAAGGAGAATCTGGATTGTATAAAGTCCTTTTCTTTGTAATCTCTAGGTGATTTTTATTATGGCAAATTCAAGAAGTGAGGAAATTTCTGTTTTTTGGTAACAGAATTTAGGAGAACCTCCCTGGCTCAATTTTTTTTGAAACAAAAAGTAATAACTTTAGACACAGAAAAGTTGCTAAAATAGTTTGGAGAATTCCCATATACTCTTCACCCAGCTTCCCCAGATGTTAGGGTATTGTGTAACTCTAGTACAACGTTTAATATCAGAAACTGATATTTCTGGTGCAACAGAATCACTGATACCACTGGTGCAACACCGTCAACTAAACTACAGACTTCATTCAAATTTCATGAGTTTTTTGGTGTTTTTTTTTTTTTTAAGATTTTATTTATTCATAAGAGACACACAGAGAGAGGCAGAGACATAGGCAGTGGGAGAAGCAGGCTCCCTATGGGGAACCCAGTGCGGGACTTGATCCTAAGACCCTGGGACAATGGCCTAAGCCAAAGGCAGATATACAACCACTGAGCCACTCAGGCACCTGGATTTCACAAGTTTTTCCACACCTGTCCAGTCTTGGGTCCCACAATGCATTTAATTGTCTCAGTTCCTCCAATCTGTGACAACTCGTAGTCTTTTATGTCCTTGACAATTTTGAAGAACACAGCCAGTTGGGTAGAATGTCCCTTTGTTTGGGTCTTCTCATGCAGTGTCACAATTAGATTGGGGTTTTGTGTTTCTTGGCAAGAATATCACAGAAGCAATATCCCCTTCTCACTATATGATATTGCTATGTCATATTACTGGTGATATAAGAATCTTGGTCACTTGGTTAAGGTGATGTTTTTGGGGTTCTCTACCGTAAAATTACTAATTTTCCCCTTTGTACTTAATAAATGTCTTGGGAGAGATATTATTAGCATGTAAAGATCTCAGACTTTGGCCAACTCAAATTTTAGAATCCATCAGTGGATCTTGCCTGCGAGATTTTTTATTACTGTAGCAAAAGAAAGACATTTTAAGAACCTAATTTTGTAAGAAGTCTAGAAGCAGAGCAGGTGCAGAGGTTAGAGCAGTGCTCATCAGTCATTGAGAACCATGGTTCTTCTGTCTGCCATTCTTAGCATGGTAGCCTTTGTCCGCAAACTTGGTCTTCTGTGGCTGCCACAGTTGTGTAAACATAATGGCCTAGGTCTCTCGACCAGTAAGAGACTATTTCCCAGAGACCATCCCCAGCCTCCTCTAAAAATACTTCCCTCTTGTTGACCAGGATCTTAGTTATCTACTTATGACCAAATTGCAAGAAAATCGAAGGAAGTGTCTGACATTTCCAACCAGTATTTGGGAGGGTAGAAGGGTGGGCTCTGGCAGAGAAGCCTGGGGGAGTGAGTTTGGGGAGACAGCCCAGCACCTGAGGCAGTGCCTTGCAACTCAATCTTTGTAAATCTCAATAAATCTTTGTGGAGTGAATGAGGTTCTTTGTCTCTTGCCTAAAGACATAACTGGCCATTACATGGAAGCATTAGAGCTCTGGATTGTAGAATCAGAGAAGAGAGTGACTTAGAGAGTAGATCAGGGGAAGGGTGAGGACATCTTGGCAAGGATGGCAGAATGGCAAATGCGGGTCCCCAGTGGGAGAGCTCCCAGCTCTGGAAACCCTTAAACTTCACTGTGCTTTGATCTCCACCAGGATGATGCACCTCTGGCCCTGTTGTTCCTTCTCCAAAACATGGAGAGACCTTCACATGCATTTTTGAAGGAAGGCAGAGAAACCTATCTGCTAGACCCAATTGCCTCTACTCAAAAGGCTCTCTAGAGGCAGGGAGGCCCTGAAAGGAGGTCCCTGCTCCATAAACTCAGGCTTATGGCTCTGGGGGCCGTGGGCACAGCCTGGTAGCTTGTTTGGTAAATAATGACATTGTTATAAATATTTAATAAGTCAAGGGACTGCAGCACATGCAAAATTGATGAGGTCCCTGTGTGGGAAATGCGGGCTTTTCTCTGTATGTGTGCTCTGGAGAAGGCAGTTAGAGGCTGACGTCTGCTCCGGCTGACACCTGTATTTGTGGTAGGGCTGATGAATGGCCGGAGGAATATTCGCCATGTTTAGGAAGCATCAATCCATCATGCTGGAGTTTAGGCTGAGGGAGGAATTCACGGCCATCAATATTCTCCGTGTTTATTAAGCACTGCGTGCTGCATGAGACAGTGAGTCCTGCACTGGTCCTGGGAGCAGCGCCTCCAGAAAGGGCACGGTGGCTCCTTGATGAATGACTTTAATAAGAAGCGGCTTGGAAGTACCTTCAAGTAAGAAACTAATAACAATAATTAGATGTTTCTTAATCATTTATTTATTTTATAATTTATGCCCTGCCTGCTTCCGGAAAAGGAATGGTTGTTGCTTGCAATTAAAACACATCTACCCAGGATGGTTCAAATGAAGATAAACATGAGATCAGAAACCATATTGAGGGAGTGAATTTTTCTTAATCAACTTTGCTGCTACCCGCCGAGAATATTGTATTCCCTCTCCTCAGCAGTCACCTTTTGCTCTGCAGAGCCACAGGATGTAGCAGATGTAAAGCAGTGGCTGGAGGTGTCATGGGGACAGGAGGATGAGGCGGAAGCATGATGTGACCTGTAGTCTCAGCATCTCAGCACTGGGCTCCCAGCCACATTTGCATTTCATTTATCATCGCTCCAAACAAATCTGTGTGTCTGCAGCAGGGTGGCATGAAAAATTAATGCCCCTGTGTCAGGCAGAGCTTGTCAGAGTGACAGTGCAGAAAGAGGATAACAAAGGGGCGACATGCGTGGCACTTTCTACTTAACAACCACTCTTGTGTTCCCTGAATGCCTTCTCCCCAAGCCTGTGGGTTGGGCTAATGGGGCTTTAGCAGCCAGGCCCTCTGTAAGAGCTCAGGACAGAAAGTCTTTCTCTGTGCAGTTGCTCTGGCCCCATGTCTGACGTGTGCTATTCCCAGGGTAAAAGTGGCAGTGGTCAGAGCTGGGTGACCAGTTTCCCAGTCTTTGCTGAGCCATCCTGAGCTCAGAGGAGCAGAAGGAAGGCAGCCACCTAGAGGTTTCTCAGAGAGCAAGGTAGGGCAAAGATGTGCCAGAGAAGCTCCAGGGGAACAGGTGTGCACAAGGACAGGGAGGAGAGGTTTGAGTGTCCGATGCCTCAGAACCTCCGTGAGACTATGTGGATTTGTTCCTGCACATGTAGATGTTCCACAAATATTTGCTCAGAATCTCATGCTGGCTTCTTTCTGACCTGTGGTGCTAGTGGTAGGAAAAGCCACACACTTCCTGCAGCAGGGATGGTCTAATGGAGCAGTTCTGAAATCATGGATTCTGAAGCCAGACTGCCTGGGTTCAAGTCCCAGCTTTACCGCTTCCTAGCTTTGTGGCCTTGGGTAAAATTTTTTTTAGCAGTTTTGTGCCTCAGTGTCACATATGTATTTAGAAAAATGTCTGGCTTGGCATTAATCGGGTTAGTGACTATTATTTCCCTGACCTTCATCAAAGGTGAGTGGACAAGGAAGGCCATGGAACTCAGTGATCTAGCCTTGAGGCACATCAAAAAGGTTCTTGCAGTCAGAGCTGTGTACCAAGAGTTAGGAGCCTACTCACCTCCGGAATGGCCTTGGGAAAATATACATACTCTTCTCTCTGGTTGACTCACTAAAAAAAAAGTCCCTCTTGCCTCCCCTCCCCACCAAGCATGAGTATAAATGTGATGCTAGGTTTATGAGGTGAACTACTCTGACCCAAACCAGGGCTGAGCAAGGCACTGTCTTCTTATGACAGAGAAAGGAGCATAGCTTTCCTGCCCTCTGGAAATTTAGTAGTAATCTTCAGGTACTGGATCTCTTCCCTCATCGCATATTAGAATCCCTGGAGGGATTTAAAAAAAAAAATCCTGATGTCTAGAACCCTCACCTAAAGATTCTGATTGGTCTAAGGTGAAGGTGGGGTAGCAGGATGTTTTTATGGCTCCCTCCATGTTCATTCTACAGCACATTTCCCATAGCATCTGTGGAATCAGTGAAAGGATAGAGAATGTTAGGTTTTTTTCTAAATGAATGGTGGAGAAATTTAAAAAAACGGCAGAGCCAGGCAGTAGGTTAGAGAATGCTTTAATGGGGAGCGCTCCCAGGTGAGGTTCTGTGACTCCTAGAGGTGGCCCGAGTCGGGGAAGTTGTGCAGGGGTTGGAGAGTGTGGGGTTTTTTTTTTTTTTTTTTTTTTTTTTTTT
Organism: Canis lupus baileyi; assembly: GCF_048164855.1. Taxonomy (NCBI): domain Eukaryota; kingdom Metazoa; phylum Chordata; class Mammalia; order Carnivora; family Canidae; genus Canis; species Canis lupus. The sequence goes on along the minus strand of NC_132845.1, from coordinate 54,932,419 downwards.
TTTTGAGTGTGGGGGTTTTTAAGCCTTATTGGTTCCAGGTCTGGATCTGGGTGGGCCCCTTGCCAAATTAGGCAAGGGAACACCGTGTCTGTCCCTAGGTGGTTGGCTGGGGGTGGGGATAGTACAGACGATGGGGGGGTGGACCCTGGCTGGAAAGTCCCAGATGGAAAGTTTCAGTTTTCCAACTAGGTTTTGATTTACTGGAGATGATGTGGTGGTCACGGTTGCCTTGGTGGGAAGATCAGCCATTTTGGGTGCCCCTGTCTCTCAGCCAGCCCAACAGAGAAAAGGACCATTGAGTACAGGACAATCCAAGGGACAAGTCCTGAGTTCTAGGGAGTAGGGGTTCTACAGTACAATCTTGGAGCGGGCATTCACAACCTATAGGGGTAGGGGTTATCCTGTAGTGTGTGATTAGTACCTATCCTGTACTGTATGTGATTAGCCCCTTGGGGAGGGGGTTATTGGGGGGTGAGGGGAATAACTAAATATATGCATAAATAAGAGAAAGAACTTTCAATTATTTATGAAAAGAAGGCTTTTCACAGACTGAATATGATAATATGCCATAAACCAAAGGGCATATTTACCTCAACTTTCTGCAATTGAGGTCAGTTAGACAAACAACCTAATGATCAAACAAAGCAGAATTTCCTTCTTCTGGTCTCATGATCCATCCACAAGAGGAGTCATTAATGAAGCTCACTCTCAGCTACTGGCACTGAACTATCTTCACCTATTTCTGAGAAAAACCTCTGGACACATGAAAGAATTCATCAAAGTGAAGGAGGGGAAAGTACCCAGAAGACTCAGGACAAGGTATACACTGTGAAGCCAAAGCCATGCTGTTGCCAGGAGATATAGGGGAGTAAGGTAATGACAGAAGCACAAGCAGGGTCCTATGAAAAGGTATCATCAGAGGAGCGAAAGAAATTTTGGAGATACAAAGCATAATTTCAAAAATCGGATAGCATAATCAACTGAATAAATTAAAAGGCTTTATCAAGGAACTCCTCTAGAATTTGGTTTAAAAAGACAAAAATCATAAAAGACAAGATATGAAACTAGATCAAATTATTCAATACTTATGTAAAAAGGAGTTCCAGAAATACATAATGAAGTAGATGGAGGGGAAGAAATAATCAAAGGAAAGAAGAAATTTGGTTGACCTGAATACTTAAATTTTGTGTCAAAAGGTTTCCTGATTTATGCTTAGGATTAGTTGAAAAAAAAAAACTCTGCACTTGGAGATGTTTTGTGGATTTTTATAAATTCTAAGTATAAAAAGAAGATACTAAAATTAGCTAGGGGAAGAGAAGAGCAAACTAAACCCAAAGCAAGGAGGAGGAAATCATAAAGATTACAGTGGAAATTTGTAAAATAGAGACTAGAAAAATAATAGAGAAAAATCAACGAAGCCAAAAGTTGATATTTTGAATGAGCCAACAAAATTGGCAAATCTTTAGCTAGACTGATTAAGAAAAAAAAAAAACTCAAATTATTAAAATTGAGAATGAAAAAGAGGACATTTATAATATTGTGATTGATAATAAGAAATGCATATTTGGTCTTCATCCTGGTTCCTGGCACAGAGCTCCTAAAACCTTTGGAATTTCCTGAGAAGAGTGATAAATATGAAAGGAGTGTCTTTTGTTATTCATACGAAGCCCCTTTAACCACATCTGAGTTCATATTATTGAGGTGACTTGCTGCCATCATACTTGTGAAAAGCTGAATGCTTTCTCCCTAAAATCAAGAATAAGAAGGATGTCTGCTCTCACCACTTCTATTCAACATTGTATTGGAGGTTGTAGCCAGGACAATTAGCTATAAAAGGGAATAAAAGGCATCCAGATTGGACAAAGAAGTCAAATTATCTCTAATTGCAGATGACATGGTCTTGTGTGTAGAAATCATAAAAAATCCACTAAAAATGATTAGGACTAATAAATGAATTCAGTGAGACTGCAGCATATAAGGTCAATATACAAACATCAATTGTATTTCTATACTAGTAATGAACAAATTGGAAATGAAAAGAAGAAAATAATACCATTTCCAATAGCATCGAAAAATATAATAAAAACACAAAAATAATAATACACTTAACAAAAGAGATTTAGAACTTCTACATTACAACTATAAAACATTGAAAGATATTAAGCAAGATTTAAATAAACAGGCTCTATATTGGAAGACAGTATTGTTAACATAGCAATACTCCCTAAATTAATCTATAGATTCAATGAAATCTTTGTCCAAATCACAGCTGACTTCTTGAAGAAATCAACAGGCTTATGCTAAGATTCATATGGAAATTTATGGAAACCAGAATAGATAAAAACAAATCTTGAAAGAGAAGGACAAAGTTGAAGGACTCACACTTCCTGATTGCAAAACCTACTAGAAAGCTACAGTGATCAAGACAGTGTGGTATTGCCATAAGGATAGACATGTTGATCAATGGAATAGAATTGAAAATCTAGATAGAGATCCTCATATTTACAGCCAATTGATTTTCAACAAAGGCATCAAGACAACCCAGCGGGAGAAAGTACAGTCTTTTTTTAAAAAAAATATTTATTTATTTATTTATTTATTTATTTATTTATTTATTTATTTATTCATAGAGACACAGAGAGGCAGAGATACAGGCAGAGGGAGAAGCAGGCTCCCTGCAGGAAGCCTGACGTGGGACTCGATCCTGGGGCTCCGGGATCACGCCCTGGGCTGCAGGCGGCGCTAAACCGCTGCGCCACTGGGGCTGCCCCAAAGTATAGTCTTTTTAACAAATGCAGGGATAACTGGATCTCACATGCAAAAGAATGAAGTTGAATGTCTACCTCACACCATGCAGAAAAATTAACTCAAAATGGTTTGAAGACTGAGATATTAAGTACTAAAACTCTTACATTCTTAGAAGAAAACAGATATAAATCTTTGTGACCTTGACACCAAAAACACAAACAGAAGGAAAAAAGTAATTGACATCATCAAAATTAAAAGTTTTTATGCTCAGGACATAAATGAAAAGTGAAAAGACAGCCCATAGAATGGGAGATAAATTTTGCAAATCATATTTCTGATAAGGAACTTGTACTAATATAGATAAGGAGCTCTTACAACTAAAAAATGCAAAGACAACTCCTTTTAAGAATGGGCAAAAAAAAAAATAGTTCCCTAAAGAAGATATACACATGACTGGGATGCCTGGGTAGCTCAGTGGTTGAGCATCTGCCTTTGGCTCAGGTTGTGATCTGGATGGAGTCAGAGTCTGGCATCAGGCTCCCTGCAGGGAGCCTGCTTCTCCCTCTGCCTATGTCTCTACCTCTCTGTGTCTCTCATGAATAAATAAATAAAATCTTAAAAAAAAATATATATATATATGTATATATATACACATGACCAATAAACATGTGAAAAGATGTCAACATTATTAGTTATCAGGGAAATGCAAATCAAACCTACAACGAGATAGCATTTCCCACTTACAAGAATGGCTAAAATACAAAAGATGTGATAAGAGTTGGAGAGGAGAGGAAAAATTGGAACCCTCATCCACTGTTGGTGGGAATGTAAACTGGTACAACCACTTTGGAAAACAGCTAGGAAGTTCCTCAAAAAGTTAAACAATCCAGTAATTCCACTCACAGGTATATACCCCAAAGAATCAAAATCAAGATGTTCAAACAAAAACTTGTACATGAATATTTATAGCAACATTATCCACAATATTAAAAAAGGAAAACAATTGAAATGTTGTGTGTGTGTGTTGTGTGTTGTGTGTGTTGTCTTGGTGTGCCTCTACATGAATGGATGAAAAAATGTGGTATACTCATACAATGGAATAATCAGGAACAAAAAGAAATAAAGTACTGATACCTGCCAACATGGATGAACTGTGAAAACATGCTAAGTGGAAGAAGCTGATGTTAAAAGACCACGTAATGTATCATTCCATTTATATGAATCCATTTATATGAAATGTTGAGAATAGGCAAATCCATGGAAGCATAAAATAGATTAGTAGTTACCTAAGGCTGTGGGCAGAAGTGGGATGGAGGAAGGGTGGAGGGGGTGGGGGGAGTTTGGGTGAAATAGGGATTACTTCTAAGGGATACAGAGTTTCTTGTTGGAGTGATGAAAATATTTTAAAATAGACTGTGGTGATGGTTGCACAACTCTGAATATACTGAAAACCATGTACATTTAAAATTGGTGAATTATATGATATGTGAATTATAGTTTCAATAAAGCTGTTATAAAAATAACAGTGGTAAATCACTGATATCAGTGAAAATTAGAGTTGGCCAAGTAACAGTGTGGTGGTTAAGCCTATTAAAATTGAGAAAAACGTTTTATTGGGAAAAAGAAGATTCTTTGTACCACAATTATCAACATTTTGACAGTCTTACTTCATCTCATAGCATATTTTTAAAGATCAATGATAATCTGGGACTATATAAGCTTTTACATATTTAGAATACATATTTAGCATTCTTTTCAGCTGTCCATAGATGAGTAGGAAAAACTCCTTCCTCTTGCGTCTTTCTCCTTTACTCTCACACAACTACCACACTCACAACACTTTGGACACCAGATGTATGGTGTTTTTCCCACACAAAGCAACTCTCCATGATACCAGCTGGGTATCCTACTGGATAGTCAATTCAATTCTGACACTAACTTGAGTAGCACAGAATCCATAGGTTAAGGGCCCAGTCCCACAAGACTGCCCCCCCTCCCCACTTCAGATGCAATTCACAAGTGGTAGGTCACAGGTTACCCACAACTTCTGTTGACTTGGCTACAAATCAGAGGTTTCATGATTACCTTCACCTCCCTACTTTGAATTCAAGTATTTGCTAGAGCAGCTCATAGAATTAAGAGAAACACTTTTTACACTTACTGGGACAACATATGAAAAGATAAAGAGATACAAAGAGCAAGGTCTGGGAGGGTCCCAAGCACAGGAGCTTCTGTCCCTGTGGAATTGGGGTACATCACCTTCCTGGTATGTGGATATGTTCACCCGCATGGAAGTTCTGCAAACCCCATACTTTGAGATTTTTATGGAGGCTTCATCATATCAGCATGATCAGTTATTGACTCCATTTCTACCCCTTTTCCTTCTGTGGGGAATGAGGAGGAGAGAGTTGGTGGGACTGAAAATTCCAGGCTTCTAATCATATCTTGGTCTTTCTGGTGACCAGCCTCCATCCAAGGGCCACCCAGGAGCCCACCCGGAGTTCTTTCATTAGACCAAAAGACACTACTATCACCTAGGAAATTCCAAGGCATTTAGGAACTCTGTGTCAGGAACTGGAGTCAAATATTAGAACAAAATAAGTTTTCAGTGCTCTGGTCACTTAGGAAATTACAAGGGTTTTAGGAGTTCTGTGCAGGAACTAGGGGCAGAAACCAATGTATCTCTTTTCTATTATTTCATAACAATACTTTTAAAGAATTATTATTCACTGAAGATGGGAATTGTCTATTTTGTTTTACATGCTGAATTCTTTTATGACTCAGAAATGCTTTCAGATGCAAGTAACAAGAAACCCAACCACAGTGGCTTATACGAACATGAGGCTACTATTTTCTTCATATGAGAAATCTGAAAGTAGGCAGCTGCTGATATTGGTATAGATGCTCAACAATGTCAAAGCAAATATTTATGGAATTCTCTTGGTGTGCCTCTACATTAACAGTCAAGACAGGAAGAAGGAAGAAGAAGACAAGGCGGCACTAACATCAGAAAAGCAAAAGTTTAAAAAAAGAAGAAAAAGCTTTCCCAGGAGTCCCACCAACTTCCACTTACATCTGGGTCACATAGCCACCTCTGGCTGGAAAGCGGATGGGAAAAGGAGGGTCAGGGATGAGAATGGGAGGCAGGACACCAACCAACAATATCTGCCAGGATCCCAATGTCTCTAACAGTTTTTGATGTATAGTGGGAGGTATCTTCATCATCCTTTATAAATATCTGTTGAATGCATATGGTAAAATATTTATTCACAAATATTCAGCCGTCCTCCATTGAGAGGATAAGACAGCCATGCTCTGTTGAACTCAGGCCTCCAAACTTTCTTTGGCCAATGAAATGGACACAGAAGTGGCTTTAAGAGCCAGGCTCTCTTTTCTCTGCCCCTGTGATCATGGAAGCATGTGTCAAAATGGAGCCTCTATCAGCTCAGGTCCCTGAGTGAGCATGATGAGAAGAATACCCAGTTTACCCATGTTATTTAAGCCACTGAGAATTTTTGATTGTTACTGCAGCTTAACCTTAACCCATCCTGACTGATACAATGTATGTACCCAGGCAAAGCAATGCACAACAAATCCCCAAATTAAAATTTTACAAACTATATTTCCCAATCCCATTAATAGCAAGACTATGCCTAAATTAAGATAAGTGGTAGCCATCTGGAAATGAGACAAAATAAAAAATAGCCCTTCTGTCAAAGTGGAAATCGATACTGAAAAAACAGACTAGACATTTAAGATGATGAGGACACTCTATAAAAATACATACGGGAGTGTGACTAAAGTTATTCTTAGTAAAATCCATAATCTAAAGCTGTTATTACTAAAATAAATATGCTTGAACACTGAAGATGAGAATAATTGGATTAAGAATTCAAAATAAGGAGCTAGAAAATGAAGAGCAAAATAAAAGTGAGAAGAAGAAATTAATAAAGATAAGAGCTTACATTAATCAAAAGCAAAAAAGTCAGTGGAATTGATTAATCAAATCAAGGACCAGAACTTTGAAAGGATAAATCAAATAGACAAATTTCTGGGAAGTGTGATTTCCCTCAAAGCAGGTAGAAATATAGATAGATACTCAATGTAAGGCATGAGAAAAGAACAATATAAACTGCTACAATATTTCTGGTGGGTGGATTGACACAACTGTCAAAATGTAAAATGTGCATACCTTGAAAACTTGATGAATGAATAAATGTTGGGTTGAACTGAATGAGGTTCTGAAATGTTGAAGTCTCATAGGAAAATACTACCTTTCTGTAAGAAGTTTGGAAGCCCAGACTTGATGAACAGGGTTAAACTGGAACCCCCTTCTCCATTAGCCTTTGGAGAAAGATGTGTCTCAATCATTTTGGTCCTGGAGACGGGCCATATGACCTTAGCCCCGTGATCCTGTGAATCGGTCCTGTACAAAGGGGGTGATCCCAGATATCTTACTTCCTTCTTCCCTTCTGGAAATGTTTTTCTGAATTGACAGACAAACCATCCCCAGGCTCCCAGAGCTTCCCTGGTCTCCATGGGTGTTCACAGTAATGGCTTCACTCACGGAGCTGTCCTTGCCTGATGCCTTCAGAGAATCTCCTTGAGGCAACTTGCCCCTTCTCATGCTATGAACCAAGGCCTTTTCGAACTCACGTTCACGTCCCCCTCCTCTTTCACAGTGTTGCCCTAGGCTTTAATCAGCATTTATAGCTAGAAGGCTGGGGCTCATTCTGAGCTCTGGACTTTACTCTGCCCTTAGCACCTTCATCACCCATGGGAAGATTTCTTTAATGCCCAGAATTCTGGAATGCAAAGTGCAGATACATCCAGGCTCCTGGCCTAGAGTAGTCAGTCCCTGGCCACTGGGATTCATGGCCAGAAATGAATTCATTCATTTATGCATGTTTGCATTTATTCGTTCACTTCAGTCAGTCAAAAACAATATTTATTTGCATAACTATTCAGTGCCGGAGTCAGCAGTGAAACCAACAGAGGAAAATCTTTGCCCTCCTAAAGCTAACATCTAGTAGGCCAGATAAACAGTAAACAAAATAAGTAGGTGAACTAAAGTGTATGTCAGTAGTAAAATCTATGGGGGAAAATAAAACGGAGGTGGAGGATAGGGAGTATGTAAGGCGTAGAGGCCCCACTGAGAAGTGACATTTGGATAAAGGTGTGAGGGAGTGAACCCTGAAGCTTTCCAGGAGAGACATATTCCAGGCAGAGGGAATGGCAAGTGAAAAGCCCTAAAGAGGAAGCTTATGAAGAGGATCCGAGGAGACAGCAGGGAGGTCAGTGGTGCTGGAGCTGAATGAGCAAAGGGATGAGTACTAGGAGGCAAGGCCAGAGGGAACAGCAGGGTGGAGGCCATTGTCAGAACCCTGGCTTTCTTCTGAGTCAGCTGGGAGCCACTGGGGGACCCTCGGAGGGGGAGTGACGTGAAAGGACTCTGGCTGCTGTGCTGGAAACGTACTGTAGTGAAGCTGGGATAAACATAGGAGGCCAATCAAGAAGCTTCTGTAATAATCTGGTGAGAGGTGATGGTGGCGTGGGCCAGGGTGACGGCCTGGAGGTGGGTGAGAAGGGGAGTGTGAAGAAAGGTGACAGTGACAGCTCCAATGCCAGCTTTTCACACCCAGATCTTGCACCTTCTGTAGGAATCCCTGCAAGGTAGCATGAGCTCTCATCCCTCATCTTCTAACTCCTTCCCCTCTGAGGGCCTGCATGAGGTCATCTTGGAAAGCTGTTCCCTAGAACTCTGATTCTCCCTCCAGAGGGCTCTGTTCCCCACTGTTGGATGAAAACCGAATAGGATGAGAACACTGAGTGAGCATGGGCTCATCTGAATTCTGCCTCAGCCCCCTTGCTCTCTTCAGTGACAGGAAAAAAACATCGCCGTGTAAGCTGCTCAATGAAAAACAATATTTAATTAGGGCTGAGAGAGTTAGACAAGCAAACAATTAAATGTTCTATTACGATCAGTCTTTAGCCATTTAAGCTTCAGTTCAATAAGGAATCATTATAAAGGTCTAATAGAAATGAAAATATAAATAGGGTAGTTTTGTGTTGCATTTCAACCATTGCCTCAGCCTTGCAGATCTAAAGTCGGTTTGACCATGGCAGGTGAAGGCTCCCTGACACAAGGAGACTTAGCACAGACAGGA